>NC_140169.1:127986683-128374183 GCF_963971535.1 Notolepis coatsorum
CTCTCTGCACACAGCAGCATTCATTTACATATAGTATACCGTAGTGTGGTCTATAGGGGCAGTCGTTTTAAATCTGTCCCGTTGATGTACAACTGATTATTATACTAGTTGTTGTGATTTGTTAATACACAAGAGTGTCACATGACCATTTTGTTTAATGAAAGTAATACCTAATTAAAAGATTAAAGAGATGGGGGGGGGGGGGGGGGCATGGTGTGTAATAGGCTAGTTGCTCTCTTTTCGTGAGTGATGGTACAGCCAGGATCATTCCTTTTCCATGTATAGTAATTCATGTTCCTAGATACATCAGACATCAGACAGTCACATAACAGCGGTTCTCAAACTACGGGTCGCAACCCAAAATGGGGTCGTGGGTAGGTGACTGGCAAGAAACCATTTTTTTATGTTCTGGCAACATATTTAGGCTAAATATGCATTGTTTTATAAATGTGTATTGATAACATAACATAATTAAAATGTCTAATAAATATGCACGATCAAGTTCAACAATGTGTGCTTTTATTTTGATATTCCTAAATTCCACATTGAAATTACCAGATATTAAGACCTAAATAAAATGGGGTCGACCGTCGTGGTATAAAAAAGTTTGAGAACCCCTGACATAATACAATGCTTTTGGTATTACATAATTATTACTTTGCAATTAAAACAAAAGAGCAACTTTTGAACATTCAAACATGGGATTCAACGTTGTATTTCACTCACCCTGGTTATTCCTCCTCTCTTTCTCAGATTAAAAACACTGCTGGAGCAGGAGAAAGCATACCAGGCGCGTAAGGACAAGGACCATAGCAGGAGGCTGGAGAAGGTCAGAGAAGAGCTGGTCAAACTCAAGTCTTTTGCCCTGATGCTGGTCGACGAGCGGCAGCTGCACATTGAGCAGATCGACCAGCAGAGCCAGAAGGTCCAGGACCTTAACCAGAAACTGCAGGAGAGAGAGCAGCGCCTGGCAGCCGTCAGCGGGACTGCCCAGGAGGACGGTCATAAGGTGCTGAAGCTGGAGGCAGAGCTAGAGCACAAGGCAGCCAAGTTCACCCAGGAGCATGAGGAGATGACTGCCAAACTGGCCAACCAAGAGTCCCAGAGCCGCCAGCTCAGACTGAAGCTGGCCGGCCTGGCACAGAAGATCGAGGAGCTGGAGGAGAGCAACAGGACACTGCACAAATCAGAGGAAGACCTCCAGGAGCTGAGGGATAAGATCAGCAAAGGGGAGTGTGGGAACTCTACTCTCATGGCGGAGCTAGAGAACCTACGTAAAAGAGTCCTTGAGATGGAGGGCAAAGATGAGGAAATAACAAAGACTGAGAGCCAGTCCCGGGAGCTGAGGAAGAGGCTGCAGAACGAGGAGAGCCACGGAAAAGAGTTGAGGCTGGAGGTGGAGAAGCTGCAGAAGAGAATGGTAGAACTAGAAAAGCTGGAGGGAGCTTTCAACAGGAGCAAAATGGAGTGTTCACAGCTCCACATAAACCTGGACAGAGAGAAATGTGTGATGAAAGATCTAGCCGGTGAGCTGGAGACTGTGAAGAACCGCGTTAAAGAATTAGAGAACTCAGAGTCAAGATTTGAAAAGGCAGAGATGATGCTAAAAGATGACCTCATGAAACTGAAATCATTCACAGTGATTTTAGTGGATGAACGAAAAAACATGGCTGAAAGGATTAGGCAGGAAGAACAAAAGAGTGAAGATTTAAACAAGATGTTCAAAGCTGAGCAGAACAAAGTTATGGAGGTCACAGAGAGGCTGATTGAGGAGAGCAAAAAGCTCCTCAAGCTAAAATCAGAGATGGAGGTCAAAGTGACAACTCTAACTGAAGAGAAAGATGAGCTGAAAAACAAACTTGCAAGTGAAGAGGAACAGTGCATGGAACTGATCTCCAAGGCTGGTATGATGAAGAAAAGAATGGACGGACTAGAGGAGGCAGAGAGGGAACTATTGATAACCAGAGCCAACAAGGACAATAACAGAATCCCAGATGAGGACAACAAAGTAAAGGAGCTCACGCTGGAGATAGAGAGACTGAAAAACCGTCTCAAACTGCTTGAGGTGGTAGAAGGCGATTTGATGAAGACAGAGGATGAGTATGATCTACTGGAGAAGAAATTCAGAACAGAGCAGGACAAAGCAAATGTCCTCTCTCAGTTGTTGGAGGAAATGAGGGGTCAGATAGCCAGAAGAAAGGCCATAGAGAAAGGAGAGGTGGTAAGCCCAGAGAGTGAGCTAAGAATGCGCTGCAAGATGGAGGAGGCTAGAACCAGAAACCTGCAGTCAGATGTCCAAGCCCTCAAGGAGAAAATACATGAGCTGATGAACAAGGAGGACCAGCTTTCGCAGCTACAAGTGGATTATTCTGTTCTCCAGCAGAGGTTCATTGAAGAGGAGGACAAAAAGAAGAACATGAGCCACGATGTAGCCAACCTCACAAAGGAGTTGGAAGCCACCAAGCGCTACAGCCGTGCTCTGAGACCCACTATGAATGGCAGGAGGATGGTTGATATCCCCGTCACCTCCACTGCAGTGCAGACAGATATGATGGCCAGTGGGGCCACAGAAGAGGACACACCTGCAGTGTTCATCAGGAAGTCAGTCCTGGAGGAGAACCACATAATGAGCAACCTAAGACAGAAGGGTCTGAAGAAGCCAGCAGTGCTGGAACGCTATCCCCCAGCAGCGACCGATCTGGGAGCAAGGAAATCGTGGATCCCCTGGATGAAGAAGAAGGATGCTGTCACAGTTACTCAGACGTTTCCAGAGAGGTCAGGCACTCAGATCAATGGCCAGTCATCTATAAGATCACCGGAGCTGACCATGTCCCAAAAGCCAGGGCAACCGCTGCACATACGGGTGACTCCTGATCATGAGAATAGCACTGCCACCTTAGAGATCACCAGCCCTCGAACTGAGGACTTCTTCTCCAGCACTACCATCATACCAACACTGGGGCTGCAGAAACCCCGGATCACCATCATCCCCAAGCCCACCACGGTGACCTCACGGACTAAGGCAAGCGAGGCGACAGCGGGTCCTGATCGGGCCAAATCTCCGGTCACCATCACCACCATCTCCAGGGCCAAGAGTCCAGACAGCAACAGGTGCTACAAAAGCCTGAGCTCTGATATCCATGAATCACCCGTCTCCATCATCACGGTCAGCACCACTCCTGTAGCGGAGGCATGTGCTTTACGAGAGGCCCAGGAAATCACCGCAGGCCGGGCTATGTTCAAGGTCACGCCGGAGAAGCAGATGGTGCCTGTGCCCATCAGGAAATACAATGCTAATGCCAACATCATCACCACCACAGAGGACAACAAGATCCACATCCACTTGGGCCCGCAGTTTAAGAGGCCTTCGGAAGGCTGCATTACGGTCAGGCCCCTCAGTGTGAGTTCGGAGAGCAAGGAGACCCCCACGGGCACTGTGCTCCGCTCCCCGCGTCAAGCCAGCACCTCAGCGGGGAGGATAACTGCTAGCAAAGTGATGAGCAGCATAACGATCACTCCCATCACCTCGGCACCCTCCAGGCCCACACAATCAGTGGTGAGGTTCAGCGATCATTATGGCCAAGCCTTTTATTATTCTGCATTCTATCGCTTCCATTCTGAATAAGGTGTGTTCCATAAACCATGAGGCATCATTTGTTTTTAGCTTATTTTCCTCTTCCCCACAACAAAAATATCTAAATGGTGTCTAATCTTCTACGTTGCAGTTGCTTCTGAATTGTTTCAAAATGATATCAGGTGGTGTGTGCTCCCTAGCCCCTAGATAGCGCTCTCTCCAGGTATAAAGCAGTGACTACAACTCTTACACATGAACCATACTAACACTGGAATGATTTGAAATGCATTACTTCCCACTGTAGTTATAGGCCTCTCCGAGGGGCTTGTGGTGACACATCCAATTGACCTATCAAACCCTGCCCTCTTGTCTTGATCCTCCAATCACAATGGTTGCTTCCCTCGAACAGGCACCCACTGACAAATCCCTCCTCCTCCTCACCCGTTTTGACTAAACACAGACTGGTGATGACCACTTTGGATGTTTGAACTAATGTTGGCTAGCATGCACATCCAAAATATTGATGAGCACAGGGTGTATTTAAAATTCCTTTAACACAACAATTGTTTATTATGTCAATATCTAAGATGGCCAGACCTACCCCTTCCCCCTTATAGATGTGTCCTTAACTTACATGCAATTCTGTTTCAAAGTAACAATGATAAAACTGTGATATCTATTATGGCAACCACATGCTATCACAATTGTGATTTTTTTGCTTGTCCTTATTAACTTTGATCTACACCTCCTGTGCCTCTGTCTTATGTTGTGTGTTGTGTTTCTCTTGTCGTCTAGCCCGGCTCGGATGCACAATCAACCCGGGCCACAGCTACACGAATCCCTGTGTCAAAAGGTATGAAATCAGGCAAGGTGGTTACGGGTGTCTCCACGGTGACAAGGTTAGAGTCGCGAGCAGCGGAGAGCCAGTCGATGAAAATTGAACTGAGGAAGCCGACAGTCGGCTGCACTACCTCCACAGCAGGGGGGAAGTGCTGAAAGCTGTGGCTGCTGCCATGGCAACACCTCAATATGAACACACCTCATGAGTGCGTCCTGACCTCTCCACGCTTCCAAAAATGATATGATATGCATAACTGTTACTCTTTATCTGCACACTGACACAGGATATCACCTCTATAAACAGCTCAATGAATATCAAACACTATTTTTTTCCTCGTGATATCTAACTATATATTGTATTTGGCAGGCTATTTGTATATTTTTCAGGATATATCTTTAGGCATCTCTGTGCACGTTTTGATGTGATTAAATGCTTTTAATTTTGATGTTATTTAACTCTATCTGGGTGATCACCAGGGGTAGTCGTTGATAACGTTTCGGTGATGATTTGCATCAACTGGACTATTCCGAATGCATTCTATGAATGCATGCATTATGCTTGTGTGAGAAAACAGTTAACAGTGTCATAATACATTCATGACACATACTTGAATGAGGTGGGTATGCCATGAAACACGCCTTCATATGTATGGATAAAATGTGTGTATACTTTTAATGGGCATAGAAGGAGGTGGGTAATACTGGCTGCGTATACCCTCAACTACACTACTGACTAATGGCTGTGTGTTATACATATCCTGTTATTTCACAAGCACAACACATTCATAGATGAGTAATGAATGTGTTCTGAATGTCCAGTTCATGTACATTGTTGTAATTTCTTCATTAATATTGTTCATAGCACACTTATTACACCAATACTTATGGAGGTTTCCAACTACTGATCTATCAACTGTGTGTGGAAGATTGTGACAATTTATCAGACTCATCTGTGGCACCAAAATAAAAGATCTTTGTTTGAACCAAATACACAATCATTTATTATTCATGAGTTTGACAATTTACTGGATAAAAGAAAGGTAAGTATCAACTAGGAAACCTCCATAAAACTTAATTTTAGTCTATTCCGTGTTGCTTTTTGAAATTACATTCTACCTTGATCTGTAAGATGGCTGAAAGCATGATTTATATTATAGTAATATAGTAGAAACAGAAATGTAAGCTAGATTAGTGAGCTTGCATTGTCATATGTTTGTTTGTTTTTTAATTTCTGATGTGTCAATGGATTGGAGTAGCCATGGAATGTAGAGCAAGACTGAACTGCAAAATTATGCTTTTGTTTAGCAAAGCATTTATACCAAAACTTCTTGATTCACATCATTCACCTTGCTAATGATAAAGCCTTGTCTTTAATGAGCCATGAAACTACACAGCGTAGGAGAACGTGTCTAGTGTTGAAACAGGGTATGACAGGTCATTGTTCTAGACATGATTCTTGTGATCTATCTTGTGGTGTGGGGATAAAAATAACTCTAAATATGATAGAAAAACCCTTGCGTTCTATGTGTACGGCCTCGGGGACGAGAGAATCTAACTTCTAACAGCAATATATAATCCATTTCAGAGGCAGAATGCACGCAATAAGTTCTGGGTTTTTTAAGTCGTATTTGGGGGCAATTAACCAATGGTAGGGTTTATTTTCTTTTTCCTCATCTGGGTAAGAGTTTCTTATCTGGGTAATAAGAGAAAAGCAAAAATAAGAAAACATTGCTGAATCCCAGGTAAAAACAAAATAAGGAAAAATGCTAGTTAAGAACAAAATAAGAGGAAATCCGTTATTATATTGCTTTGTGAATGAGGCCCATTGTGTTGTTGAGCAATTCTTTATCTATGGCCAGTTCATTTGTCCATTCAGAACCATACTGTAGGAACATTGTACAAAGGGCTTTCTTATTTCCATATATTTTATATATTTTGTGGGATGTATATCAGAGAGGAGTATTGCTCTGACAAGAATTGTATAATCTTTATTCTTCATCATTTAGCTCCCTCACATGGACAAGTAAGGGAATGTGTTTTGGAAAGTGCAGTTGCAAACATACAGATATTCTTAATGTAGACAAGACCAGGAATTATATTATGAATACACAATACAAATACATCCACAATACAAACTACATATATCCCAAATTCTCAATCCACCTTTTGTGACCATGTCCCTAATCCAAGCTGTTGTGGAGTAGTTACTGTTTTTAGTTTTATGAGAATAGCACCACCATGAGGCCAGATGACTCAGAACCTCCTTGCTGTGGTAAGGCAAACACTAATGTGAATCTTGAATGTTTGGTCTGATGGTAGAACGTCTTCCTCTAGGGGTCATGAATGTGCACAGCAAATTTGAAAAGATTAAAACAAAAGGTATTTGAGATACAACAATTCTAGAATTGAAGGTTTGGCCTGATGGTGGTGCTAGAGGAAAGGTCATTGGGTTACCAAAATCAATAGCAATCATCCTAAAGGGGTCCTGAATGTGCACAGCAAATAAAAAAGAAATGGAAGTTATTGGAGTTATCGCGTAGGATATGAATATTTGTATATATAAATAAAGCTGAAAAGTAACATTCCTCATTCATCAGTCAAATTGAACACCCCACCCCCATAAAATAATGAATGAATGAATACATTTATGATTGAATGACTGACTGAATGCAGGAATGACTGACTGGATGAATGCAGGAATGAGTGAGTGAGTGAGTTGGGAGAGGAGCTCCATAATAGTTCACTTGTTCTGAGTAGCCAATCCCATGACATGAAGGGGTTTGAAATGTAGAGAGAATGTGTAAGCCTATCTGACAAATATAATTTATGTTTGAAATGTTGTTTTTCTTTTTTCTGATCTAAACACATATTATATTTCAAACAATAACACATTTTAGGTTGTGATCCAAAGTTGAAGAAACCAGGATCTAAATGAATTAGGATTTTGAGGATGTGTGCTGAGAGAAAAGAGACTTAAGTGAAATGAGGTAATATAAGGATATGAACATAAATAAGCAAAGATGACAGACAAAATGAGACACAACCTTACCTGCTGATGAGGTAAGGATGCAAGGAAGGGTGTGTAAGCAGAATACGCCACAGTGTAGTGCAGATGGAGAAAGGTATAGGTACCAGCAGAGGGATGATGGGCTTGAGAGTCTGAAATCTTTTCAGAAAGAAAAAACATCTGGCAATTGAAACAGCAAACATAAGAAAAGTTCAACAGACAACAAGTGAGCCTCTATCTTTCAGTGCCGTCCTCCACGTTCACAATAATACCAGAGCTTGTGTGGGGCTGAGATTTGCTGCGGTGGATCAACAAACAGCATTTGAGGCTGATGGTAACTTACTGATCTTTTTTCCAGAGTTATACTGTGTCACTCTTGAAAACAAGTTCTCTCTCACCTTTTGTTGTTCTTGTACGGCTGCACTAACACACCGATGACTGCCAGCTCATAATGTCATATATCATATCAATATAATTTGGAACATAGAAATGTGCTTATTTGCCATCTACCCTGGAGTTAGACAAGCAGATACATACCCTTTTCTTATCTGTGTGCATGCATTAGGCTTAGGGAACAGCCATGCCGTTAGCCTAGCTTAGCATCATTCACTGGAAGTAGGTGTGCCAGTGTAGCCTAGTTCCCAACAGGCACGAAATACACTCCAAATATAGCATGTTATGCTTCACTGCCTGCATGTTTCGTGCTTATGCTTTGTGTGGGGACTGCGGATGAAAATTGGCATCCTTGCTAAATCCGGTGTATTTACACTGCATTTATTTGTAGTGTCCAGTAATATGCTCTGTCCCGTCTAAATAAACAAATAAATACAACTCCATAGGATGTTTTATCATGTCATGGAAATCATTGGCGCACACATGACCTAAAGCGAATTACCATGACAACATAAAAACATGATATCAAAGCCATCTTAGGTGTCCTGAAGAAATCATGATAAACTGGGCGAGGCCCTTTCTATCGATTAATGTTGTTTGATTAGAACATTGGCTGGTTGGAGTGGAAGTTACACAACAACTCTCATCTGATTTATATTCCTACAGGAAATATTATGCACTATCTGACCGTGGAGCCCAGATGTAAGTGTGACGTGGACATCCCTCCCTCACCCTCTCTGGCCTTCATGGCAACCCATCTGTCCCAGTATGCAGCCATCATCAGCTCAGAAAATAAACCACTTTGAGCAGACCGTGGAGACAATATCAAAGTGCCGGAGTGTATTCTTTCGAATGGATAATCTAACATAGCTATACCATAATTCCTATCATTCAATGTCCCCAATAAAAAGAAAATGGTTCTGCTGATTATGTAAAATGGGCTATGGCTTCAATAGTACAAATATTGCCTTTGATCTTTGGTTTTGAGCTAACCCTGACCCTGAAAGGCCCCCATGACTCTACTACTGGATATGTCATAGACTAACTGATTATAAGGTATTTTCAAATGTGCAGTCAAGTGTAACGTTATTAAATGCTGACTTTGATGGTATGCTAAATGTATGTATTGAAGTGAGTCACTGCCATTGATGTTATTTAAATGTGCTATAGATAGAATTCAGCCATTAGATGTTGTACTAGAACACCAGCACGTAATTTATACATTCAGGTGCATTCTATATGGGGAAAATGGGAAGTAGGAAGGGGATACATGTAAACAACAACATTCATTTTGGACTCGCCAAAATTTTTTTAATGATAAAAAATTCATTCATCAATATTTCTTTTTGGGGGGAAAAGCAATAGTTTTACTGTGCACCTTTCTAAAAGCTGTATTTTCTTTCTAATGATTACTCTACATAAACATTTTATCTATAGCACCTTTAGCAGGTTTTATGTGCACAAAATAAATTAGCCTATATTCGACTGTTTGCCTACAAAGTATTTGTGTGTAATTGTACATTGTATTGCACAGAACTCACAAAAAAGCAGATTTGTGCTTCAATTTCAGGTGTAATCTAGATACAAATGATGCCGTTCATTATAGGCTTTTTAGCTAACTATATCTTCCACATTACCACAACACCTTTCCAGACCATGCACACAAATGCATTTTTGGTGATTGATTGAAACGATCCATAACAAGTAAGGGATACAACCGTGTGATGTGAACAGTTGGTTTACTTGGTCTCTTGCAATAAATACATTTGGATGAAAGTAGGAGGCATCTTTGTCATTGCTTGAGAATCATTGATTTGATTGATCTTATTTCCCTTGGAAAGTTCAATCAATAATTTGTGAACATGAGCTACACTCCAGAAACCGGAGAAGTAAGAATCAAACTTGTGATGTCATCAGGTATAAAGTCTGGAGCTGTTTTTATACTCAAATACTTTATTCTATGGTCGCGTTTTCACTTCTGAAAGAGAAAATGTATCCATATACACAGAACATTCCTGTGTGTGCTCTCAGTGTCACCTTTACCATCTTACCCAATTAATTGTTTAATGGTGCAGCTCCAGACTTTAAACTTGATGACATCACAAGTTTGAGTCTTAGCACTCTAGTTTTTGGATTAGTGAGAGGGTTGTTTGCTCTCACTAATATGTTTTGGACTGTCTTAGACCATATAGGAATAACATTGTATGTATGTATTTTAATTCTTAAATTGTGTGTAGTTCCCCAGCAAAGACAGAACATAGTTATTGTGACAATTACATATGAAGTACATGTCATAGAAAAGAAGTTGCATACATACATATACAAAATTATATTTTAGTCAGGTGCTAGTGTCTAAGATGCTAGTGTCTAAGATGTTAATGCTTATTGCTTTTTTGTCATTTGGTAAACGGAATGATTCAAGGAGGATTATAATTCAAGCAGAGATGGTGAGGGAGGTAAATATCAGACTTCCCTTACCTCAGAAGGTTTTCTGAGCATTTTGACACTAAATCAATGTTTTTCTGACTTGTATCCAGTGAAAAACAAGTTTGTTTGAGCGATCTCTCAGTTTTAACGACAGTGCCAGTGAAAAGGTCCCACCCATAGGAGACCACAATTGTTCCATTTAAGTCCCTTCCCTTCTGTTGGACCACCATGTAACCCTATTTCAGAAGAATTTTTTTGTCAACAGTGAGAGACAATTTTGTTTTTGTCTATGATGTTTGTCAATTTAAAAGAGTAATTGTAAGCTACTGTAGCTAACATTATGTTGCTAACTTGTGAGTCAAACAACTTTCCTGACTTGGAAAATTATCACACCTGATAGGTTGAGGTCTATAGACCTCTCAACCAAAGAGGGTAATATAATAGGCATAGTTTTATTTAACTGTAGATTTAGTATCATAATTCACAACATTGCGGTCTTGCAAAACAAAGCATTTTTACCTAACCGGCAAGCTATCCGATTATCTGCAATATCCAATCAACAACCTGGACTTTCCTCCCTCCCTCGCCTGTCCCAGTGAGTGCCTCACCGCCCACTCCTTGGTCACATTACTCACTTTCATGAGCGGTTCATAGCACTACGTAAATTGGAAGTTCTCGAAAAATAGGGAATAAAATATGTTGACCGACATATTTCTATATTCACAGTTGTATCAATGATAATAGTTTGCAGTATTTACACTCAAATTAGTGCCCCCACCAAAGCTCAAATCAAACCTATGCCCTTGTAGTGGTTCACTGTCTTTCATAGACTTGTTAGAACAGTAGTTGTGGTCTGTAGCATCTGACCACTGAATGCCAACATCACACTTCTGCAGAGGCATGATATTTTCCAAATCATTCACTTCTATGTCGGATTCCATAGCTTCAGGTTCAGCACATGTGTTGTTGACCAAGGGCCCAAGACATCTTCTCTTGGGAGGGGCTCTACCAGATGACATTATCCTCTGAGGAAAGACAGAAAAAGAGAGAAAAACAATGCACTTACCTTTTTCAAACAGGATAATACACATTTAAACCAAAACGATCATATGGAATCCGACAATTTGGAAAGCATTTTTATTTGGATTTCTTGGAAAATATTTTATGTCATGGATGTAACTTCAGGAAAAATTGGAATCAAACTTACATGATATTCATATCCCATATGCAATACTGGGTATGGGTGTTCTTTTGTTGGTTTGCCATCCAGGAAGTGTATTCCACACATCTTGAGAGTGGTAAGACTAATGAGGATTAGTAACAAATACTACAATAACTCAACAATACTACCTAAAATATTGTCCATTACATTACATTGCGTTTCATGTCATAGAAATGGCTTTCCACCAATCAAATCAACTTAAAACCCACCATTGAATATGCTGCCCAAATCGTCTCGATATCACACAGCAATGTGAGATGCAAAAAAAAAAACTTTAGTTAAGAAATGTATGCTTTTGCAAGATTGTCAATTTTCTAAATCAATCTAACTTTAACTGATGACTTTGACATGAAATAGACTAATTGAGTCCAGTATTTCCCCTAGGATTTTTTTCAGGGGGGGTGGTAGGCCCCCAAAACGACTAGCGTGTCACGAATACGTGGTGTCAACAGTGTCGTCATAGACGCACGCAGTAAGGCGGTTGTTAGTATCGGTGCATTTCTCTACACTGAGCTGAAATGAAATGATTGCACATAAATTAGGTAAATATATATTAACACTATACACACATAAATTAACTTATTTACAATTATACATACAGTAGTGACAATACACATATGAACTATTTACAATACAGGGAGGCACATACAACACTCATAACGAAGGTTATTCTATAACCCTAGTTAGGGTTAGCGAGACGCTCTGTCAGTATTCATATAACTAGGGTTATAGAATAACTTGCGTTATATTTCATATCTGACATCGCGTCTCGCTCTGCCATATTGAGATCAAAAGGGGCAGAGCGGACGCGTGGCCACGTCAAATGCACCCCCTGAGGGCCCATAAGCCCCTGACCAGGGGGGGAGGGGAGTCCCGTCCACCCGCCCATCCTAACGAGGGGGGGGGAGGCAGTCAACTACAACCAACGTGCGAAAAAGGGACCAGTCACCCTAGAACGCACTCCGTGGTCCACACCCACACACACCTGCTAGGCCACCTGATGGCGGGGTGCAGGAGAGGTCCCAGCCCTCAGGACTGCCTGGGAGACAGAGCCCCCAGTCATGTTGTCCATGAGGTAAAACTTAACAAAAGGACCCGGGGAAGACCAGGAGGCCGCAGCGCAGATGTCCTCCACCGAGGCCCCCCCAAACAGGGCAGCGGAGGCCGCCACTCCACGAGTGGAGTGTGCCCTGACGCCTGCGGGGGGAACCTGTCCAGCCAAAGTGTAGCAGAGGGCAACTCACTAGCGTGAGGAGGAGGGTGAAACGCCTGAAGCACAATATCCCTGGAGCGATAAGAGCTCCGGATATTCTTTGGCACAAAGGCCGGATTAGGCCTCAGAGTCGCACTGCTATCGGCCCGAATAGACAGGCACTCGGACCGCACCGAGAGAGCACACAGCTCACCCACGCGTTTAGCAGAGGTGATGGCCAGAAGGAACGCGGTCTTGAGGGGCGGCGTGGCTCAGGGGTAGAGCGGGTTGTCGAAGGGTTGGTGGTTCGAATCCCGCTCAAGCCCATGTCCATCCCACTGCCGTTGTGTCCTTGGGCAAGACACTTAACCTACTTGCCTCGTATGAATGTGTATGCATGTGAATGAATGTTGGTGGTGGTCGGAGGGGCCGTAGGCGATGATTATTCGCCACGCTTCCGTGAGTCTGCCTCAGGGCAGCTCTGGCTGCAATTGTAGCTTACCACCACCGGTATGACTGTGTATGAACGAATAATGGACTCTGTGAAGCGCTCTGGGTCTCATGAAGAGCGCTATATAAATCCAAGTCATTATTATTATTATTATTATTGAAAGACAGTCGATCCAATAGTGCCTGCTCAAGAGGCTCAAACGGGGCCCCCAACAGCCTTACCAGGACCAGTTGGAGGTCCCTGCTCGGAGACAGAGCACGTTCCACAGGCTTGAGACGCCGTGCACCAAGCAGGAAACGTCTCATGAGAGGGTGGCTGAACAGCGTTCTGCCCTCAAAGCCCTGAAAAGAAGATATAGCTGCGGCATATACCTTCACTGTCGAGGCCGACAGCCTATCCAGGATAGACTGGAGGAAGGACAGAACCGAGTCCAGGGGGCATGACACCGGGTCCAGGCCCCCAACCTCACACCACTCTTGAAACATATGCCACTTCTCTGCATAAACCGCGGTAGTGGACGGAGCGCAGACGTTCTGGATGGTGTTAACCACAGTAGAGTGAGACAGTTAAGGAAGTTCAGAGTATCTGGGAAGATACTCCAGTCCTTCTACTCCGGAGCTGTAGAGAGCATCTTGACTGGAAACATCACTGCCTGGTATGGAAACAGCACGGCACAGGACAAGAAGGCCCTACAGAGAGTGGTGCGCTCAGCCGAGCGTACCACAGGTATTGCACTACCACCCCTGCAGGTTCTATACAAGAGGTGCAAATCCAGTGCCTGCAGAATAATGAAAGACCCTCACCACCCCAACAACAGCCTGTTCATGCTGCTGAGGTCAGGCAGACGCCTGCGAACACCAGCTACTAGGACAGAGAGACTTCGGCTCAGCTTCTTCCCCCAGTCCATCAGAGCCTTGAACACTGAACTCTCCACACACAAGCACACATGAGCACACACACAACACACACTGTACACGCTCACACACTAGCAGCCACTTTAACATGAGCAAGCACACACTCATCCTGCACACGCTCACACTTATGGCCACTTTACAAAAGGAAAGGTCACTTTAAGAATAGTATAGTGTTACGAACGGGTAAGTGACTTCCAAGTTGTCGAGAAGAAGAACGAGACGGAGATATGTTTACTCTTCCAAACAGCAGTACTGTTTATTATTAGGGAAAAGCGTATAATGCAGTACAGGGATAAAGACCATATGTCTGTGCTTGTTCCAGCTTTATCTTGTCCGTAGGTTTAGGTGAAGCTCTAGCAAAGGACAAAGGATAGAGCAAACGTTAAATAGGAACATACTG
The DNA here is from genome assembly GCF_963971535.1 of Notolepis coatsorum. Taxonomy (NCBI): domain Eukaryota; kingdom Metazoa; phylum Chordata; class Actinopteri; order Aulopiformes; family Paralepididae; genus Notolepis; species Notolepis coatsorum. The sequence goes on from NC_140169.1 coordinate 128,001,104, forward strand.
AACATTCCACGCTGTCAATAAGTGACAGCAGTCTGTCAACCAATGACAGCACCCAGGTGTGACAGACAATTAGTGATGACAGCAATCAGTGGTGACATACAAGGTGAACCCATAACAACAGGAGTGACCCAGGTAGACAGTGGGATACTATCCTCAGGAGGATAGTCTCCCGAACGTTACATTATAGTATAACTTGAGATTGTATAATATAGCATGTACATAAAGACCCAGTGCCTCATCCATAGCTAACAGTGTATTGCACTACCACAGGACCTAGCATGTCCTACCATGCTCTGTAAATAACTCATGTACATATACCGATATGCCCTACTCTGTTTACTTGTTTTATTGCACAATGTCGTTCTATTGGATTATATTATATATTATTACTATTGTATTTGCACATTGTTGCGGGCAAGACCACCCGCATTTCATTGTATACTCGTATGCCGTGACAAATAAAACTCTTGACTTGACTTGACTTGACTTGAGAGTTAAGACGCATCCCCTCCAGATTCACCCTTTCAGCAGTCAAGCCATTAGAGGCTGCCCCAGAACAGGAGGCAGAAACAGTGTTCTGCGTGCCTGAGAGAGGGCCCGTGGTGGCCACGGAACAGGCCACGTGGGGCCACCAAGAGCTGAATCGGGGCCGGGAACCACACAGCTGTGCCCCGGTCCGGCGCGACCAGGATCAAAGTCCTGCGCTCCTGACGTACCCGCTCCAACAGCTGAGCTATCAGGTGTATGGGGGGGAACGCGTACAGAATCCCGGGCGGCAACGGATACATCGAGAAGGCATCCACTCCCAGAGAGGGGTTGTCCTTCCGACTGACCGAGAACCACAGAGGGCACTGGTAGGACTGACTACTTGCAAACAGGTCCACCGCGGCCTTTCCGAATTGGTCCCAGACCTGTCTGACTATGTCCGGTGGGGACCGCCCCGCGACATCACATCTGCACCCACATTCTCCCTGCCGGGGATGTGGAGAGCCCTCAGGCTGCGCAGATTGAGAGACGCCCATAGCCAGAGTTCGACCGCCGCCCGGTGGAGACGGGGGGAGCGTACTCCTCCCTGTCTGTTGATATACGACGCCGACGTCGTGCTGTCCGTCCTGATCAAAACATGCTCGCCCACCAACGGTGGCCGAGCTGCTTGAGGACTAGAAGCACTGCCTTCAATTCCAACACATTGATATGTAGTGCAGACCGGGCAGCATGGTCTTGCCAGCTGCCCCCTACTGCGTCGGTCCGACACGTCCCCCCCATCCCGTGAGGGAGGCGTCGGTGAAGACCATGACATGTGACAGCCCAGTGGGCGAGGTCCCCCAGTACTGACATGGGAACCTTCAGCTGCTTCCACTTGCCTCTCACAGGGTCTATTTTCATACTGAAAAACCACCTCTGTATCCTCCTCATGAAGAGGAGGCCAAGAGGGACCACAGCTTGAGCAGATGCCATCATACCGAGCAGGCGCATCACGGACAGCGCCGTAACCGTCCTGCCAGGACGGAACCTCCCGAGCGCGCCGAGAATATCCTCTCGCCGCCGCTCTGAGAGGGTTGCCCTCATAGACCTTGAGCTTAGAATTAAGCCCAAGTACTGCACCTGTTGACTGGGAAGAGGGGTACTCTTCTTCCAGTTCACAGCAAAACCCAGGCTGGTGAGGAATTCCACCACCTGCCTGGTATGAGACCTGGCGATCTCCTCTGACCGGCTGAGGACCAGAATGTCGTCTAGGTCGAATAAAATTCGAATCCCCTGACGACGCAGAGGCCCCAGCGCGGTCTCCACGCACTTGGTGAAGGTGCGAGGAGCCAGAGAGTAGCCGAACGTACGCTCCCAACCGCGCGAGCAAGGTGTCTCGCGGAGTCGGGATATCGCACCCTGACTCTACCAACGAGGCAATCGCACCCAAGGGGGGACCCCGACAGAAAGGGCCGGTCTGATACGGGGGGAGCGCTCATCACCCCCAGTGAATGAGGTAGTTCCCCCACTGAGCATCTTCCCGTAGCTTGATGGGGATAGCCTGCTCTGTGGCTGGACATGCATGGTGTGTGGTCCCCATGCTGCCCGATAGGGTGAGTCCCTACACACCGTAGCCCTGTAGTGATATTACTACCACTCAAATTAACGTGCCTGACTGACCACCGCCGGAAGTCCGGCCGGGGTAGGCACTAACGTAATACCCGGCCTGGCGAGGGCGGGGCTGGGGGAACCCGCGCTGCGACCTCCTGGGCCTAGGGTTCCCACTCTGACAAAAAAATGTAGATACAGGGCACCCTGCTCTGTCGTCACATACAACACAAGGCTCACCAAACGCATACGCAGGACGTGTGGTGCAGGAGCCTCCTGACAGTACAACATTCTCATAGACAGACCCAGGCCTAGCCAGCAGCTGGGTGTCAGCCCCTGTCTTCATGAGAAGCGACATGTGGGGCTGCTTGCACTTCACTGGAAGAACACGGCCCGCAGCCAGAGGGGACACAACAGAGCCCTGAATCCTGTAGTGTAGCGGAGGGGAGTGAACGGAGAGCGTGCTAGACACAGCTAGATGGCAATGTTTTTTTTAGGGCGTGCCCATCTAATACAGCCGATCCCTCGGCCGCCGAGGCTGTCGGCACCGTGATAACCTGTTCTCTTTGTTTCCAGGTTATCCCAGGCGGGGGACACATGGCCGCTGGTCGATGGTGCTCTCATCCCTGGCTGCGCGGTGTGGGGTGGCGTGGGGCCCAGGTCAAAAGCCGCCCGCGCTTCTGTTGACAAACCAAAAAGTCCATCCACGGAGAGAGGGGCCCTCCAGGGGAGACTGCTCCAACCACAGATGTCTGTGAATAAGAGTCGACAGCATCCTAGCCCTCCCTGAGGTTATAGCTTGTGGCTGGGTCAAAAGCTGTTTTTTATTTTATCCTCTTTTTCTCCGCCTGCTTTTTCAATTTTTTATCCCCATCCCAATTTAGTCGTTATGCCAATTCCCCCCCTCCCCTACCTGGTTGTTGTGCGCATGTTCCTCCTACTGGTCGGTACAAGGGAACCCTGAAGTCCACCACATGCTTCCTCCGACACATGTGGAGACAGCCAGTGGCTCTCTTCTCACCTGGCAGCGAGGACTCTCATTGGTGAAGCGTAACGCGTGGGAGGTCACGCTGCCTTCACCATTTCCTGCCTTTCGCTGAGCAGGCGCCCAGACCTGACCTGTAGGCGTCCCTGTCCACAACGCCAGATTACCACCCTCGACTTCCCTCCCACTAACTCAGCCAAACGAGTTAGTATGACGGTCGGCCCAAGCCGCAGGGCAATGCTGACTCCGGGAGTCAAGGGGTCAAAAGCTGCATAACCTCAACGTCGGCTGGCCCTAAGACCCCCTCACCCGACACCATTTCCGACAGAAAAGCAGCCAATTGAGCAATGTTATTAGTGGCTGCTAAATTCTGTACTGCAGCGGTATAAGCCTCATAAGCCCACTCAGCTACCTGCCGGGCCGACTCGCCCCTTGGCGTCGGCTTCCAGGCGGAACATTGCTCTACCATGTCAGGGCAAAGGACAGATGCCACCTGCTTCTCTAAGCCTGGCACACCTGTCCTGAGCCCCGTCGTCAGACCATCCACCCGTGTAAAGGGCAAATAAGCCTCAGCCAAACCCCCAACATTAGACACGATTGACCTGCAGTAATGTAATGGTTAAGCGGGGGGGAAACTGGACACGAAAGCATAAGCATTAGGAGTAGCTGCGCACGCCATGATAATTGGAAAAACATTTAACAACGTGTCATGTTGACCACATTCATCCAAATACACAGCCCCCCACGCCATCACACCGCCCGGTCGTCTCACGGGACAACAAGCAGTAGTGAAAACGCTAGTACCAAAACCTGCCGGTGTCGGCCCTACCTGTGCACGCCGTGGCTCGACCGCCAAATGCCGCGCAAAGTCCATCGGTCCACTGCCAAGAATCGAGGACAGACCAGAATAGGGCTGCCGTTCCGTCTGGACGCGCCGAGGAGGGTCCGGGGGCTGGCGAACCTCCGGCGAAAGTCCAACATTGTTTAATTTCTCCCTTCGCTTCATAATAACGTTCCACTGGTTGAAATTGCATATGAACAGTCTCATGCTTGGAAAAAGACGAAGAAGTCAAGTCAAGTCAAGTCAGTTTTATTTATATAGCACATTTACAAATGACTAACAGCCAAACCAAAGTGCTTTACAACATGATAAAAACACATACAATGCAATAAAATTACAGAAAAAGGTAAAGTACAGCACATATAAGAAAGCAAGGGCAAAAGTGCAATATAAAAGGAGACAGGAAAATTGGATAAAAAGTCCAGGGTGACAGCGGACGTCATGTGTAATGCTAGGCTCTGGTCAAAGGCCAGGGAGAAGAGGTGTGTTTTGAGCAAGGATTTAAAAACCTCTAGGCTCTGGGCAGATCTTATGTGGGGGGAGGCTGTTCCAGAGCCGGGGGGCAGCAGCAGCAAAGGCTCTATCTCCCCTAGTTTTAAGCCTGGTAGGCACCTCCAGCAACAGCTGGTCAGCAGACCTTAGGGCTTTGGATGGGATGTGGTGATGCAGGAGCTCAGCTAAGTACAGTGGAGCCAGCCCGTGTAGTGCTTTAAAAGTCAGTAAAAGTTTAAAATCAATACGGAAACGGACGGGGAGCCAGTGGAGAGAAGCCAGAACTGGTGTGATGTGGTCATGTTTCCTGGTACCGGAAAGCAGACGGGCAGCCGCATTTTGTACCGGTTGCAGGCGACGGAGCAGCAACTGGTCAATGCCGACATACAACGCATTGCAGTAATCCAGTCGGGTCGAGATAAAGGCATGGATAGATCCTTCTGGGAGAGGTATGGTTTGGTCTTGGCCAGGAGTCTGAGGTGGAAAAAGCTGGTTTTAACCACAGAGCTAACCTGCTTATCAAATTTAAAATTTCTGTCAAAGATTACTCCAAGGTTTCTGACAGAGGAGCAGATATTTGAGCCCAGAGGGCCTAGGGCAGGGGTGTCAAACTCATTTTCACAGAGGGCCACATCAGCATTATGGTTGCCCTCAAAGGGCCAAAGACCGTATAAATGTTAATGTAATGTAAAATAAATGTCACAGTCAAGAGGGGCAGAACTAACAACTGTGAGCTGCAAAGAACACGTGGGACAGATGTAGCAGATGTTACAAAAACAAATGGCTGCACACAACCTTGCAGAGGCCATACATCCAACTAATGGAAGATAGTTTAATTAACTTTAATTAACAGATTGCAGAATGGGTACAGTACAGTACAGCTCTATACACACAATTGTTAGGGGGATGCAGACCAGAGAAAGACTTTCGATTGGTTTACATCAGGGTCCCCCATTTTCAATTCGTAATGAAATTGCTATTATGTGTCTGCATGAACACACAACTGTAACTGTATTCAAAAATAACAAAATAAGGGTTGTCTCAGTTCACAACTATATTGGTCAAGTTTTGGGTGGGACTTGTTTGCGTCCCTACAGCTTCTTATTCAATTGAGCGAGATGCTCGGTTATGTCACACAGCCAGTTTGAATCTGACAGTTCAGACAATATTTCTTCAACCCTTTGTTACCTATTCCGCCTGGATCTTTTTTGTATTTTGGGCTGTAAAATTGTCAAAGAATGTCTGAGGAGTAAGTGCTTTTGGCTTTTTTCCTTTGTTACTTCATCAATACCTCAGATGTTCAACATACATGTATGTGTAAGAATGTGTAATAACTAAGGCTGTCAAAGTTAAAGCTTTATTAACGCATTAACCCACAATTATTTTAACGCCGCTATTTTTTAACCCAAGATTAATGTTTAAAAAAAAAGATTTTTTTTTTTTTTTTTACCAGAGCTCTTGGGGGCCACATCAAATGACGTGGCGGGCCACATTTGGCCCGCGGGCCATGAGTTTGACACCTATGGCCTAGGGCATTGGCAGTAGGGTCAACCGAATCATTACTAAATAAAATTATCTCTGTTTTGCGCTCATTTAAGTTGAGAAAGTTTGCACTCATCCATAGTTTTATGTCAGCCAGGCAATCTAACAGTGGCTGTAATGTAATGATTGAGCCTTGGCTCCCCACAGGTAAGAGGGGCCGCTGAAGAGAAGAATTCTCCTAGCTGGACTGAGAAGCTCCGGCCAGTCAGGTAGGACTTAAACCAGCTTAGGGCGACGCCTGTGATGCCAACATATTTTTCCAGCCGCGACAGTAGGACAGTGTGGTATATAGTGTCGAAGGCGGCTGTGAGGTCTAAAAGCACAAGAATGCCGGGATTTCCAGAGTCGGCAGCTAAAATGAGATAATTTTGAACTCTCAGGAGGGCTGTTTCGGTGCTATGGCGTGGTTTAAAGCCAGACTGAAACTTTTCGTGGATTTTATGTACATCTAAAAACAGTTGTAACTGGAGGTAAACTGCTCGCTCCAGGACTTTTGACAGGAAAGGTAGTTGGGAAATGGGCCTGAAGTTTGATAGAATAGAGGGATCAAGGTTTTTCTTTTTTATCAGGGGTTGTACCACAGCATGTTTAAAAGCGGTTGGGACACAGCCAGAGCTGAGAGAGGAATTTACCAACAATAAAATAGTGGGCAAGACCGAATCAAGCACTTATTTTAGAAGGCGAGAGGGAAGGCTATCTGAGGGGCAGTTTGTGGGCCGCAAGTGCTTAATTATGTCAAGGGTGTAAACGTGACCACTTCCTGTGTTTTGTAGGAACACACAGGAGTAGGCGTGGTCACGTGCAACTGATGTGCATGTGTCAACTTTTTCATGTGCACAATATGTGCATGGAGATGATATCTCAATATGGCAGAGCGAGACGCGATGTCAGATATGAAATATAACTATTTACAACCAGTGTCAGAGTGAGCGCACTCAAGTTGTTCGGAAATTCTGAGAACTCAGAGTGCACACTGGACGCTCTGACCAAGAGTCAGTTTATCATGTTTTCGGATATGAATTTTCCTGTTTTCGGATTTCTTGGTTTTTAATTTTCCCGTTTTCTGATTTCTCAGATTTTATATTTTTTTCCTTTGGATTTAACCTATACAAAATTATGTTTTTAACTAACTTTAATAACAGTAACAGTGCCAGTGTAGTACAATGTTCAGTGCCAGTTAGGTTATGAGGTTTATTTTTTCCAATTCAGTTCAGTTCAATGCAGTTCAACTGCCAGTGCAGTGCAATAACTAAATAATAATTAAATAGTTAAATAATACAAAATAATAATTTGTTTAAAAGAAATCAGAAAAAAACTGTAAAATGTAATTTATTTCAAAGAGATGTCCTTTAAAGGTTCATGCTTCTCCCCATCTCTGGCTGACATCACCATTGTGATACATGATGGATAGGCCTTTGTGTTTTCCTCTGTGAGGGATTCTCTTTTGTTGGTCAGCAGCGTTTTGTACTTGCTGAAGCTTCTCTCTGTATAATTATTTTTTTAGTTTAAATATCAACATTATCTGGCCATCCTCAGTAAATAGTAAATACTATCAAACTTGCCAAAGACCAGAGTTGGGACGGGCACCCGCGCATGCACGCACGCACTATCCAGTTCATATATCAACTTATCAACTATCCAGTTAGTTTTTATAGTGTAATGTTTGGCTACTTGAAGGAGAGAGAGAGAGAGTGAGACTGAGACTTGTTACGCGCGACGCTAGTCAGTCTCGGAGTTGTCTCGGAATGGATTTGGTAGCTTTTTTCTGCGTCTCCGTAGACCACTGCACCACCGTTTTAAAGTCTTAGTGAAGATTGATATATACGAAGACCAATGTAATTTAGCTAGCTCGCCAACGTTACTGTGATTAAAGCAAACTTTAATAAAAAAAATAAAAAATCGTTAAAAAAAGATCAAATATTGTATTATAATTTTTTCTGGAAGGGCGGGGCGTCCCGTTGGCGGGACTGGACTCTGTTAAGTTTTCCCTGGTTAAAAAAAACACTTCTACTGTTAACACTTTGAGCACCAGCTATTATCCTCATCCTGTAGTCAATGGGCCAGTTTTCCATTGCCTATTTTCACGATGCGTCACGATGTTTGCAGAGCTACATTCTATATTATAGCTATGGAGACAATACTATGGCTCATTTGACAGTCACTATCTCTCGTCCAACATGTCAAAAATAGTTCATTTTTTCATGTATACGTTTACGTGTTATCCCGTGGTGAATATTGTATAGTTTCAGAGTGATCCGGGCTAATTCCTGAAAAGCTGAGTTATGGAGCGCTATGTGAATTTTGCTAAAGTCGTTTGCGTTGCTCGCCTGGACATGTTACTATTTCAAAATCAAAGGTATATAATAGGTATTATGTTTCATCATGAATGCATCAAGGGGGGGAGTCGTTTTTTGATGCTCTGATCGTCATCAACGGCATACGTTTTGGAGTATGTTACATACAGTATGATCGTTGCGATCGATGTGAAATCATTGTTGGATCAAAATAGGATTGATGTCATATAGTCCTTACCTTTACTAGGAGGTATCCCAAAATGAATATTCCAATTGTCTGATTGCGATTTCCAGTATTGATGTCCATCGGGTCCCTGACATGAAATGGCACACAATATGCATGAAGTGTGCTGAACGCGTTACAAGGTGCTCGGATGAAGCGTTTAACTTGCCTGAGTCCAAATTCTCCGCCCGGACCATATATAATATAACACACAGTGTGAAATAAGGTTTCAAAGGGTGGGCGATACTGCCACCTAGCAGGATTCGGCCAGCATTGCACTCTCGAGGTCTCAGAATGAGTTCCAATGATAACACAGAGGTCCGTGAGAGTGTATAGGATATTAAAATCGAAAAAAAGAAAAAACGATCTAAAAACGTAATATTACATGTTGGCGAATAAACACATAATTTTACGTGATTGGCCGTGAATGAGTTAAACATAGGCCTGCCAGTTAACGTTAGAGCAATTAACGTTAGATATTTTAATTTATATAGTTAATTTATTATGTGCGACCACCGCAGAGCACTAACATTAGCTAACTTAACGTTATAACTTAGCTAAGCAGTGTTAGTTTAAAGACGTGTTTCACCATGTTAGGCTAGGCAGCTGTACAGTATGCTAACGTTAGTCAATGTGAGATGAATAGAGATTGTCGACTGTGTCATAATTACGGCAAGAGCCTTCTTCACTGCTCCTCATCCTCCCTCCACATTCACCACACACCTTCTTCACTCCTCCTCATCCTCCCCCACATTCACTACGGAAGCCTCACATCCATATGGTCAGCACTCCTTCACCCCCTGTCAAGCTCCTCACTCAACTCGGCTGCACCTCATCTCCTAATTCACACGCTGCCAGGCACCTCACTCAACACAGCTGTATCTCATCCCCTGATCAGCAAGACACTACATCTACCGGCAGATTCTGACCAGACCTCGTCGTGGTGTTATTCTAAATTACCTAGGTACAACGACTCAGCCTGAAGACCTGCTAGACCTTCTCTTGTGATTATTCCCTGCTCTAATATTGCTTCTCTTGTGCCCAGGACCTCCGCTCCAGTGAACCTTCCTGTCTGGACACCTGGAGCTGCAAAAAGAGAGCCTGTTGTGAAGGGCCAGATTAAACCGAATATATATATTTATTTATATATATATATTTAATTATATTTGTATATTCTCTAATATTCCCTGATATCCCTTGTATATTCCTTGTACAATATGCATTGAATATCCATTCTAGCCTACTGAACATCCCATAATAGTCTCCATTCTACTATTGGTCGAGACCTTGGTGCCAGGCTGCCATACCCCCCAGACCCAGTTCAAACGTACCGCTCAACATGTACGAACAAGTCCTAGTTCCGCGTAGGAATCTGGCTACCGCACCACTAACGGTACTATTTGTTCATAGTGCGTATATATACTGCGCTACTAAAGTAGGACTTCCTTTTTAGTCCAGTTTCTTACCCTCCAATAGAGTGACAGACGTAAAGCCTCCCCGCGACGCCACGTGTGGGAGTAAGGCCAAGTTCGGCCTACCATCGGTATTGAGACATCGTGTATATTAATATTTGAATAGTCATATTTGGCACTATATCGTCGAGTTGGACGTAGTCTATTAAGCTAATAATAGTCTATTCATATGTAGTGCTTCGTGCGGTGAGAATACTATCGTAGTCAGTACCCCATCGTTTCGGGCAGAGAACTGGCTGCTTATCCAGGGTGGCCGACCCCATGTGAGGCTGCACCCGAGGAGCCCCAGAGCCGACGAGCGAGTGGACCTGCATACCGGATTATTCTACCGACGACAGCCCGCCTTCCCAGGCACGGATTATGCTTTGTATACAGTGATTATTCTATGGATAAAGACCAACACTGCCGTGTGTTGGAAACCCCCCCCCCCGGAGAGGACGACAGGTGAGGAGACGCTCTACACGACGAGGTCGCTTCACGTCTCTCCATCGTGGACCGAAGGAAGCCGGCCCACAGAGAGTCCAACTGCTTTCATCTGTGGATCGAGGATCGCTGAGGCACCGAGCCGCACAACCGTGGGTTCTCCCAGGATACCCTCGGCCAGACGGATACAGCCAGACTCTACCCCCCCCCCCCCTTCTCCAGTTGTCTTACAAGCGACCGGAATTCCCCCCTAGTGTATCCAGTTCTATAATCATTAAAGTATCATTGCTATTATTCCTTAACTATTCCAGGTCGTATATGTACCACCTGCGCCTTCAGAGATTGGACATTCTCTATTGATATACCGACGAATACTCTTGCCATAAAAGTGCATACTAATTCCCATTCATAAATGTGATTGATTTGATTAAGTGCTTGCTCTACACACCATCGCTGTGTAGAAATAAAGACCTATTTCTAATTCGTACATTTGTGTTGGATCCGTTTCATCTACGTGACAGTGTTCATCATAATATATTTATGCCGAGTACTGGGTGGCCGAATATTAAGTACAAAGGTAGTGGTAGTAAGTATCATATCTAGTAATACAGTCAGGGAATTGTACCCCTCAGTTACAGAGCCCCTGCTCTCTCTCGACACGGACCTGTGTCTTCTGCCCACAGCTGCACTGGAGTGCACCTGTCCTCATTCCCCCAAGAACATTCTAACCCTGTCTGTTGCACATTCCTTCATGTCAAACCTGTCTGCTTGGGGAACAATATTAAATACCCTAAAACGCTCCATTCTCTCTTCTCCTGTGTTCAGCTATTGGGCTCTGCCTAAACCCATTCTCACAGACTGTTAAACAAAACCTACTGTGCTGTTTTTATTTGGAACAAAGTCCTTTCTGTTGGCATTCTTAATCCACTTCTGGCGAATATCTTGGTCCTCTGCACGGCCAGGCTATGTAAACTGTATGGTCTCAGACAGGGGCAATCTTCATGAAGTAAAGGCTTGTGTATTTCGCATTCAGTCTTTTTCCAAACTTGAAGTTTGCCACTACTGTTTGAGCAGCTGAGGACTGCACAACTCACAGTCTGCCAACACGGCTCAGGGAATATCAAAGTTACATCTCATTTAAAACTAACTTAAAATCATGGTTGAGAGATGGTCAAGTGTGCGACCATTTTAACTGAGGGGTTGTATTTTAATGTATGTATTTTAGTGTATTGTAACCTATACTGATTCCTACTGTGTTTTAATTATTGTACTATGTTTTTTAACTGAGGGGTTGTATTTTAATGTATTTATTTGTATGTATTTTAGTGTATTGTAACCTATATTGATTCCTACTGTGTTTTAATTATTGTACTATGTTTTAATTATTGTTGTGCTCATGTCACCTGCCCCAGAGACTACAGTTGAAAATTAGCCAACTTGGCTAAACTGGCATATTTACAGTCAAATGTTCCTTAATATGCACTGTCTCTGTATTTTAAACCAATAAATACAAATACAAAATACACAGCTTCTTCCCGACTTCCTAGACATCATTGTCAACAGTAACGTTGAATAATGTTAAAAAGATAAAAGTAGAACATTTTACACTTCTTAGCACAGCTTGCATTCTTCTTCTTGTATATTTCCGGCGGACTACGCGTCTAGGCGTATTGCCGCCCTCCACAGTGAATAGAATTCCAGCCCTCCCTATATCCTGTTATACAGCCCTGCAGCGAGCAGGAACTGCACAACAGCACTAGCTCTCTCTCTTGATGGTTCTCACCCAGGCCTAGAAATTAAGACAAAGAGAAAATTAACTCCCTGAGAAGAAAGAACTCCAAAGAACAGACAGAGTCCCTTCTCGCCCCCCCAAAAGGGGCCCCCATCCTCCTGACAGAGGGCTGGATAGAGTAAAAGTGCCTCCCCTTGGTCTCCGTGTCCCACCTACACTGCCTCTCCCTCAAAACCCCCTCCCTAATTTCCCCCCTCAGCTCAGCCCCCCCTAACTGTACACACAGATCCGGGGCCGTCCTACTTAATGAGCCTTTGGCTATGCCATCCACAATTTCGTTCTCTTCAACTCCCAAATGCCCTGGGACCCAGCAGAACTTAACCTCACATCCAACCTTCTCTAGCCTGAACAACACCATCAAAATCTCATGGATCAGGTCAGGCAGAGGCTTTGACTTGCCCTCTCTCAAGGCCACCAAAGCTGCCGCTGAGTCCGAGCACAAAAGCATCCTCTCCGGCTTGAACAGCTTGAATTCAAACACGCGCGCCACATATTGTAGGGAAGCGCCACCGCAGTAATGGCGACTTAACTTCCGGTACTTCACCGGATTCGTGCAGGCCACTCAGCAGCGAAAATTAATAGGAGGTGATGTCTTGATTGATTGATTGAAAACTTTATTAACAGATTGCAGAATGGGTACAATACAGTACAGCTCAATACACACAATTGTTAAGGGGATGCAGACCAGAGAAAGACTTTCGTCTTGTTTACATCAGGGTCCCCCATTTTCAATTCATCATAACGTATATGACATACACAACATACATACAGACATACAGACAGTCTGCTACATCTATACATTTATGACATATCAGATTTGCAAATACAGTATGTATTGAGCTGTGCTGTAATGTACCCATTTTTCAATCTGTTAATAAAGTTTTCAATTCAATCAATCAATGTCTCTGGTCCAACTTTCTGTGTGGGCCATAGGCAGTGACGTCACCGCGCAAGGCGTTAACGTCAAGTTTGTAAACTGAGCAGCACAGAGCAGCTGAGCAGCTGTTGCCAGGCTAGCTAGCTTGTTTCTGGAGTATGGCTGGACTTTTATGAAATTTATGAAAAAACAAGTAATCGCAATGTTCATTCGTTACCTAATCTAAGCGCCTTCAAAGGCTCAGCTGACGTATCAGCGGGGCGTGAAATTGACAACAAACCAGTCACAGTAAGCTAAACGAAAAGAGCGAGCTGTCGTTATTCCTAACGTTAGGCAACATTAACAAGCAATCATGATGGCGTCTAGTTACAACGCTAAAGAGGAAGATGGACATATTACTGTCACTGGCGCTGGCGGCGGAACTATAAAGAATAAAAAGCCAGACAACACGGCATTTAAACAGCAACGTCTACCTGCATGGCAACCCATTCTCACAGCTGGCACAGTTCTGCCTGCTTTTTTTGTGATTGGACTCATCTTCATTCCCATTGGCATCGGCCTTTATGTAACGTCGAACAACATCAAGGAATTCGAGGTAAACAGCCATTTTAACGACACAATGATTAGCGTTTTATATATACTGTATTTTAATAAATCGTCACCCATTGCACTACAGTATTCATGTGTATCATTGCGTTCTAGAAATGACTGGTCAGCCAGTCAGCTTTGGAATCACTGATCTTCTTATTACAGATTGATTACACTGGGGTTGACATGTCGAGTCCCTGCTTCAACTGCTCCCAGAACTTCAGCTGGAACAGCACAAGGCCTTGTACCTGTACACTACCCTTCTATCTGGAGCAGTCTTTTGAAGTAATATACATTATTGTTACACATGCATAACAACCTTGTGACACGTCGTCAGTTATTTGAACTGGTGTTTGATACTAGCATCTCTCAATCAACAGAGCAATGTCTTTATGTATTATGGCCTCTCGAACTTCTACCAAAACCACCGCCGTTACGTCAAATCGAGAGATGACAGCCAACTGAATGGTGACAGCAGTTCCCTTGTGGTAGGTGTTACAGGAACCGCAGTTATCCAAAGTAGATAACAAACACTTAAGGGTAAGTTCATAATTTTGGACTCCTAGCTCCATTTCCTATTGACCGATGATGTTGTGAATGTCTATTAGTAGAGACTTTTCTCAGCCCAATCCACGCTGTTCTTCATACTGGTTACCTCTTGAATCTTAGCCACAAAACGAATATAGAGCAATGGGGCCACTCTTCAGTCTGTACAGGCCCTGACGAGTGATGAAACCTACACCACAGTGCACCAAAATATGTTTGTTATAGTATGTTTAAGTGCTTTATTACTGTGGCGCCATTAACTTTACACTAGTTTTGTATCTTAACTAAAGAGGAGTTTGGTATCCAGTATGAAGCACAGCATGGAGTGTGCTGAGGAAGGACTCTACTCTTTGATATCATCATTGATGAGTAGGGAATAGGACTAGGGGGGCTAGCAGTACGACTTTGCCCTTTAATTATCCCTGGGGGGAATTGCATTGTTGTCAATGACAAAAATGAAGACTGAGCAGTGAGCACAACCTTTTACATATCTGTCGATTCTATATCTGTACATCCCTTACCTACTCTTACAAATGCTGCTGGCCAGTATAACTACGACCACACGGTCTTTATACCTGTATCACTGTACTGTACATATTGGTATTACAACTCTGTACAATAATCTGATTAGCACTTCACCCAGTAGTAGCAATTTATATATTTTATACCCAGTTTAATCACCTGCACATTATATATTACTATTGCACTTTACGGTTACATTTGCACTCTGGTGGTTGGATGCCAAACTTCTTTTTGTTGTACTGTACTTGTGCTGTATAATGACAATACATGTTAATCTAATCTAAACAGTCTCTTTGAAAACACCATCTACTGATAAACAATCCACAATGTAGGTCTGTTTCCATTTTGTTTCACTGACTAATCTTGTCTTGTCACACTCGTTTATTCACAGGATCCCAGTAAGGAGTGTGAGCCATATGCACGTAATGAAAACAAGCCAATTGCACCGTGTGGGGCTATTGCCAACAGCATGTTCAATGGTGAGACTGTTTTCCCACACTCTGTAGACTAGAGAGAAGTGAGTCAACCGATTAAATAAACCATGTTTAATCAGCATAATCTCTTCCCCCTTGTCTCTTGGTAGACACGTTGGAGCTATTTTACATTGACCCTAATGGCACAAGGATCCCTGTTCCCTTGATGAAGAAGGGCATTGCTTGGTGGACAGACAAGCATGTGAAATTCAGGAACCCAGGGGGCAATAACCCCAACATCACAGCAGTTTTCCAAGGTAAGTTGACGGGAAACTCAGACCACAGACTCACTTCTGACCTCATTAGGGTTACTTTTAGAGGTGTACCATTATGAGTACTGAGCACTTTATTTAAGTGGATCGGTCGATCCAAGCACTTCTCAAGTTAGTCATTCATGCCAACTAGTATTGACTTACTACTGTGTAACAATTACAAGTGCAGCAGTTGTTTTTTGTTTTCTAAAAATGCAACTACCCTCGCCCCCACAGCATGGCACAGCTAGCCGTTTGCAATTTTTGTATTGTCTTCGTTAACCTCAAATAATCGTTAACCTCAAAGAATCGCCACACTGCAGGTATTTAGTTCCCTCCCTGCATTTCATTAGAGTGCATGTCATTAAAGTATCAGTATTGTGATATTGGGCCAATAACACGCCAAATACAATATCGGTTCGGTGTTGCAGAATCTCCCCAATACTAAAATCTGATACCATGAGCCACATATAACATATCAGAGATCAAAGCAAAGAGACTTGATCAGCTGGGTTTTAATACATTTTACACATAGAAAGCCATTGGGTCTCTCTGATGAAGCAAAATGGATTATGTAATTATGCAACGGTTCTCAAACTATGGGTCGCGACTCGCTGCCCAAAGTGGGGTCGTGAACAGGTGACAGTGGCACATTGGCAAGTAAAAAAATAAAAAACATATATAGTATATATTTTGTATGTTCTGGCAACATATTTTGACTAAATATGCCTCGTTTTATAAATGTGTATTGATAACATAGTGCTGTAATAAAATGTTCTAATAAATATGCATGATCAAGTTCAACAACGTGTGCTTTTATTTTGATATTGCTTAATTCCATGTTGAAATTACGCAATACATTAAGCGTGGGGTCCCCCAAAAAAAATCCTAAATAAAATGGGGTCGTGGTATAAAAAAGTTTGAGAACCCCTGATGTAATGGATAGGATCAGTACTTTGTATCAGCCAATGCCTAATGTTTAGTTCTCGGAAGTGCTATAGTTTCTGAAATAGTGGCATTGGTATATGGTATGGATATAGACACAGCTCTAGTTTGGTTACTGTCTTTCCATATTCCTATTCCATGCCAAATAAAGACTTCTCCAAAAGTCCAGTTATTATTATTACATTATTATTCCAGGCACGACTAAGCCGATCAACTGGCACAAGCCGGTGTATGAACTAGACGCAGACCTGGAGAATAATGGCTTCATCAATGAGGACTTCATTGTGTGGATGAGAACAGCCGCCTTACCCACCTTCCGCAAGCTCTACCGCATCATCCAGAAGAAGAACAACATGATTCCAACCCTCCCCAGAGGCAACTACACCCTGGAGGTCGTCTACAGTATCCTTCACACCAGTACTACTCGGAGAGCTCACAGAAACAGGCTTGGTTTGTTTATAATCTTTAACATGGGGCTGGGAGGTATACCGAATATGAAGGTATACCTTCATCGATCCAGGCAAAATATAGATTTTTACTGTAGCACTATCCACATTATATAGATATTGTATAAAGCATATAGACGGTGTATTTTTAAGTATACATTTCTTTTCTCTTTTTGAATTTTGAATGAAATGACACTATAATAATAATTCATTTTATTTATATAGCGCTTCTCACCCGAAGTCGCTGACAGTAGTTAGGAACATAGTAAAAACAAAGAAACAAAAACAAAATGAACATGAGACCATGGGGGGAACAGGGGAAAGCAGCATGAGATGGCACAAAAAGACAGAGCGACACTATGATAAAAGTTACAAGATGACAACATAAGAAAAATAGCCAATGTCACACCACATCATAAATTGTACTAAAAATAAATACAGTTATCATTATACCGATTTTATACCAGAAAAATATTGTGATATGATATTTTGGCCATATCACCTAGCCTTACTTTAACATTACACCTTTGTTCTTTAGCATGCAAGAACGACTACATGGACCTTTTTGAAGTGATGAAAATTGTCAATATTGCCTTCAGTATGGATGTGAATAACATAGTGGGCTATAACATGGGTGTAGGAAACTGCTCTCACAATCTGGCCCAAAAGTGTGAATGGCCTGTTTGAGTGGCTGGTTGTCATAGTGCATTGAATAAATTAAAGCCTGTTTCCGAGTCCCAGAAACGCAACGAATCAGCACACACCTTTCTCCACGTAGTGTTGCATTCCAGAAAATATGTTTGCGTAATTCTTGTTTTTCTAGAGAGACGGGTTTGCTGTGTTTAAGTGATCTTTAGTAAGTCTAACTTTGGGGTGGCTACGTGGTGCAGTGGGCAAGGCGCTCACCACAAATACTGGAGGCTGGGCTCAAACGGATCATCTCCCTGTTCGAGCCCAGCGCTCCACATTGCTTTCAGTTTAGCTGGTCGTCTGCACTAATACACATTGGCAGTATTAGGGGGAGGGAAACTGATGGGTGGGGATCGGGCGTTGTGGACAGCGACTCCTACAGGTCGGTTGGTGCGCCTGCGCAGTAGAATCAGGAAGCGACGGGGGCGGGGCCCCTCCAAAGCCCAGACCCCTGACGCTGAAAGATCGAGCCGCGCAGGTGGAAAGATGCGACTGCTGTTACCTCGAGTATCGGAGGGGACTTATGCTATGTATGACTTAGTCCACATTGCAGCCGGCTTGTGGGAGGCATGAAACAGCGTTCAAAGACAGGGGAGGGTTGAATTGGACAATACGAAAATTGGGATGGGAGAAAAATAAAATGTGAGAAAAAGTGGATAAAAAAAAAAAAAAAAAGTAAGTCTAACTTTCAGTTATTTTCATCCTTAATGAATTGAACCAAGACTACCCTGTCCGCAGTTTTGAGGGGAGGAAACGCATGATCCTGAGCACCATATCCTGGATGGGAGGCAAGAACCCCTTCCTGGGCATCGCTTACATCACCGTGGGTTCGGTCTGCTTCTTCCTGGGCGTGGTCCTTCTCATCATCCACCACAAATACGGCAACCGCAACAATAGCGCTGACATCCCAAACTAAGATGGCTGGCTGCATTCCAGGTCCCCTCCCGTTGCAGCTAGGTGGAGTACATTGGTCAATGGTTCTGTGACGTAATTGCTAAATCAGCTCAATGTCAAGACTCGTGCATCACATGATTGCTTGGCTTTAGTGTCAAACACTTATCCACGCATTGTGAGATCTGCAGCCATGCACGTTTATTAAAAAATTGCTGTTTTGGATCCAAAACAAGTCATCTGCATGATTCCTAGGCTTTAACTAAATGGGTCTGTAAGATCTGTTGTTAATTTGCATCCCTGCGATATGACAACTAGCTGTTATGAAGATAAATTGGAATTTGCCCATTATGTAGACAAGTTGTCAGACATGTAATGTGATCAGCAAGTTATAAGACAGGCTTGTTATTGTGCCTAGCTTTGTGTGTAATATTGGTCTGCTTTTATAATTAATTTAGGAGATATGGCCGAGTCATAGCACTGTAAAATGTGCCGGGCAAATTCCAAGTGCTTAGAGATGGGGAATTGTAATGATATGGTTTTGTTTTTTGTATTTATCTTCAAATTTCAAGATTAGGACAATTTTAAATAATGTTGTTTTGGAGGTTAGTTGAAACTATTATGCAATTTTAAGTAAAGTTTACATTTAATATAATACTAATTTATAATTATAGTTTACACATGTGAATATTGGATGATTAATGAACAGGAAAAACACTTTGAATTAATATCAACTGCAGTATTTATCCATAGACGTTTATCAATAGTGCAATCTTGTTAATTACAATATATTTTTTATTTTTACATCTTTACCTCATTTCATGGTTTATATTTATGGTCAAAGTGCAAGGAGGTATTTTGAAATGCTCAATTATACCTTTATCACGTCTGTAGCAGATCTCGGATCTCTGTTCACACTGTTATTTATTGCTTTGTGCTGCCCGATGTGAGCTACACCTAATATATTTCTGCCATTTTTAACTGAAAAACTCTGAATAGCCACTCACATTTCTAGATCTGACCAAAGCATTTCTTCTTACGTTTTCCATGTAGATTTCTTTTGATGTTGATGTACACGTGTTGATTGGAAATTAAAACTGTTTGCTCAAATATGGCGAGTTGTCTTTTGTTTTGCATGGAAAGTGCGTGACTACAGGAGAAGCATGCAGCCGCAGAGCGGCGCTCTCAGGTCCTCAGCCTCAGGCGTGAATACTTTCCCTAAGCGGGTTGTACTTCCGCGTTCGTTTTGTGCGATCTGATTGGCCACTGACGTTTCTGGTCATGTGACATGTGCACCAATCGTGTGACGCCTAGTTCTGCCACCGGTTAAGCTTAGGCACTCTTTCGAAGTTGGTTAAGGTTAGAGTTTGTCTTAGAGCAGGGCGATAGAACACCAGCCCTGATTCCAAACTCTAACCTTAACCAACTTCGAAAGAGTCTCCTAAGCTTAACCAGTGATAAACTAGGCGTTAGGAAGTTTGCAGGCTGTTAGACGCAGAACTAGGCGGCACACGATTGGCGCACATGTCACATGACCAGAAACGTCAGTGGCCAATCGGATCGCGCAAACCGAACGCGGAAGTACAACCCGCTTAGGGAAAGTATTCACGCCAGCAGGAAGGGTACAAATCTTTTCAGCCGAGTAACGAGTATGTACATCCTCTGGCCTCGCACGGATCTCACAGCTGTGCCCGCACAGTGCAATACTCCAATTCAGCCATTGGCAATTCAGCCATTGGGTGGGTGGCGCTGCTGAGCGGTCCTCAGAGCCGGTCCGCGTGTATGCTTTCCGCAACGCAGTTGTGTTTCCGCGTTCCCGTTTTGCGCTCTGATTGGCCGAGCATGCGCATGAGCCGCGGTAAGCCTCTCAGCCAGGCAGGAATACTAAACTCCGCTTAACGCAATTTATACAAATGGAAGTATTGATTTCGCCGTAACGAATCATTAAAAAAAGATACCGTTAACTGGAATATGTTGTTTCTTTACACATATGTTGGATTATGTAATTGGTTTGTCATGACAAACCAATAAAAAATCGTGAATTACATGCATCATTGTTTACAATGAACGGTGGGGCTAATCGAAAGGACTGGACACGGACAAGTTAAACTAACCTAAAGTTAGTTGTTCACCAACAATCTACAGACACAAACAAACACAGAACCGGACTGTTATATTAAATTAATTGATTGCTGTTTAACGCGTCCGTGTCCAGTCCTTTCGATTAGCCCCACCGTTCATTGTGTAAACAATGATGCATGTAGTTACTGTGTGTTGTTGTAGCCACCGGTTAATTTGCGATTTTTTTATTGGTTTGTCATGACAAACCAATTACATAATCCAACATATGTGTAAAGAAACAACATTCCAGTTAACGGTATATTTTTTTAATGATTCGTTACGGCGAAATCAATACTTCCATTTGTATAAATTGCGTTAAGCAGAGTTTAGTATTCCTGCCTGGCTGAGAGGCTTACCGTGGCTCATGCGCGTGCTCGGCCAATCAATGGGAACGCGGAAACACAACTGTGTTACGGAAAGCATACACGCAGCCGGTCCTGAGGACCTGAGTGCTCCGCTCTGCGGCTCTGCAGCTGGATACTATTTGACTAAGGGCTCCAAGCGGAAGCCACTGAACTGATCAGCGGTGCGTTCCTGATATCAACTGTGATTGCACGCACGCTAATGGCGCCACGCGCTCCCGCGCATGCGCATAAATGTCCCCTCGCTTGAGCACAGACTAAAGACAGTGCCTAATTGCCTCTACGAATGGAATGTAACACATATTAGGTGTGAATGTATCTGAGAACGTATTTAACACACCTGACGACCGGCGCTATTGATATGCAAAGTAGCCCAGGTGGGTACTTATAGCGAGTTGGCGAGTGCAGCGCATTCCTGTGTGCGTGCACGCACGCGCTTCTGTTCAAAATCTTAGTCTGCACGGAGTGCAATCTCGTCCCTGGAGGGGAGAGAACAGATGGTAGAGGTAAACGGTACTCTATCCCCCCCCCCTCACAGTGAGCTGTGGTGTTCCACAAGGAAGCATACTAGGACCGCTACTCTTCCTAATTTATGCAAATGACATGTCGTCAGCCTGTGACTGCAACTTGTTCCTGTTTGCGGACGACTCAGCCCTGCTGGTCTCTGACAAGAACAAATTGCAGGTTGAAAAAACCCTCAGCACGGAACTAGGCAAAATCTGCATATGGCTCGCTGATAACAAACTATCATTACACATGGGCAAAACAGAGTCCATTCTCTTCGGTTCAAATAACAAACTCAGCAAGACCGTCGGATTCTCAGTTACAGTGGGTGACAATATTGTCACAAGGAAAGACGAAATTACCTACCTGGGTTCCATCCTAGAGGCAAATCTTTCCTGTGACAAAATGGCATCCAATGTAATAAAAAAAAGTCAACCAACGAACTAGATTCTTGTACCGGATCTCCTCTCTGGTAAACAAGAATACCCTGAAGACTCTGGCAGGAGCACTCATTCAAGGGTACTATGACTATGCGTGCACCTCATGGTACCAAAGCACCTCAAAGGCGCTTAAAACAAAATTACAAACATCACAAAACAAACTGGTCAGACTACTACTTGACCTGAACCCCAGAACCCACCTCACCCCTGCCCACTTTGCCAACCTAGGATGGCTTAGAGTAGACGACAGAGTACAGCAACTTGCAATGGGCCTGGTCTACAAGATACACTATACGACCGGGGTGCCCATGTACATGTCAAAATACTTCCCAAAGGTCAGTGAATACCACAACCACTACACCAGAGGAAGCTCAACAAATCATGTTAAACCCAGATTCGGCTCAAACAAGGGACTAAATACGTTTCGCAATTATGCCACAACAATGTGGAACGCCCTACCCAAAGCTGTAAAGGAATGTGAATCCCTGCCCACATTCAAAACCGCTCTTAAAGAGCACCTACGGGAGGCTGCAATTCGAAACTGGCCACCGTAAATGCCCAAAACCCCCACCACCTCCTAATAGACAGTCTCCTCACCACCGCATGTATATATTCCCTCCCCACCATATGTATATTTCCCTCCCACCCACCCCCTCCTAATGTACAGTCCCCTCCCCATCATATGTATATACTCTGTCAGGATCTAGGGGTAACAGTACTGTATATTTGAATACCGTTATGTCACAAATGTATCAGTACTAAATACCTATATGTCCCTATGCCATAAATGTCATGTATGTTGTGTATGTCATAAATGTCTATATGAATTGAAAATGGGGGACCCTGATGGAAACAAGACAAACGTCTTTCTCAGGTCTGCATCCCCTTAACAATTGTATGTATTGAGCCGTACTGTATTGTACCCATTCTGCAATCTGTTAAATAAAGTTTTCATTCATTCATTCATTCAAACTGGCCCCTGTAAATGTCCTAACACAACCCCCTCCAATGTACAGTAAATTACCAAGTATGGTCTTGGTACAGTTTTGCTTGTACAGTTGTACAGTGTCCCCCACCCACCCCTCCTACCCAACCCCCCCCCCCCCCCCCCACCCAACCACCTCCAATGTACAGTCCCCCCCCCCCCCCCCCCACCTACCCAACCTCCTCCAATGTACAATTTCTACGTCAAATGTATATACTCTTTTTTCTGGACTATTTTCGTATCACAAACAGTACTGTATTTGCAAATCTGGTATGTCATAAATGTATAGATGTAGCAGTAGCCTACTGTCTATCTGTATGTCATATATGTTACGATGAATTGAAAATGTGGGACCCTGATGTAAACAAGACGAAAGTCTTTCTCTGGTCTGCATCCCCTTAACAATTGTATGTATTGAGCTGTACTGTACTGTACCCATTCTGCAATCTGTTAATAAAGTTTTAAATCAATCAATCAATCAATCCCATGAGCAACGCATGCCTGGAACTGATTGATTTCATATGAAGCGCATTCTCCTCCGCCCCAGCATGTGGCAGTATACTCTAGGTTAGTAGGCCTTAGACAAAACAGAAAAGTAGAGTGAGAAAACAGAAATGGAGTGAAAAGAAAGGACGCTATTTTCAATGGCTATATTATAACTTATTGGATATATTTAAACGTGGTTCGGTCCAAGTTACACATTCAAGATAACTGTCAAAAGGTGTTTATAATGTCAAGGAAATGATCATTGTGTTTTGATGCGTGGTCTGTATCCAATGTGAACATGAGTCTCGAAAAGTTGTGATTATACTAGTCTTATTATACAATTATACAACATGCCACTGTAGAAATCCATTAGCAAATGTAACAGGGAAGCATAGCTATTGTGATAAAGGAAAATCTTGGATTTGTAAATGAATGTCCATTCTGTCCATTTAGGTTCTATACGGTGTTGTCGTGACTCAAACTAGCGGAAGTGAGGTTTTCCGGTGTCCCAGTGTAGTCCGACTTGTGAGGACGGTTCAGCCAAGATGTATAGGCACATTCTAGTAAGATAAACTTGTTAAATTTGATTTATATTGTTATAAGATTGATTTAATCGGTTACTTGCTTTGACTGTTATAGTTAGCTATTGCTATAGAAAGGAAAATGCAGCTTGGACCCCGAACCGTTAGGGGTCATGTAAGGACGCTTGACAAAACCCTTCGCTAACGGCTTGGGGTGCTGCAGCTGCTAACGTTATATCCAGCTTTACGAGTGTTTAATAATAGCCAATCACTTGCATTGAGTTTAACTCAACAGTTAAGTCGAAGCTCGCGTTCTCCTCCGTACATACCTATCTGTCAAATCGGACACAATAAATGACCCAGTTGTACAGTAAATGACCAAGTATGGCTTTGTCAGTATCCCAATGTACAGTGTGTCTCCCCCTACCCAACCCCCCCCCCCCACCTCCAATGTACAGCCCCCCCACCCACCCGACCCCACCCCATCTACCCAACCTCCTCCAATGTACAGTTTCTACGTCAAATGTATATACACCCTTTTTCTGGACACTTTTTGGATCACAAACAGTACTGTATTTGCAAATCTGGTATGTCATAAATGTATAGATGTAGCAGTACTGTATCTGTATGTTGTGTATGTGTTATGATGAATTGAAAATGGGGGACCCTGATGTAAACAAGACGAAAGTCTTTCTCTGGTCTGCATCCCCTAACAATTGTATGTATTGAGCTGTACTGTACTGTACCCATTCTGCAATCTGTTAATAAACTTTTCAATCAATCAAATCAATCAAACCTCTTCTTGACTTTCCTCTTTTCTGCTATTGACAGGCACTCCGGCAGGTGTCGCGGAGGACCATCTCCAGTGCCGCACGCCGACAAGTCGAAAACAAAGTCCCGCAAAAGCAGAAGCATTTCCAGGTAACGACGACATGCATTTCAAATGTCGCACTTATATACGAGCCATTTAAAGGATGACGATCATTTGTTCACTGAACATATTTCTACTCCCTAGTTCTTCACATGAAGCCTGAACCCCATACTTTCGTTAGCTTCACAGATAAGTAGACTACAACAACAGCCCGCATCGTACTGGGTGTATTACTAATCATGCATGCCTAGCTATAATGCCAGTTTTGTGTTTGACTCAAGAGTGTCTAATTGAGCATGGATTATAAGAGTGAATAAGGGGAGTTTGATTCCTTCACCAACATTACTACTGAAATATAATGCTTCGTTTGCAGTTTATAAGGGACGCTGTAATGACTGAAAATGTAATGCTATGGCCTTAAGAGAATGATGTGTAACTGTTACTGTTAAAAGGCAAATTTTATTTATAAGAGTTATTGCTCTTTGTAAATAGGAGGACAATGGGATGCCAGTTCACCTAAAAGGAGGCACCAGTGATGCACTTCTGTACAGAACAACAATGGCACTCACTGTTTTGGGTAAGTACTAGCACCACTTTCGGTGTCTCCCAGAGTGACAGAAAAAGCTACAAGCTAATTCTTAATTTATTTACTGCATGGTGCAAAATCGGAGCAGATGGGAGCTGTTACATCATGTGAAAACAAAGAATGTCATGTCAAGAATTTGAATTGATAGAATGGCCATTTCCATTAAAAATCTACATGATTGAATGGTATTTTGGCTGGTGCACCTTAAAATAGCTACCATAGAATGTTGATGCCGTCAAGAAAATCAGTGTTGGTTTGAGGGATTTCCTAAAACCTTGGTGCATGTACTAACTACGTGCGTTACATCCAGTGGACGGGGTAAGTTGGGGTGTGAGGTCTAATGAGTTAAGACTTAAGGTAGGGGTGGGTTTATCCATGAGATACCAAGTGTTTAGGGTGTCCTGCTGTTGGTTTGAGACCCAGAAAGTTGATTTGCCATGACAACCTTTACCGAACTTTCCAGTGGCAATTGACCTATCTCAAACCCCACCCTCTTTTCTTGATCCTACAGTTGTGATTGGAGGATAAAGAAAATAGGGAGGATCTCGAGATCGGTTAATTGCATTGAACCTTGCAACTTTCTGAGTCTCATACACTGTCAAGTGTCAACACAACACATGACATTAGGCTAATCTCCATGACAACAAAAATTCTGAAGCCAAATTTATACCCTTGTGCCTGTGCATATGTCCGCTCTTTGCACATCCAAATCATTCAGTCACGCAGACAATCACCTTGTTTCCTTGTCGATTTTAAAATGAGCCTTCAAAGTCTATCTTGAATGAAAAAAGCCAGGTGCTGTGTTCTATTCAAGCATTAACATAATGAGAGTAATAGCTATATCATGGTTATTTGCACTGGTGTGCTGCGGTTATAGGAACAAGGCCTTGTTTGTACAGCCGATCACGTGTCTTTGGAACTAAATGTTGTATAATTCATTACAAATAACGTTGTTACAAGAATAATGAGGTTTTGTGCATATTGGCATATCTTTTTTAATCCAATTTTTTTCTTTTCTTTATCATGAAACATAAAACATGACAACACTACAGTAATAATAATAAGCAGGACATCACAGCACAATAACTAATAATAATAGAAATAACAAAACAAAAATAATAAATACCAAATACAGAACACAAAAATCTAATTATATTATCACAGACACCACAAAAGACATTTCCTCTCCCACTCCCACCCCAGGACCCCCAGGACCAACACCCCAATCCCGCTTTTTGCTGCTAGATCATGATCTAACAATCTTCTTTTTTTATAATTAAGTGACATTCCTCTTCAAATCTGAGGAGAGAAAAGAGTGGATAATTCGTTGTTCGGCATTGGGAGACGACACTACGCAAACACTATACGATTTGTCTCCCGATAGTAAAGGGAGGCCATTTTTCGATGTTTGTATGAGGACACTGGCCAAGCCCCCTCTTACAATTCTAGTGATACACCAGGAAGGGTGTCTCTTGAACTTAAAGTGTTTGTCTAATTTCAATCAGGGAATAATGACATTAATATAACCAAATTTAACCAAAGCATTCGATCTAGTCGATCACTATCTTCTCTTGGACTAACTGTATTCTATTGGTCTTTCCCGTAATGCTCTACTGTGGTTTAACTCCCATCTTCACAACAGAAAACATTGTGTTGCAATACAAGGTAACAACTCAAATCTAACAGTGCAGCAACGAGGTGTGCCGCAAGGCTCAACTTTAGGTCCACGTTTGTTTTCTATTTTCATCAATGACCTTCCTTTAATTTTTTTTCTGAATGTAGTGTTCAACTCTACGCAGACGACAGTTTTTTACACATCACAAACTAACTTGTCAAAAATAGTAAATTTTACAATCAAACTTCAATGGTCTTCAATTCTGGCTTGCAGCTAACAAATTAATCCTCAATAAAACAAACCTATGGCGCGGCTAAGTGGCGCAGTGGGCAAGGCGCTCACCACTAACGCAGGAGATGCTGGGTTCGAGCCCAGCTCTCGGCGTTGCTACCAGCTTGGCTGGTCGTTCATGTTAGGGGTGGGAAAGCTGGTGGGTGGGGATTGGACGTTGTGGACGGCGACTCCTACAGGTCGGTTGGTGCGCCTGTACAGCAGAATCAGGAAGCATCGGGGGCAGCGTGAGCCTCCCACGCGTTACTCCTCGCCACAGAAATCGCGCTATACAGGTGAAAAGATGCGACAGCTGCCTCCTCGTGTACCGGAGGGGACACGTGATGAAAGGCTTGGTCCTCACTGCAGCCGACCAGTGGGAGGCATAGTCTAGCAACGTTCGAGACAGAGGAGGGGAGAATTGGCGAGGCGAAATTGGGATGGGAGAAAAATGAGAAAAAGTAGATTTAAAAAAAAAAAAAAAAAAAAAAAACTATGCAATGCTCTTTGGTACTTCTCAGAATGTTAAATCTAAAACATAAAATATATCTTATAATATTACTTGTCATGACGGTACATCACTGCTTAGAGTTGGTGTATGGCTTGACCAACAACTATCATTTAAATGTCATAGATAACATCATGAGGAAAATTGACTTTAGTATGGGTGTTGTTTACCGCAACAGAAATAAGTTTTACATTTACGGTTAGAAAAAAGCAAATTTCACAACT
Source organism: Notolepis coatsorum (assembly GCF_963971535.1). NCBI lineage: Eukaryota > Metazoa > Chordata > Actinopteri > Aulopiformes > Paralepididae > Notolepis > Notolepis coatsorum. The sequence continues at coordinate 128,028,963 of NC_140169.1, forward strand.
ACTATCCATAATGGACTATGCCGATATAGTTTACGACTGCAACGAAAACTACCCTTGTTCCTCTTAACACCATCTATAAACGTATATGTAGATTTGTTCTTGGCTGTTCATATAACACTCATCATTGTATCATGTACGAAAATCTCAACTTCCCTTCTCCCACAATAAGACAACATTGGTTAGTTTATTTTTTAAAATGCATTTATTTTAATTATCCTCAATACCTTAAACAGTATGGTACCTTTCACTTCTAATTATCAAACTTTTTTTCTGTTCCAAAAACCTTTAAATCAGCTGGTAAAAAATCTTTTATGTTTAAAGCTCCATCCGACTGGAATAGTCTACCTGTCCACATCCGTTCAATATCATCTTTTAAATTGTTTAAAACTATGCCGTCCTCTCACTGAGACGACCTGCTCATGCTTTTGACCTCAATATCATAACATATGAACCATTGCTGCTGCTGTTCATGTTCTTGTCGTTGTGTTGACATGTTAACCGTTAGCTTTTTATTTTATAATATATATATATACACACTGTAACTGAGGGGTACAATTCCCTGACTGTATTACTAGATATGATACTTACTACCACTACCTTTGTACTTCATATTCGGCCACCCAGTACTCGGCATAAATATATTATGATAAACACTCTCACGTAGATGAAACGGATCCAACACAAATGTACGAAGTCGAAGTATGCGTTTATTACTACACAGCAATGGTGTGTAGAGCAAGCACTTAATCACATTTATGAATTGAAATAGTATGCACTTTTATGGCAAAGAGTATTCGTCGGTATATCAATAGAGAATGTCCAATCTCTGATGGCGCAGGCGGTAAATATACGACCTGGAATAGTTAAGGAATAACAGCAATGATACTTTAATGATTATAAGACTGGATACACTAGGGGGGTTAATCCGGTCGCTTGTAAGACAACAGGAGTAGGAGGGGGGGGGGGGGGGTAGAGTCTGGCTGCCTCGTCCGGCCAAGGGTATCCTGGGTGAACCCACAGTTGTGCAGCTCGGTGCGCCAGCGATCCTTGGACCACAGATGAAAGCAGGTGGACTCTCTGTGAGCCGGCTCTCTCCGGTCCACGGGGGAGAGACGTGAAGCGACCTCGTCTTGCAGAGCGTCTCCTCACCTTGCGTCCTCTCCAGGGGGGGGGGGTTCCAACACACGGCAGTGTCGGGGGTCTTTATCCATGGAATAATGACTGTACACAAAGCATAATCCGTGCCTGGGAAGGCGGGCTGTCGTCGGTAGAATAATCCGGTATACAAGTCCACTCGCTCGTCGGCTCTGGGGCTCCTCGGATGCAGTCTCACATGGGGTCGACCATCCTGGATAAGCAGCCAGTTCTCTGCCCGAAACGATGGGGTACTGACTACGATAGTATTCTCACCGCACGAAGCACTATATATTAACAGACTATTATTAGCTTAATAGACTACGTCCAACTCGACGATATAGTGCCAAATATGACTATTCAAATATTAATATACACGATGTCTCAATACCGATGGTAGGCCGAACTTGGCCTTACTCCCACACGTGGCGTCGCGGGGAGGCTTTACGTCTGTCACTCTATTGGAGGGTAAGAAACTGGACTGAAAAGGAAGTCCTACTTTAGTAGCGCAGTATATATACGCACTATGAACAAATAGTCCCATTAGTGGTGCGGTAGCCAGATTCCTACGCGGAACTAGGACTTGTTCGTACATGTTGAGCGGTACGTTTGAACTGGGTCTGGGGGGTATGGCAGCCTGGCACCAAGGTCTCGACCAATAGTAGAATGGAGACTATTATGGGATGTTCAGTAGGCTAGAATGGATATTCAATGCATATTGTACAAGGAATATACAAGGGATATCAGGGAATATTAGAGAATATACAAATACAATTAAATATATATATATAAATAAATATATATATTCGGTTTAATCTGGCCCTTCACAACACACACCGTATATAAGATTGTCAAAATATAATAACTGAATTTTGCCTTTGCGGACCCCCTTGAAAACGAGATGGTCTCATCTCAAGGGGTTATTCCCAATAAAGACATTTCAATATATATATAAATGATGCCTCTTTGACTTGGTTGTCCAAGGGAATTGTTGTGATGGGGGGGGATCAGGAAAAGAGCAGGGCTTGAGACAAGTCAATTACCGCCTCCCAACGAACTAAGATGGTGCTTTGCTGGGCAAAATAGTATTTTAGAACATGTGGAAATGTATGGGTGACTTGACTGCCTGTGAAGGCGTTTTCTGTTAGCTTCACGTGAACAGAACACATTTCTAACATGTGACATTCTATTACAGGAACTGGATACGTTGTCTATGAGCTGATCAAGGCAGCTTTCCCTCAGAAGAAGTAATACATCTCTACAGCTCTACTGATCATTACCATAGCTCAGAAAATGACCCGTTTGTTGTAGTTGGGTCTTTCTTGTCCTGTAATAATGGATTTTGTTTCATGTACATGGGATCAATATTTATTTCTTGCACTCTGTTTACCTGAGCATCAATAAAAATGCCTCTGATTAACCAAATTATGTTCATGTCTTTTTTGTCACTCATTTTGACCTATATTATTCTCCAAAGCTGGATTCTGGAAAACACACTGACAGTTAAAACTAACCATCAGGTAATCTTCAGGTATATTGACACAGACAGTTAAAACTAACCATCAGGTATATTGACAGTTTTATTTGCCACATGGAAGCAATACAATCATAGTTTTTCATACTAAATCATAAATAACGTTCTACCATGGGCAAACGGAGCAGGAAGAAGAAGAATTATTATAGTTACCTGCCCCCTATTCCTAAACTAAACAAGTATTACTAGATGGTCGGTGTACAACCTAATTTACACAAAATAATAATTCATACCATATACAAAGAAACAAACAATCCACAGATGAAGAAAAATAATAAAAGAAAAGATCTCTTCACATTTGAATTTCATACGGACTAAATATTATTTTTTTATACTTATTTTTGAATGATAAACACTTAAGTCTCTTGAGCTCGCTATGGAGAGAATTCCACAACTTTACACCAATAACTGAAGGACACATCTGTTTAAGTGTGGTACGTGCAAAATTTCCTCCTAAACTCATGTTCTAAATTAAAAAGATTTTGTAACTTTTCTGGCAGTGTCTTATTTCTTGCCCTAAACATATTTAACACAGTTTGAAACTTAACCATGTCTTCAAGTTTAATTATTCTAGATTTAATAAATAATATGTTTGTGTTCTCGATACTTCACTTTATGTGCGATTCTTACAGCCCTCTTCTGTAGTATATATAATAGTTTTATATTAGTCCCATAAGTATTCCCCCATACTTCAACACTAACTAAGATAAGGTGAAATGAGTGAACAGTAGAGTGTTCTCATTGCCTCACTAACACATCCTTTACTTTATTCATAACAAATACTTTTTTGTAATGTGTGAGATTTCCATGTTAGTTTATCATCCATAATTACACCAAGAAAACGAAATTCAGTAACTCAATATCAACTCCATCTATGGACAATACTATATTTTCATCTAGTTTTCGATTGCCAAAAATCATAATTATTTTTTTTCTTTTTTTTTATTCAGTGATAGCTTATATTAAAGGATGATGGTGTTGTAATTTGTGATAAATGAACCAAAGGAAAAATAAAGCAATGCCCACATGTTTTAGGTTAAATAAAGTAATATATTGTGCCTTATATATACAGTGTATAACAAAAACACCTAAACTTATATACAATGAAAATGGTGGGGTGGGGGAGCTTGAACGATGCCAAAGGAATAAACTAAGTAAAACAAAAACACAACTAACGCAGTAAGGAATATCTTGTCTACCTATACACAAACACAAAAGGTCAAATAAAAACTACTCATCACTGCCTACACTACCTAACCAAACATATGTCCAAAACATACAATGAGTGGCATCACTCCGTAGTGTGTCTAGACAATAATACCACTACATGTAGCACCAAATGTGTTGGGCCCCTTACCTGCTCCAATTCCCAACACACACACTTTTACAGAGTTGGCTAACTAAGTCACATAACATTTAGCCAACAGCAACATAGACAAAAGGAAGGGCAAGGGAAGAAACAGGAAGTGCCACATGGTTTTTAAAACAGGAAGAGGGCTTCTGATTGGTCAACTGATGATTTGAGTGATGACTGGCTGGTTTCCAATTAGTGTCCTGATGAATGACAGGAACCTGGATCAGAGTAGCAGGTGGAGTGAGTGAGAGAGAAAGAGAGAGAGAAGGGGGGGAGACGCAAAAGTACAAACAACCTACAACAGCCACATGCTGGAATGTAACAATCACTCTTCCTGTTGCAGTGTTTGCTAATATCACTCTTCCTGTTACAGTGTTAGCTAATATCACTCTTCCTGTTACAGTGTTAGCTAATATCACTCTTCCTGTTACAGTGTTAGCTAATATCACTCTTCCTGTTACAGTGTTAGCTAATATCACTCTTCCTGTTACAGTGTTTGCTAATATCACTCTTCCTGTTACAGTGTTTGCTAATAATATCACTCTTCCTGTTGCAGTGTTAGCTAATATCACTCTTCCTGTTACAGTGTTTGCTAATATCACTCTTCCTGTTGCAGTGTTTGCTAATATCACTCGTTGCAGTGTTTGCTAATATCACTCTTCCTGTTGCAGTGTTTGCTAATATCACTCTTCCTGTTGCAGTGTTTGCTAATATCACTCGTTGCAGTGTTTGCTAATATCACTCGTTGCAGTGTTTGCTAATATCACTCTTCCTGTTGCAGTGTTTGCTAATATCACTCGTTGCAGTGTTTGCTAATATCACTCTTCCTGTTGCAGTGTTTGCTAATATCACTCTTCCTGTTGCAGTGTTAGCTAATATCACTCTTCCTGTTGCAGTGTTTGCTAATATCACTCTTCCTGTTGCAGTGTTAGCTAATATCACTCTTCCTGTTGCAGTGTTAGCTAATATCACTCTTCCTGTTGCAGTGTTTGCTAATATCACTCTTCCTGTTGCAGTGTTTGCTAATATCACTCTTCCTGTTGCAGTGTTTGCTAATATCACTCTTCCTGTTGCAGTGTTAGCTAATATCACTCTTCCTGTTGCATCTACAATGACATCATGAAAACAAATACTGCAGAATGCATGAGTCTGGAGCTCCCTGCCTTGACACCAAGTGACATACTGTTTTAAGTCCAGGGATGCATTGTGTCATGACTCAGTGATTCCTTGTAAGCGGAGCCATTGGCTCGATTAAATTGAGTGAAGTGGCAACACATCAGCATCCCAAAACCGTTTTGTGGAAATCACCATTCAAAAGTAAAAGATAGGCTATATGGTTCATTTCTAAATGTTCTTTTAAAGTCATACAATTGGCAACTTGGGTGGGTGACAAGCAGAGGATTTGCACTACAACTCGTACACCTACTGTAAATTGTACCTAAATTGCACCTCATCCTATTTCTGCCTTGCACTATATAGTATTGTATATTAGTACACTACACAGTATTGTATATTATATGGTAACTCAGTTACGTCTACTCTGCATCGAACATTGTACATATGTCTATATTGAACACTGTGACCTCATTTTTTTTACTTCTAATTTACATGCTATACTATGTTATTTTATTTCATACTTATCTTGTCTTGCACAGTCTCTGGAGCGTAACAGTAAGAAGCATTTTGTATAAAAGTATTCTGTACTTCTGTATGACAACTATTAAAGAAACTTGAAACTTGAACTTGACTGGCTACTGTACACTGGATCTTTTTAGTCAAACTCATTCATTTTACACTTTTCATAAAAAATTGTATGCCAGATTTGTTGTACTTCATAGAGGAGCACATTTGTAATTGAAGGGATGTGTGTCGGCCTACTAAAAGTAACAAATGTCATGGAAGTCTGACAATTGATCTACACTTAGAAGGGCATCACTACTTTCAGCATGCACGTTTAGTTTCAAGTCACTAGAGGGCGATGTATTCAAAGAAACTGGGTCTCAAAAATCGGCACTGTAATTGCATTGCTCGTACAATGCCATCGGAAAGTTCTACAATTGATTAATCTGGTTGATTAATCTGATCAGGTTTCATATGTTTTTCCATAGGCCTACTTGAGTTATCCATACATCTATGTAATCATAAACAGCAGATAATAGACAGGACTACTGCACACTAAACGTGTATGTTAAAAAATGACCTAAAGCTGGGTTTCTTGACACATTCTTCCTAAATGTGTTGACCCACGTTATTAGTTAGCTCATATAGACGGTATTGAAGACGTAAATGATACCAGTCAACAGTTCAAACCAAAATATTTCCTTTGTGAATATTTTTCGGTCCATTGACATAAGGGTCCAAAAATGAATATGATTTGTTCTTGAATATTGTGCTTCTGAACATTTCCATTAGTTCAGTGGGGGGGTGCGGGGGGGGGGGGGGGGGGGGTAATCATTAGGCTATTCCCAGCAGATGTGGTCCTAATAAATTGTATGCTCCCCGAAAGCAGATCTCTGCTGTCTTCTTGTGGCTGAAACACACAGAAGGTCATCATCGCAAAGGAATGTAGAAAACTATGTAAAAGTTTCCGAATGTGTATCCCCGCACTAGCAGCGGTTACACATCAATTCGCCTGCTGGATGTCGTAAGAGCTTACGATTCTAAAGGGAGCGTCGGGAGCAGCCCCCTATTAAGTAGCAGATTCTGAGAAGAATCTTCCCACTTGGAAAGAGGCTAGCCGACTTGTCTGGGAACTCCACTAGTGTGCTCAGATTTTCCCTTTGGGTGATCTAGCTCTCCTCTGAAAAACCATCATTACGCAGACGGGGTACCTACAAAAGGCTTTCCTTTTTAACACTTCAATCAACCAAACAAATATACAAAACAGATCTACAGGTCAGTTATGCATGTTTTTTTTTCTGTTATTAAATTAAGTTTTTGATTATATATTAATTGTACTTATAAAATGACATAGTATTAAAATAACTTAATTAAGTGTCTTTATACATAGGCTACTGTATAAACTTGGGCTAACTTATATGTTTTCATGCATTGTTGTTTGTTGCTATCAATCACCGTGCGTAATTGCGCACACGACTTATTATTAGAGGTCACCGGTGCAAATGTACCCGGCTTTATTTTCTTATCGAAAATAAATGATTATAATTTATAGGCCTAGTATTGACAATTTGTCCAGGATCACGCTTTGTTGTCCATTTGAAGCTTTCCAGTCAATGATTCTGATTGTGAGGTATGCGCTCACAGGTCTACTTTCATTCATTGGATAGATGTTTATTCTTTGGCTGATCGGGGCGCCCTGTTTGATACTGCAGGAGGCGCGCCTGTCCCATGGAAAGTTAAATAGGCGACTGACTATACGATCTAACCGGCAGCGTTCACCTCGATTGACATTTAATAGGTTTTTGTGCCGTCACAATTGAATTAAAGTGACTTTTAGACGTTCATTTTCACATTGTAGCCTATTAATGTCACATCAAAAGTATTATTCTATTTTAAGGTAGTCTGAACTTTAAACTTAATTAAATGGGAGCCGAGACCGTGGCCTCGTTGATGTGTGCTGCTGTGGTCCAAGACCAAGTCTTAATGGCTCGTTCCCATTCGTAGATCATTTCATGCCCTGGTGATTCCAGAGAGTTAAAATGAAGATAAGGCTGTCTCTGGCAGCAGCTGCCATCCTCGCAGCGCTGCTAATATCGTCCGTTCAAGGCCAAGGTAAAGTTCCCCATCCATCCACACTCCCTCTTCATTCCCTCCACTTTGGTCACGCCAAACACTTAAAGCAGACCATCTTTCCGGAGAATCGGGTTCTCAGTCATACATTTGGTAGCATAACATAATCGCAGTTTGCAACACCTTGGTACAAGAGTGAATACAAAAATAAATAATCGCAGAATGTGTGTGTATTTCAAGTTTACTATGGTTATCTCTTAGTATTCAATTTGATCAATTATCATTGGTTTTGGGTTGAGGGTAAACTATTTTACTCAAATGATTATTAGTTGATAATTATGGAGCAAATTTGCCTTTCCGGAAATCTGTGACCCATCAGAAATGGTGACCTGTGTTGAAAAAGTTTTTTATAAGCCTAAACCTTACATTACCTTATCCTTAACCTTAACCTCACCTCACGTCCCAGCCTAACCTAAAATATAGATGCATTTTTTTTTATTATCATTGAATGTATAAAAAAATATATCTATATTTTAGTTTAGGGTGAGGTCTCCACTGAGGTTATGTAATTAGGTTAATAAACAATGTCATAGATTTCCGGTGTAACAATGGTGAAGGTGCTTCAGCTTGAACCTCTTCCTTGGTTGGACATAGGTCTACATTACTATCTATAGGCAACACTTTGATAGATAGGCTACTGTAGTCAGCTGTGGTTTATTATGTCTTACACTAGGAGGGGCCCTATGCTCAAATTCTATGTAGTGAAAGAGCTCAGAGATCAGTGAAGCCAGACACACTGTATATTTCTCCAGTTTCAAAATTAAAAAAGAGACGAGTGGCCAAGTTTCCTCCCTACGTCCTTTTCCTGATGGAACGGAAAGACAAAATATGAGTTTCATATTATTTCCAGAGATTCTAGACGTTAGACAGAGGAAATCCGTTCCTCTGGGCCTCCTTGGATATTCTTTTGGAATAAAGGTTTTATTAAATGCTTTTTGCCATCACACAGGAACCCTCCTCTCTCTTTTTTTCTTCAGGAGAGAATATCTTACCCCTTTATGACCTCTTTAAAGAGACTGTGCAAGCCAAGACCTTGGTTGCTTTTTCAGAGGTCAAGGGTTCATAACGGGATGAGGGTATCATAGTACGTAGTGTTTGTAATGGTTTGACGTGTCAGGGCCAATTTGTAAGATAATTCTTTTTGACATCTTCGAGAGGGGAAAAAGGCTTATAACCGCAGTTCTGTTTTAAGGAACTTTTAGTTAAAAGCACAACCATTGCTGTCTAACTATCATTCTATCTGGATAAATTACATTGAAACGTGGGATATGAGTGGTTGTGTCTTGTGTGTGTGTTTTTTTAGATAGTGTGTGTGAATGTATATGTGTGTGTGTGTATATGCGTGTGCGTTCTCTTTGTGTGTGTTATTGTGTCTATGTGAGTGCACACATCCCTGTGTGTGTTCCTATGGAATACGGATTTGTATTTGACGAGGTTGTGGGTAGCGTGGTTAAGATAGGCCCATTTGGAAACAGAGAAGGAGTACACCGTGGCCCTTGAGTTGATTTCCCAGGTTGGTGGTTCTCCATTTTTGCCGTCCTGTACTGGTCAAGCTTTGCTCAGGTTGTTCGCTATGCACCTCTGCGTTCAGTTCGTCCTGAGTTATGGCTTCACAACAATATTTTACAATGGTATTCTTTATTCCCCAACTCAACCTGATTTACAGACTTCCTTGGATAGTTGGCAGTACAGTACCCATAGCATACCGTGGAGGCTAGATGTTCACATTATTGTAGCTAGCCTATTAGCTAGTTCTACTCATTTTATGGTAATCCATAAGACGTATCCTTTCAGTAATAATCACATAATACCATCACCATAGTGTATAGATTGATTGATTGATTGATTGATTGATTGATTGATTGATTGATTGATTGAAAATTGTATTAACAGATTGCAGAATGGGTACAATACAGTACAGCTTAATACACACAATTGTTAAGGGGATGCAGACCAGAGAAAGACTTTCGTCTTGTTTACATCAGGCTCTCCCATTTTCAATTCATCATATATCAGTGGTCATTACATCTGCAGGAAAGCAAGCTAGGCATTTAGAGAGGCTACTAGAACAGACAGTATGATCTTGTGTCCCTAGCCTAAAGAATATCATTCTAAAATATTTTCACATATGTGGTTTGTCTTGTACATGGAAATATTTGTCCAATGCCATAAGTTGTTGTTGTAAACAACTTTTCATGTACATATGCATGGTCCTTTAGTCAATGTGAACGAAAACATGTTGAATTTAATTTGTATGTACAGGTATATAGTTGTTTTGTCCCCCAATGTAGACCAGTGGTTCTTAAACTATGGCTTTGGGACTCAAAGTGAGTCATGGGCCAGTGAGTCATGGGCCAGTTTCCGGCAGATCCCGCCCCATGACAAGCTTGCTGTATGTTTTAATGAGTGGTGGTCCCAAGCTGAGGCCATTTTGTTTCAGGCTAATAGTTTAAGAACCCCTGGTGTAGACCTTAAAGAAAACACGTTGAGAAAAGATGTACACGTGTCTTCATAGACACTGTGTACTCTTTTAAGAGGTTTGCAATGGATGCCAGTTGTAGACTTTGGGTGAAAAGAAGCAATTATTCTACTCATGGGAAAATCATTCCACTTTTATCCATTGTATAATCAATGCCACGGGTTTTTTACGAAACGTGTCTGTTGTTTTAGTCAGTCAATTCAACGCCTACTTGTGAGCATGAGTTGGATTGAGATCATGAACAGCTTGCTGGATGTCAGCTGGCCCATGCCGTGTCTTGTGTACCCTTGTTCAATGTGTTGTCCCTTAGGCAGGTAGTGTTGTCAGCCTTTTACCCTGTGCTTGAGTTGTTGACTGTGGCCATATGGTTGGACAGCTCAAACGGATGTCATTTTTTTTCCAAAATGGCTACTCTCCATTTGTAGTCTGCTTGGTTGTATTTATTGTCTGTCCATGTTTAACCCAACAAGTCAATTTGCCTAACTTCATCCTTGAAGTGTTGACCGTTGGGGGACACACTTGTGCCATTGCCATATCTTTCATAAAATACACTTATTTTGGGGGAAATTCTGGAATTAACATTGTAACCATTTCTTTTCACAGTTGAACCGGCCTCAGATTTAAGATTTAAAATTTTGAATGAGAACACAGTGCAAATGACATGGAAACAGCCATTATCTAGAATAGAGGGCTTCAGAATACAAGTGACCTCAGACACAGGTGAGTATAGTCTACAAGGCTACAAGTTCTGTCATGTCTGAGATGCAACATTACACCTGTTTTGAACGCTAAGCAATAATTTGCATTGACATTAAACATTGCCAGTCAGATATGTGGATAGATGCTTGACCCTGTAGAATCTACTATGGTCAAATAAACACTTGGATTCATGTTAATGCCTATATATATACATCGATGCATTGTTTTAGCTATCATTCTGGATTTCTTTTTTGCAAATTCAGATTTCCTAATTGTTTCTTCATGACTGTCCTCGTTCTTTTTTGTAGAGGAACCGACAAAAGAATTTTCCCTCCCTCCCTCTGCAACTAAGACGTCTATCACAGACTTGACTCCAGATGTGGATTATGTAGTAACAATATCCTCATACGCTGGAGCGGAGGAGAGTCTGCCCATCTCAGGCCAGCTCACAAGTGAGTTGGACACCATATCCTTTATTTTCTAATAGTACTACAGGGTGCTCCTCTAGTCTTCTTTGTACGTCTCTCTACTTCAGTTATAGTGAAGATAATGTAATGATTTGTTAGTGTCCCAGCTGTGATTAGACCGCACTCTAAAGTAACCTGAATAGCTTGGTGGGGGAGGCGTGCTTGTTGGCAACACGTAGGGCCTGATTCTACATGCAGCCAAGTTAAACCCTTGAGAGCACAGAAGAATCTGACCGGACCGATTACATCAATCCCTTACTGTGCAATTTGGGAGCTTATTTTACATTCTCATTGTAACCACTGGATGATTTATCCTATAGCAGATTTTCATTAGCAGATAAGAAAACAAATTGTACAACTGTGTTTAGTCTGTAATGACCATGTGAAGTAGTGAGTGGCTCCTGTGACTTCATTGTTGTTATTGCTTTTTTGTTTGCAGTACAATCAAGTGGTACCCAAGGAGGACCTCCCAGGAAACCACAGGACACAGATGCAGTCAGTAAGTTTGTCTCCATGGTCGTCTATCAAGACTTTTTCCAGTAGTTTTTCTAGTAGTAGTTTATTATTATTTCTTTTTTATATTCATTGGGCTATTTCCATTGGTGTGAGAGCAACAGCGAAGGGAGTTTCCACATATACCATAGAGTACAATGCCCCATTTTATATCTAAATAAAAATTTGACCATATAAACCCAGAAAGTATTGGTCATTAATTTGGTTAGCTGCCTCTCATACAGTCAGCTTGCCAGTCATGCTATTCGGAAGGAGTTTGCACATGCTCAGTGTGGGGGTCTAAGGTGGAGAGTTACCAGCTGTTTGAAGGCCTGTGGTGTTGGAGCTGAATGTGGCCCAGCCCCGAAATGCTGAGCGAAGTGGAAACCATTACAGACCCTGATTTACAAGAGCGCTGTTGCCTGCCCCCAGATGATGCAGGCGGCTGCTTGTGCTGGTTTTTCTGCCTTTCCACGAGGCAGAGCTACACAGAAAACCTGTGAGGAAAATTGTTAGGTCCAAAGATGTCCATCTATACCCGTTGTAGCCATGACAGTGTGTCCACCACAGCGGGCTTTATTAATGATAAGCTATCATATTTCCACATCTTTCGCACGTCACGTTTCAGATGTTAAACCATTGTTTGTCTCAAAGAATAAGAGTAAAATACAGATTTACTTTGGTTAAACTAGACAAACTGTAGAGGCTTAATGAAGTACTTAGGGTTAAACATGGCAACTGTAAAAGAGTACTGCAATATCATCAACATTTTCACAGGGTCCCATCTGATCTTGTATTCGCTAATAAGAACTACAGTATATTAATTGATTCCCCATTTCACGTTTGTGTGTAATATACGGGAGCTGAGGGGGTCGTTTTCCCTCATGCATTATTGTTACGTGATTTGCGAATGGGAAAGAATTCTGGACCACAGTTTGCCTCAAGAGACTACTTTTACCACACACATTTATAAATATATCTGACGCCACAATCACCTCCGTTTTCTTTGGTCAACGGTATGGCTTTGGGGACTCTATGTGAGGCTATGGAAACTGGACAGGGTCTCTCTTGAAACGGATCGTGAGATCAAATCATTCAGCTCGTACAGTGTTTTCCAGTGCAGGCGAAAACGCTACATTCATCTTACTTCAGTTCGCTCTCTAACATGTCACATTTTTGCCTCGGCTCTCTCACACCATTCGACCACACCTTCTCCCCTTTCACTCTTTTCCCAGAGTGCTCCGTCAGTGCCATTGCTGATCTGGTGTTCTTGGTGGACGGCTCATGGAGTGTTGGAAGGGAAAACTTCAAGTACATCCGCAGTTTCATGTCTGCGATGGCGGGCGCTTTTGACATCGGGGAGGAGAAGACCCGAGTGGGTGTGGTCCAGTACAGCACAGACACACGCACAGAGTTCAACCTGAACCAGCATCTCGGGCGGGGAGACGTCCTCAGAGCCATCAAGACTCTGCCTTACAAGGGAGGCAACACCATGACAGGTACCAGCACCTCTGCATTCTTATTATATTTCCATGGTTATTAGTGATTAAATGAAAGATGTGACAGAGCTACACAGCCGTGTAACAACAATTGCGATGTGAAAAAGTGGCATTGAGTTGAAAAAGGTATCATATTAGTTAGAGCTATTATCTGATGACTAGCTACAACTTCCAATTAAAAAAAAAAGAATAATTAAAAGGAATGGTCATATCAAGGTAACAAGACATGTCCCCCTTATCCATTGAATCCCTCAGAAGAGTAATAATGAAATTGTCAAGCCTAAGGTGACATGTTTTAATTTCAACCTCATTACAACACAGTGGAACCATTGTACCTTATCCTCGAGTGATACCGTGAGACCATATCGATCCATTCCCAGGCACCTGCTGTAAAACAATGTCCTTCACTGTGCTATAGGGGACGCGTTGGACTACCTGCTGAAGAACACCTTCACGGAGGCTGCGGGTGCCAGGAAAGGCTACCCCAAAGTGGCCATGATCATCACAGATGGGAAATCCCAGGACCCCGTGCAGAGTTATGCCAAGAAGCTCAGGAACATGGGGGTGGAAATCTTCGTCTTAGGTATGTGGCCAAAGACCTCCTCCTTGAACGTTCAAGTTCACACGTGTTTCATGGGGAGTTTCTCCCGTCATACTTTCCTTAAGTTGCTTTTATCAATGAGTAATGACACAGTGCTGATAGTGTGTTGGGTTGTTTGGTGTTAAACAAGTAGATAAAAAAAGTCCCCCCCCCCATCTCGAGTAGCCCGGTCTGAAACTCAGCTACTAAGTTGTTACAAGAGTAATCATTGTAGTAATAATAATAGTATTATGGGATGCCTCAGCTCGCTAAGTCCAGGAAGGACGTAGGAGTTGTAAAATCGAGATGGTCTTCAATGATATCAAGGTTTATGCTGTCATACTTTCCAACCACAGTAGAATGAACAGTCGCTGAATAACGGTCAATAGTCAATCCAGCTGGACAACTTGAAATGTAGCAATGTGGAAAAGAAGTGTTTCAGTTCACGTCTTTATAGATCACTTGTTTCATCTAGTATTTCAAGCGGTGCGCACCTGGGAAAGAATGCACCCGTTAATTCTGACGCTCGCAATCATTTTCATATGTCACCGCTGACTTTACAAGCACCCTTTTGACTTTATTGGTGTTGCCTCTTAACTATGTATGAGTAAACCTCCTGAATTTGGCAGGGGCTCAAAATCACAATTGTTCTATGGAACATTTCCCTGTCTTTATGTGCGATCGTATACTGTACGCTTAACACTGCTTTTTTTTGTTCTTTGTCCAATTTAGGGATCAAAGAAGCAGATGAGGCTGAGATGAACTTAATGGCTTCCACTCCTCACAGCACCCATGTCTATAACGTGGCTGACTTTGGCCTGATCCAGACTGTTCAGAAAGAGCTCATTAACCAAGCGTGCGCCGGGGTTGATGATCAGCTCAACTCACTCGTCAGTGGGGAGGAAGGTGAGACGTACATGTGTTGAAGATGTCAGACAGTAGTCTTATTAGAATTTGTTTGTGGTTTAGTAATTGAAGAATAAATGGATGGACGGACGGATGGACGGATGGATGGGTAGATAGACAGATAGATAGATAGATAGATAGATAGATAGATAGATAGATAGATAGATAGATAGATAGATAGATAGATAGATAGATAGATAGATAGATAGATAGATAGATAGATAGATAGATAGATAGATAGATAGATAGATAGAAAGGACGATGGACAGACGGACGGTCGGATGATTAAACACAGCGTTTTTATCATTTTCATAGTTGTCGAGCCAGCCTCTAACCTCCAAGTTCTGGAGGTGGCGTCCAAGTCCATGAGAGTGACATGGGATGCTTCCTTCGGGGAAATCACTGGATACAAGGTGCAAATGATCCCTATGATGGCTGGCAGCAAGCGTCAGGAGGTGTACACGGGCCCCACTCAGACCTCCATGATGGTTCGAGACCTGTCCCCAGACACGGAGTACCAGATCAGCCTGTTTGCCCTCAAGGGCTTGACGCCCAGTGAGCCCGTCATGGCTATGGAGAAGACGGAGCCGGTCAGAGTGTCTCTGGGTAAGTCCACAGTCCGTCAATGTCAGATCTCATGTTAACCCATTTCACTACCACACTACAGAAGGTTGACCCTTTCACTACCACACTACAGACGGTTAACCTTCTGTAGTGTGGTAGTGAAAGGGTTAACATCCTCAATCAGGGACACTTTTGTGTGATTTTACCAATTAAATACATATGTTCCCATCCACCTGCAGAATGCTCTCTTGGAGTGGATGTGCAGGCTGATGTCGTCCTCCTGGTTGACGGCTCCTATAGTATCGGGCTGTCCAACTTCGCTAAAGTGAGATCTTTCCTGGAAGTGCTCGTTAACACCTTTGACGTCGGCCCAACCAAGGTCCAGCTCAGCTTGGTCCAGTACAGCAGGGACCCTCACACAGAGTTTTTCTTGAACACACACCATGACCTCAGCGCTGTGGTCAAGGCTGTGAGGACCTTCCCCTACAGAGGAGGCTCCACCAACACCGGTAGGGCCATGACTTACGTAAGGGAGAAGATCTTCCTGACCAACAGAGGGGCTCGTGGCAATGTGCCCCACATCACCATTCTCATCACCGACGGGAAGTCCTCTGATGCCTTCAAGGATCCAGCCGCCAAGCTGAGAAACTCAGACGTGGAGGTCTTTGCAGTAGGCGTGAAGGACGCCGTCCGATCTGAGCTGGAGGCCATGGCCTCTGTCCCTGTGGAGAGCCACGTGTACACGGTGGATGACTTTGACGCCTTCGAGAGGATCTCCAAGGAGCTCACCCAGGCTATCTGCCTGAGGATTGAGCAGGAACTCATCAACATCAAAAAGAGAGGTGAGTAGCTGCTCTAACCTGTAGCCCCAGAGAAATGTCAAAGGTACTCACAGTTGCACGGGGGTTTCGGACAGACAAACGCTACGGTTTGAAAGCTTGGTGTTGCTAATAAACATTTAAAATATTTTTTTGTAAACTGGTCAACACTGCTCAAAACGGCTTTAGCTGCCTGATGCGCATCAGGCACCCAAAGCCACAAATAAAGCTGTGTTGACCAGTGTTGACCAGTTTATAAACATTATTTAAAATGTTTATTAGCAACGCCGAGCTTTCAAACCCTAGCGTTTGTCTGTCCGAAACCCTCGTGCAACTGTGAGTACCTTTGACATTTCTCTGCAATACTTGTACGAGAAGCGTTTTGATAGAGAAAAGCGAGACAGACTTAATTGTAGGAATTTTACATGGTGGGATAAGGGACTGTGTATTAACTCGGTGCATCACAGGCTACTCTAACCTGCTAAGCAGATGACAGTGTTTAGTTATTAGTTACGCAACTCCAAATCAGGAGAGGAAACAGTATAAAAAACAATTCTGGGCAATTATTCAGGCAAGGGAAAGTTTCTATATACAAACATCATTTCTCTTGAGGGTTATTGTATTTCACAGCATCATGCCTCGAGGCATAGTGTAGAAATCTTCACGCTGAACTGTGCGTGTGCACTTTGTTTGACTCTATCGCATGAGTTGACGTTTGTTTATGCTGCTGGGTTTCATCTGAGGCTCTAACTGACCCTGCACCCTGTATTTCTCAAAGTATGTGAATGATTTTGGAATAAGCAGTAGCCAGTGCTAACAGTCCTTGAATTTATTTAGTTCCCTGTCATTAACAAATGTTGTGAAAAATTTTGGGATGGGATGCAATGTATAACTCCAATGTATAACTCTTGTATTCTCTCTCTGTCTACGTAAAAGGATTATGTGTAATGTTAAACTACATATTGATTGTTCCTCATTAGATTATAACTGTGAAATAAGTATTCTTTCATCATTTAATTGCACGTCATTTTAGGATCAACAAGAATCTTACAGTTGTAGCGGTTAACATAACATTTGTGGTATATTTGTCTACAATCAGATGTATACCGTAACTATACGGTATGTTTTTTTTTAATTAAATGTATTTTGCTTTCCTTGGCCTTCATGGCTTTATGGTACCAATGGCCGTACATATGCATGCAATTACGTACACGTCACAGTGACCTTTTCCAAATTTGTCTTCCTATGCTTTCATTTTCTTTCTCTTTGTCTCAATGTGTTTCACACATGCTAACCTCCTGCTCTCTCAGGAGCAGGGAGAGGACTTGCATTGTGGAAACATAATGCCAAATATTAGTCACTCTGTATTACATGGCCAAAAGGTATTCAGCTCTTCCAGTGTGTTGTGTAATTCACACACGGTTTAACTGCCTATGATACAAGCCTCATATAATAACCTACTACTGTAAACAATGAAAACTCCACAGGAGCACAAACGAAGAATACTCTCAGATGCTTCTGAAGGCACAACTTAACCCTTTCACTACCACACTACAGAAGGTTAACCTTTCACTACCTATTAACCGGCTGTAGTGTGGTAGTGAAAGGGTTAACCTTCTGTAGTGTGGTTGTGAAAAAGTTAACCCTTTGTCGTGTGGTTAACCTTCTGTATTGTCGCCGTGAAAGGGTTAACCCTTTGGTAGTGTGGTAGTGAAAAGGGTTAATGTTTGTTTACCTTTCACCTCGTCCAGGCTTGCTCCCACCGAAGTCCTTGTCCTTCTCCGAGGTGGAAGCCAGGAGCTTCAGAGCCACGTGGGACATTGACGCAGATGATGTTGAGTCCTACCTGGTCCAGTTCAGGCTGGCGGGTGACCCCAATGGGGAATTTGTATCCATGTCTGTGCCCGGCAACACCCGCACGACCATCCTCCCCCACCTCACGCCCGTCACCCGCTACGAGGTCCTCGTCCTTGCCCAGTACGACAGAGGCGACAGCTTCCCTGTGAGCGGACACGAGACCACGGTAGAGGGTCAGCCATCGCATTCTTTTTACAATAATAAACTTAATTTAGATAGTGCTTTCAGTGACACAAATGAAAGTAACAGTGCATAAGGAAAATATAAAATAAAATAAGGTAGAATATAATAATAATAATAATAATAATAATAATAATAATAATAATAATAATAATAATAATAATAATAATAATAATAATAATAATAATAATAATAATAATAATAATAATAGCAATAATAATATAAACAAAATGTTCCCCCCTCTATTTTTGTTTATATGACAGCTTTGTCTTAAAGTTAGAATCTGTAATGCTGCCAAACAGGGACCTCTAGGGCAAATGAGCCCCTCTTGGTTTAGCATTGTGTTGAAATGTCTTTGTTTTGGCCTGATGTGTGGGTTGTAGTTGACTGGGGATAGGGGGGGGGGGGGGGGTCCTATTGCTGGCCACACCTCAGGCTCTGCCAAGAGAGGTCTGGAGAAATCCACAGTATAATATAATATATTACTAAACGTCAACCTACACAACAGACCTGTTTGAAAACATTGCATATTCTACCTTTAACCCTTTTACTACCACACGACAGAGGGTTAACCCTTTACTATCACACTACAGACGGTTCCTTCTGTAGTGTGGTAGTGAAAGGGTTAACCCTTTGTCGTGTGGCAGTGAACGGGTTAACCGGCTGTATTGTCACAGTGAAAGGGTTAACCATTTGGTAGTGTGTGGCAGTGAAAGGGTTAAGTTGGGGCCTGACTCAAAACTAATCTGTTACAGAACAAGGACCCGTCCGCAACTTGAGGGTATCGGAGGAGACGACCGATACCTTCCGGGTGTCATGGATGCCGGCCCCAGGGGCTGTGGTGCGCTATGGACTGACCTATGTCCCGGTCAGGGGTGACAGCGCCAGGCTGGAGACCACCACGTTTGGCCCAGAGACCACCATCGTGTTGCGGGAGCTCTTCCCCCAAACCACCTACCGTGTGACTGTGACCCCTGAGTACCAGTCTGGACCTGGGGGAGAGATGCAGATCGATGGCACCACCAAAGAAGGTGACTATATGGCCCCCGCTGAACCCCTTTCTCTTTAGTTCAGTTTCTTTATTTATAATGTAATGTAAACACTAAAACCACAAAAAGAAAAGAAAGAAAAACATTGGGCCCTATTCAGCGAAAACTGACGACTTACAGAGTGTTCCGGTCTTTCTGTGGAGGAAAAGGAAATAAAGAGAGAGAAGAATTGTAATCAGAAATGGTTACGATCTAGTAGCTAAAAGGGAGAGAAAAAAGAGAAAAAACAAACATCTGATTCCCTTCCTCTTATAATCCCCTCGTTCTAATGCGTCATCGCGAACTTGGATGAAAGTCAGTGGAATATATCACGCGGCAGACAGAGTTTCAGGGCTTTAACACATACCAGTGGCTGCTCGGTCTCCGTGTGCCTGTGGGAGGTGATGGGGGGTGATCCACTGCGTCTTAAGATACTGCCGTTGACGGAATTAGAGCCAAAACAGGCGGAAATAAACAAGAGTTGCTCCTATTCGCCAAGGCAACCGCATTCTTCGCACTGATTATCTGTGTAGCGCGTCTCTCTTAGACGAAGCAGCTGTGTGTCTCTGGAGCAGTTAAAAGGGCATGACTTATCCCAGCCTGTACCTCTTGACACAAAGCACCCAGCTGCCTCTCAGATGAATGTTTTTTCTCCTCGCACCAATTTTGTTTACAGTATTGTTCCCATTACAATTGTTTACTGTGACAATCCTTTATGAGTTCATGCAAGGCATTTTGTCCTCTTGCCGCGGCCTTTCCAGTAAGTCTCGTGTCACGACTCACGACCAGGGCTGTAGCCAAGAATTTTGAAATACTGAGGTCATGAGCCGTAGCCCCCATAGGGCGGTTCGGGGGCATGCTCCCCTTAAGAAGATTTCAACGTTTTTTTGTATAAATCTATGCATTTGAATGCATTTTGAGAGCAACAATAATCACTTAGGAAATAATGTCAGTGACAACACCTAGATGAAAATTGGATTAGAATTCAACATTTAACACAAGATAAGGCCCATTTTTGTAATTATTCTTTTTCAGTTCTGTTTCTTATTGCATTGAAATCACTCTCACTGTCAAACTAATTGAGCCCGGGGAGCACGATGGCAGTTTCTTCCAGGTCTATCCCTAAATTACCTGACAAGTGTTACTCGCTACTCAAATTCATCCAGACAATACACTAGTGTATAAAATATAGTGAACAAAGGAGCTTTTGCTTAACATGAGTGACTCATGGACAGCACTGTGGGAAGTAATGGTCCTGAGGGTTAATCTTTGTATAGATTTGGCAGGCTGAAATAGTATTTAGGAAAGATTACGTAAATATGGTACTCTTTGGTGTTTTAGCCAGGGTTTAAAGTCTTCATAACAAGCCTAAACAAGCTGTTCGAGTTACTTCCCTTGATGATGTCACAATGGGGACACAAGCAGTGAATTAGCTTTGATGAATCGGTTAGCTGTGTTTTTTGGAGCCAGGAACACTGCTTATCTAATGTCTCATTTCTTTGGATTAGGATAAAAAAAATGATTTGTCTCTCGCCATCGACTACCGTACATATCCTACGGAAGGGGAGGGAGTTCGCCTCCGTTGACAACTTTGAGTATCTCATCGACAGCTTTCTGAAAACTTTTAAATCAATCTTTATTTTGTATTTGTAAATCAATAAATAGTTATTTATTTTGTTTGTATTCATTTACATGTTCGAAATAAAGATTTCAAAATTTCAAATAAAATTTACTTGTGACTGCGGGCTTTACAAATACATTTGATTTGATTTAAAAGTGTTTTAGTTTATTAATTTAATGTCCCCATGGGCTGGACAAGTCTTCTTTAAACAGGTCAAGAAGAAACATCACAATAAATCAAGAACACAAAAACCATGAAATCCAAAATAAATGTAAAATAAATAAATGCAACACTCCCAGACACACCCCATGCGAAGGTAAGGAAAAACTCACAAAAAACCTAGCAATAGGAAAAAAGCACCACAGGCAATGTGGAGGAGAGAAACCTTAGAAGGGCCGTTCAAGGGGGGATCCCCCTTCTTGGATGTCGGTGATAGTAGTTTTGCTATGGATGATCGATGGGTGGAGAATAAAACAGGCGAAATAGTTGGTATGTATGTACATATACGTGTAATAAAACACAAATATGTACATGCAATATAGACTGGGGTACATAAGAACATTTTTGAAAGATTTAAATAGAATAGAGCTAAGAACAACAACAAAAGAGAAAGCATAGGGAAATGAGCGCTAGTATGAAAATAGGATTCATAGTTTAGTACCATTCTCTCCTCTCTCTCTTTTAGCTCGAGGTGCTCCTCGTGACCTGCAGGTCTTTGACGAGACTGTGTCCACCATGCGTCTGACCTGGGCGGCGGCGCCGGGCAGGGTGCAGCAGTACCGCGTGGCGTTCCGGCCCGCGGCCGGCGGGGGTGAGAAGAAGGAGGTGTCTGTGAAGGGGGATAGCACGGCCCTTCTCCTGAAGAACCTGCAGCCTGGCACCGAGTATGAGCTGTCCGTCAGAGCCCGCTACGCCACCGGCCTGGGAGACCCCCTGGAGGGATCGGGAACCACACTAGAGGGTGAGTTGATCAATCTTTATTTCCTTGTGCATAAGTATTATTATTATTATAATTTCTTTTTTTTACCAGTATATCATTGTAAATGTATTTAGATAAATTGGTACAATTATCAATTTACCTACCGGTAATATACCTAGCTAAATAAAAGTTGCATCTTGGCTGTGTTAACTTCTACAGATCAAGATAAAAATTTGTTTTGTGTCGAAACACACAATATTGCGTTACAAAAAAGAAGAACATAGGACAACCATGTTACAGCAGAGACAGACATACAGACAAGACATCAGAGAGACAACCATGTTACAGCAGAGACAGACATACAGACAAGACATCAGAGAGACAACCATGTTACAGCAGAGACAGACATACAGACAAGACATCAGAGAGACAACCATGTTACAGCAGAGGCAGACATACAGACAAGACATCAGAGAGACAACCATGTTACAGCAGAGACAGACATACAGACAAGACATCAGAGAGACAACCATGTTACAGCAGAGACAGACATACAGACAAGACATCAGAGAGACAACCATGTTACAGCAGAGACAGACATACAGACAAGACATCAGAGAGACAACCACGTTACAGCAGAGACAGACATACAGACAAGACATCAGAGAAACAACCACGTTACAGCAGAGACAGACATACAGACGAGACATCAGAGAGACAACCATGTTACAGCAGAGACAGACATACAGACGAGACATCAGAGAGACAACCCCTTCCTTCCCTCCCAACTAACATCATTCATTTGATGTGGCACAGTTACTTTCCACTTCTGGACACTAGAAATTGGAAGGTTACAGGAAAGGTAGGAATAAGAGAGGGAATGACATGTGATATACTGTAGGTCGTCGCCCAGTTTCGAACCCACAACCTCCTAAGATCATAGTGTACGTCTGGACACCAACACACCAAAGTGAACCTTTCTCATATCATTATGACGCGCACAACTCTAACTTCTTCAATAGAGATTCAGAGCCTTTTATTGTCACAGCTTTTTTAAATGTACTGTACATGCATTCAGAAAAACGTGAGATGTTTGTTTTTCCCGGCTCCTCAACCGTAGTAGTTGGTAGACAACAATACACAATGATCTATACAATACAAGGTACAAAACAGCGGATACAATATAAAAAATAATTATTATTATTCAGTGTAAGTAGCAGCAGTGTGTGTGTGTAATATGTGTGCTTGTGTGGGGTGTAAGTCACATAGGGTGCTTTGTGTGTATGCTCATGTGATGCTCATGGATGATTTAGAGTCTTTCTGTCAGTAGTCTGTTTGCCCGGTGGAAGTAACTGTACAATACAATACAATAGTTTATTACTGGGTGTCCTTTAGGTACATTTATTCAGAACGGCAGAGACGATGTAAACGTTTGAGCTATAAGCCTCCCTCAGTGCTATACTGGATCACAGTGGAAGAGCCTCTTAAATAGAAGTCTGCAGGTTAATCACTATAAACAGCCCTTATAGACACACTTTCAAATATGTACAATGAATGGACCATAGATGAATACATATACAGTATATATACACATCTAAATCGACTGATATAGGGAAATGTATGAAAATACAACTACATAGAAAACATTTGAACATTGTATATAGAAAAATACATATATCAAAACTTTATATAGAAAAAACACATATATTTTCACGTTAAAGTGGTAACAAACACATAAAACTATGCAAGAAGGCAAACACCCAACCATAGGGTATCGTATCGAAACTACCTACACACCCACATGCATGTTCTACATGCATACAGTATACTCAGTAATCACATCCAGCTAGAAAAGGGGCCCCTTATTTGAAATGACTCTATGCACTCAGATAAGCATTTATGGGAAACACCCCGACATCAATTATTCATGTAAGCCTCTAGGGCATTCAGTTAGCAAGATATGTATCCAAAAAGCTTCTCTCTGTAGAAGTGCTCTATCTCTGTCACCACCTCTCTTCAAAGGCTGCACTGTTTCTATCCCCCGAACCCTCAAGGAGCACACGTCATGACTTCCACCGTGGCTCAGTGTAACGCTGAGGAAGGCTTATAGCTGAGGATGGCTTATAGCTGAAGCACGTACATGGTCTCTGCCTGTTCTAAATAAACGTACGTTCAGTACAGTTCCGTATGCGCTGGTTGTTTCATCTCATTATGATGACTCGGCCCAACCACTAGCTGATGTTGTAGGCTTCATTCTGAGTATTGTGACATAACTGTGGCCAATGACAAAAAAATTAAACGGACGGCACTTGAAATAAACGTGGCAAACCTTACGTTTTCTCAAATATTACCTTAATTTTGTTCAAGCGCACATTTTACGAGTTGTGCATTTCTAAATACCCAGGGACTCTTTAGACAGAGGGTAATCATAATACAGAATGACAGAGAGAGAGAGAAAGAGAGAGAGCCAGAGAGAGACACACAGAGAGAGAAAGAAAAATAGAAAGAGCTAGCGAGAGAGAGAGAGAGAGAGAGAGAGAAATATACATAGACAATGCTAGAGAGAGAGAGAAAGAAAGAAAGAAAGAAAGAAAGAAAGAAAGAAAGAAAGAAAGAAAGAAAGAAAGAAAGAAAGAAAGAAAGAAAGAAAGAAAGAAAGAAAGAAAGAAAGAAAGAAAGAAAGAAAGAAAGAAAGAAAGAGATAGAGCTTGGGGTGTTCAGAGAGAAGAGAGAAGCCATCTGGTTCTCCTATAGACAGACCCTCAGTCAACTCCAGCTCTCCAGAGGGTAGGAGATCAGGTTTAGCGGTTGTGTTTTGGCTTGAGGTCAAATTGTTTGCCCTGCGGCTCACCACAATAACACTGCTACCGTATCAATTCGACAACCGAGACGGAGTCGTCGTGTGACTTCCTTCCACCGATGTGAGTCAAGCGGTAGAGTCCGAGGCTTGCTTCCAACGGGGTGTTTGATCAGAACGGTGCCGTTAGACTCTCAATGGCGGACCCGCAACGCTCAAGTAACCCTATCGCACACAGAGGCCGCGAGGTAGAGAAACGAGAAACAGCGAGACGGGGGTATTATGGGCGGATGAGGAATGTGGCCGGGCTGAGTGGGTTGGAGGAGATGCAGCGGAGATGGGAATCAGTCGTGTTCTCTTTCCTCTGCCCCTCTCTTGCCTTGTGAGGGCTTGCCTGGAATTTAATAGCCTTGACCATCTCCTCGTGTGTTCTTCTGCTGCTCTCTCTCTCCAGGACTAAAAATGGTGCTCATGTAGAACATCCAAATTCCTAAGTGGGTCACAGTAGTGCCTTTTACACCGGGGAACATAAGCCCAGGAACGTAGGGCCCAGGAACTGTAAAACCTTGTGCCTATTTGGTTTCCACGGTGCCCCTATGGTCATACAGTGACATACG
Organism: Notolepis coatsorum; assembly: GCF_963971535.1. Classification (NCBI taxonomy): domain Eukaryota; kingdom Metazoa; phylum Chordata; class Actinopteri; order Aulopiformes; family Paralepididae; genus Notolepis; species Notolepis coatsorum. Next base: position 128,054,258 of record NC_140169.1, read on the forward strand.
GTTGATACACGCTTCCTCACATTAGAGCTGACATTAAGCTGAATTATTCATTACAGCTCTCTGCCATTTGGCATAAAGCTGTCCAGATGTACAGTAAAGGAACCATACATTTCCTTCTTGAAATCTTCATCAAATTCTCTTCACTCCTACACCCGGTGAATAATATTCCAAAGGTTTGACACTGCCCAGCGTCATCGTTGGAACCGGGCAGCGTATTATTCGCTCTGGTGCTTGACGGACACCGGCGGCATGGTGGGAGCGAGGTCCCTGCTGAGCGTGTCTCGGCCTGTCAGGGTGGCTGACCACAGGCTCCTGCCGGTCCTCCTCGGGGGAGCGAGGGGGGAGCGAGGAGCCGCTGCTGTGGGCTGACGCAGCTCTGGTTTCACTCAGGCCGCCAAGCCAACACTCGCTCAACACATCGCACTAAATCCACCCAAATCTTGGACTCAGACGCTCAGGGGGGATAAGGGGAAAAAAAAAAGCTAGGTTTTGTTTTGAATTCCCAAGTGAAAACAGAGGGATAACTGTATTTGAAGAGCTGGATTATCGCCTAATCAACTGTAGCAACAGTAGTAGATCATATCCTAATAAACACTCAGGATATTCTCTCTCAACAGCGTAGAACAATATTTAAAGATCTTTAAGAACTCAGCAGTGATTTCTCTTGTCAGGCCCTATGCCATAGACACCTCTGCGGGGGGTCGTGGAGCTGCGGTCGGTGATGGTCTTTCTCTCATCTGGCCAGGAATGCATTCCATCACATGTTTTGTCTCCCAGTTCAGGAGGGTGTCGACAGACAACTCCCGCTTCTTCAACTGTCACATGATGTACTGTAGTTGCTACGCAATGTGATGATCATCAAAAAAACTAAGAAGAGGGGCGGCTGGGTGGCGCAGCGGACATTGCGCTCGTCACCAACGCAAGAGACACCGGGTTCGACTCCGGCTGTCGGCGTTACCTCCGGCTTGGGCCGGCCGTCATACTAATTCAATTGGCAGAATTAGCGGGTGGAAGTCGATGGGTGGTAATCTGGACGTTGTGGACAGCGACTCCTACAGGTCGGTTGGGGACGCCTGCACAGCAGAGACAGGAAATGGCGGGGGTAGTGTGAGCCTCCCACACGTTACACCTCGCCAATGAGAGTCCGCGCTGGCAGGTGAAAAGATGTGACAGGCTGCCTCCTCGTGTACCGGAGGGGACACGTGATGCAAGGCTTCTATCCTCCCTACAACCGGCCAGTGGGGGGCATATGCGAGCAACATTCAAAACAGGGGAGGGAAGAATTGGCACAATGGAATTGGGATGGGAGAAAAATTGAAAAAAATAGGAGAAAAAGTGTAAAAAAAAAAGCAAAAGAAAAAAACTAAGAAGAAGAAGCGATACGGTCGGCAGCACGAAGGTATCTCCTCTCCAGCTCTGAGTTACATCAGCTACGTGTAGGTTCTCTCCTAAGTTGGGGTGTACAGTCGACACTAGAGGTTTAGTAACTACTGGTTAGTTTGCAACTAGTTATTAAAATGGGTTGCACCACGATTACTTAGGGGCACAACCTAACTGGTTTGTTATATCGTCATGGTTACGGTCCGCATTCGCTTTCTGGCTAGCATGAGCCACTTGGTGTCGTAGCACATTGTAGTAAACTAGATTGATATTGAAATAATATATCAATAGATTAGGCCTTTACTGGATTACTGTGAAAAACATTATGCTGTGTCACAGAAAAACTACTCTTTTACTATTAGTGAGTATAATTATGACATTTTATGATTTACAGTACACCTACCCTAGGGCATATGTAACTTAATTACATAATTAGTTGTTACTGAGAGTTATGATAGCTACCTTATCTCTGTGGTGCAATTGCATTTATTAGAGTAATACGTAAATCAAAATGTAGTAGGAATTCATGTCATAACAAGGCTTGTTTGAACTTACACACAGCTGGTGCAACCGGCTGCAGACTCTGTTGTAGAGCCGCCCAGGGACTTCCAATGATATCAGGCCAATTTGATCTTATCATAAGACTATTTGCAGGATCTTTGTGGGAGATTATGTGCTTGACTTTTGACCCTTGCTTGATGCTTGGAACGAAAGATTAGAGATAGAGGAAAAATAACTACGCTATGGTCATTTTAGAGTCTTCTTATATAGCATCAATAGAAATAGAAAAATGGGGTGGAGGGGAAAAATGGATTCACAGAAGAATCACAATTATATCTTCTACCGATTCAAAATCGATTCCCAAATTCCCAAAATCGATTTATTATTATTGTTAGTGTTTTTTGAGACCTATTATACTGTCTACCACAGTCAAATGGGAAAAGTAACTCAAAACAGCAATCTAGAATCAAATCTATGCATGTATTGAATCAAGAATCAATTATGCATTGAGAATCGATTTTGAATGGAAATAGAGTCCTGCACCCCTAATAATTGGCTCTCCCATGTGTTGATGTTAGCGGGTAATCTACATTGGGTCTTGTTCCCATCACTGTGAAGGCTGGACCTATGTGTATAGAAACAAGCACAGATCCTGTATAAGCCCAGAGCACCTGTTCAATTCCATTGATTTCAGTTAACTTCAATTAAATTTGAAGTTACCATCATTGGTCCTCATTCTCGAACATGTTTCGTAAGTACCTTTGTAAATATCTTGGTAAAAAGACACGTGAAACGGTCTCCGCAAGTGGCCAAAATCATCGCAGCTGGGTTCCCATGAATGAAAAACGTCACTCATTCTTAAACTGGAAGCGCGTTCCCTTACACCTGCATTTGCATACAGACGAGGCGTGTGCAAAACAGCGAGAGGGTCAGCATTGCATCTGCACCATGCTGACCCATTCAACAGGTAGTGCGGAAGCGATTTGCGACTGATCTCAAAATTGTATTAGATTAAAATGTATTGTCATTATACAGCACAAGTACAATACACCATCCAACCAGAGTGCAAATGTAACAGTAAAGTGCAATAGTAACATACAATGCACAGGTGATGAAACTGGTAAAAGGCTTCATTTGGGATAAATAGTTGATGATTGCGCTCAAGTCGATTCTACAGACATCCTCTGAATTAAATAAATACGACAATATTTGTATCATTAACAATTACGTTTTGCATTTATAGTCATGACTCAATGAGGCATTGTGAGCCTTACACCTCATTGTGTCAGGACTATAAATGCTAAATGTAATTGTTAATGATACAAATATTGTCGTATTTATTATCATTATAATTGTGTAATTCCACGGATGTCTGTGGAATCGAAGTGACGGCAATCCCCAACGACTTGTCCCAAAGAAAGCTGTTATAAACTCGGGTGCATGCCAATACATGGAGACATAGTCGTATTTATTATCATTATAATTATTTAATTCCGCGGATGTCTGTGGAATTGAAGTGACGGCAATCCCCAAGGACTTGTCCTAAAGAAAGCTGTTGAAAACACGGGCGCACACAGGTCTGTCCGACTTTTAGAGTTTGTAAATCCTACATAAATCGACAACGAATTTACAATACGAAGCAGTTCGAGAATGCCGAATAAGTTCGTAAATCAAGTTACGAAGGAATTCCTTGGTAACTTTCACGTATGTCCGTTCGAGAATGCGGACCATTGTTTTGGCCAGTTAACATTAGCTAACGATATGCTAGCTCTAGCTAACATTAGCTAGCTACAAAAAAAGAGAAAAAAAAAGGTTTGTTCGGCAGCCAGCGAAACACTTGGATGCTTGCAAATTTCTTGGTGCTACAGTCGTCAGTGTGGCAGTTAGGTGAAAAGCCATCTCGCAGCCAAATACGCCCTCTAGAGGCCATCTCATGAAGCCTCAATATCCCCTGAGGATTTAACACCAGAGAATCCCAGAGTGTGTCCTCACTTCTCTCTCTTATTTGGTAGTTGTCAAAATGCATAAACGTTTTCAAGCTGCTTGTGACCCCAGCAGGGACATCGTTAAACCCCCTGGCAAGGTAAATCCTTGATCGGCTCTTAATTATGTAATTTGGAATCGAATGTGCCGATAGTAAACACCCCATGGCGGTCTACACACTACACAGCTTCAGCATGTGTCCGAATGCTGTGCTGTTCACACAACACAACTCGCTGTCTTGTCATCGAGGGATCTTGAAGCCGTTGTGGTTTCACAGTACATGACTGATGTGCCACCGGGGGGGGGGGGGGGGGGGGGGGTGACGACACATTACACGATCTTTCACCAGGAGCTTTCCCCCAATAAGTCTGTCTGGTCTCCACACTACGTTTTGTCATAAAAACACACGCAAGCAGTGACACAGGGTTTGGAGGTTCGTGGAGGTATTTGTTTTGGTCAGATGAACACCCTGGAGAAAGCACGAGCCACACCTGCTGCCTGGTCTCTGTGTCAGATATCACTCGCTCACTCTCTTTCATATTCCCATTGTGCATATTCAGAATATGAAACTAGCTAAATATGAGATTAGCCTGACATGGTTTGAAAGTTACTGTGTTAAACTAAGTAGTAGTTTGAGGTAGTCTACTCTACACCACCCAAATCGGTATTAATCACAGAGTTAATTTAAGTAAGTAGCTCAAAAGTGTAGCATAGCAAAGCTAATGCTAACTATTTCATTTAACACTTTGAGTGCCGGGACACGTCTTTTCACGTCTTTGCTGGCCATGCTAAAGTTGCCGGGGGACGCTGTACAGCGTCCTTATATCAATATTTCAAAAATCTGCGATCGGATTCATAATGTCCCTCCGCTGGCCTGAGATCCACCAGCAGGACCCACTGAGCTCTCTGGCGGTTCAGGAGCGCCATCTGGTGGCCGATCGGCGCAATCGCCAAAACAGGATGTTGAATAGAGGTTGTCATGACGACCGTAGTACTTCCGGGCGCTCGCTATGGTTCATGGGACTCTGGCTCGTCACGCTACACGGTGATCGATTGGCAATAACTCGATAAACAACATGATTTGGACGTATATACCATTATACAAGCTGGAGATGGACCGGGTAAAAATATATCCCATAATGATACAATTTCTACTCGACGATGATCGCCCAACGGCGCGCGGAGACTGGGGTGAGTTTCAGCGTGTAACGTTACCGTCTTAGATACTAACTGCTATTATCAACATTTGACCCACATTAGATGATTGGTATAACGCTGCCCACCGAATTATAAACGCCCCCCTCGCTCATCCGGTCAACATCAGATGACGTGTAGTAACTTCTAGAAGTACGTCTAGTTGGAATTTTTTATATCGCGCTGATTGCCATCAAACTGTATTTCATCATCAATATAATGCATTTGGGGCTATATATCACGTTCTGGAGAAAGCTGCAGAAAGAGATGAAAACATACTTATACATTAGACCATACTTTACTATGAATATGTGAATGAAAAAGTTTAACGTTGCTACACAATGAACAATACATATAGGACTTTGAATGGGCCCTAATAATGGCAATGTAGCAATAGAATTTAAAAAGTTATAGCCCTGCAAAGAAGGGGACTTTCTCCATAGACAAATAGCGCTGGCAATCTATGGTATATCATGAATTTAACCTTAGGCAACCAAAGTGTTAAGGAATATGTTAAAACACTTAGCTTCTCTAGTCCAGGAGATACAGTATACTTCAATAAAACACAGATATGGGTGATCTACCCTAGTCTGCTAGTTAGTCGATTAGTCATGATAAATAGCTGGGGTAGTTTATACTAAGCTCAAAAGTTACGCATACAGATGAAGCACTTCAGGTTCAGTTCCCTACTGCTGCGCTTCTGCCACCCTTCTACCACTTTAGAACTACCACTCAGGTCTGCCACGCTTCTACCACTTTAGAACTAGCACTCAGGTCTGCCACCCTTCTACCACTTTAGAACTAGCACTCAGGTCTGCCACCCTTCTACCACTTTAGAACTAGCACTCGGGTGTTAATTTTCGGGGGCTGGTGGCTGGGTCTATACGTGAACAAAGGGATGGTACTTAACTTAAGTGCTTCCCCAGGGAGGGGGTCGGGGGCTACTGCCCTCAGACCCCCAAGATAATTTTTATATGGGCAGTCTGACTTGGGGTACTTACCATATATTAGTGTTGCAATGCATGATAAGTAAACAGTGAAAAAAGCTAAGAAATCCGATGGGGCTGGGACATTTGGGACGAATAAAAATGTAAGATGAAAATCTCCCCAGCCTGTGGGAGGCAGTGGAGGTGTGAAATCTGGCCCGGTCCAGAACAATAGGAGTCACAAAATCAGTTTGGAGTGGAGTGGTGGAGGAGTGGTAGAGGCGCAGTAGAGGTTTGATTTTTCAGTGCTGTATCTGTAGATAAGCTAATGCTATAATAATTATAATTGTTAGACTAGAAGTCTTTATTTGTCATGCAGTTTTAACACACACACGCGAGATGGGCGACCCACAGGAACACACACACATGCACTGAGTCGCCGATGAAATGTCTCTCTGCACTTTTCCCATCCCGTTGTCCTTCCCCCCATGGGCAGCCGGGAGCAGATAGGGCGTCAACGTGAGCCGCGCCCCGGGGACCAATCCAAGTGCTCCTGTCCGTCTTCGTCAAGGACGCCACAGCGTTAGCGATCTGTTGTGCATGTTTTTCCATTGGGTTTATCTTATCGGGGGGGGGAAACCCTTGCGAGCACGGGGAGAACATGCAAACTCCACACAGAAAGGCCTGGGAGATACCCCACCTGAGTGCCTGGCATCATGGAAACCTGGTCCCCAAGCGGGAATCGAACCCTGGACCACGTTTCATCTAAGTTAATGAAAAATACTAAAATGATTAGCTTCTTAGTTCACGAGATACAGTATAGTTAAATAAAAACACAGATTTGGGTGGTCTAACCTAGTTTGCTAGTTAGTCGATTAAAGAAGCTTTCTAACCAAGTAGGGTCCAGAGTTGGTCATTTATTCCATGACAGCTAAACATTTTAGTGGTTGAATGGAAAATAAAATGGTACTTGAGCTGTCAATCAAGTGACATAACAACTTTGGGTCATTGAAAAGCGCTATACAAAATAAATGAATTATTATTATTACATCATACTATTTGTTAGGCCAGTTGTCAGAGGCTTTAAGGCTAACACGCCTTGGGCAACAGACTGACCCCTCATTTTCAGCACCTGCTCTTTTCAGTTACTGGATAAGGTTAAAACTAGAGGCTTGACTGTAAATGGTGTCCCTACAGAAACATTGTATCCGAAAAGGCAGCTGTTTGGGAATTGAATGCGGGGAAACGGGAGAGAACAAGGCAGATTTTGGACACTAATGTAGCGTTGCCTTAACTCACGCAGGAACCACAAGTCATATACGCGCCAATCATACCGATCAGCTGTGCAGAATGTGCACCAATCATAATCAACTAGGGTAAACCTCTGTCAACAAGGGTGGTCCATTTTAAACTGTTCTGCCTCCCACTATTCACTATTCCACGCCATGTTGCATTGCTACGCGATGGCGTTTGTTGAAACTCCCACTAGCACTCCCAGCCTCCATCAATCTATTTCATCTTAGATATGCTCTCTACATGCCATGCTGGCTTAATGTCTCCAGTGTCCATATCGCATCGTCTGAGGATGTGCTTGCTGAGGCTCTGCTCAGGATGTCCCCATGGGGGGGGGGGGATTGGGGGGTTATTTGCGCTCTCAGCCAAATCCATTGCAGGCTTGCATAGATCTGTACTGAGAGCATCTCGAGATAGAGAGCCTATACCGCCAAATACAACTGTATAACCATTTGTCACCATAAATTGGTATTATCATCATCTTTCTTTCTTTCTTTCTTTCTTTCTTTCTTTCTTTCTTTCTTTCTTTCTTTCTTTCTTTCTTTCTTTCTTTCTTTCTTTCTTTCTTTCTTTCTTTCTTTCTTTCTTTCTTTCTTTCTTTCTTTCTTTCTTTCTTTCTTTCTTTCTTTCTTTCTTTATTTCTTTATTTCGTTCTTTCTAAATGCATTTTCAATTGGGTGTTTCGGTCTCCCAGGGCTATAAAACATTTTCGGACACACAAGGGATGATGCCAGCTGTCAATTACAGTAAAATGATTTTTAGGATCCGGATGACATGCAGCTGAACTGTCTTGGCTGAACTGTAACATTGCTGGATGCAAATGCAGAGCAGATATTTTTTTCTCTGGATATAGTTTCATTCCGAGTGCTGTGCATTGTGATATCATAAAGATTTAAAGGCTTTGGGAATATCAAAAGACTGATTATCAAAGCCTTCTGCTGCTGAGAGAGTAAGTGGCGAGCAATCAATAGCAACTCGCCAATGGCATGTAAAGAACAATAGCACACGGAGAGATAGAGAGATGAGAGAGAGAGGGTGAGTAAGAGAGAGAAAGAGTGAGTGAGTGAATGATTGAGTGAGTGAGCAAGTGAGTGAGTGAGAGAGACGGAGAGAGAGGGAGAGATAGAGAGAGAGAGAGATGGAAATACTGGAAAAGGGTGTTAAATTTACTGTGGTTTTCGTTCAGTAGTGCCTCATGAGGGACTGTGGAAAAACAGGTCTGAGAGTGGGCTTCAGGCAGGGTTCCCAAGAGCCAGATTCCATGCGAGTGCTGCTGTCTACTGTGGCCTGTTATTTTCAAAAGCCTCCAGACTCACGTCCCAGCTTTTGAAAATTAGAGCTCCCTGAAACAGATAAAAAATGTCTGTCGTGGAGCTCCCAGCTAATGGCGTCTGCAGTGCTGTGGTGTAGACTGAGAGACCGCCTGCCTGCGTGGAACCCGTGCTGTGTGTGTGTCTATGTGGTGTAGACTGAGAGACCGCCTGCCTGTGTGGAACCCGTGCTGTGTGTGTGTCTATGTGGTGTAGACTGAGAGACCGCCTGCCTGCGTGGAACCCGTGCTGTGTGTGTGTCTATGTGGTGTAGACTGAGAGACCGCCTGCCTGCGTGGAACCCAGATATTAGAACTCATCCAGGGCTGAAATGGCCACTTCAGAGTGTTATTTTTGATAGATTATTTCTGGCGTGATGGTTGGAAAGACTGAAATCAGACACAGAGCCTACTTGTTGATCCGTATGAAACTCAAGTCATCGCGTCGAGGTAATCCTTCGCCCCCTCCGCAAATTTCAAAATAATCTAATTTCACCATGAATATGAGTAATGTTTTCACTTAATACAAAAGAGGGCACACGTTCAATAGATGTTGAATTAACAATTTGATTTTATCCCTTGATTGATTTGTTCATTTACTAGGCGAGAGCGGTACTTTTCTTTTTTCTTCCGCTACTTTTCACGGTCGAAAATCCTCTGACGTTGTTTCGTGACATCTGTTGTCAATTGGCAAAAGCCAAGAGATATTCCCCGTCCAATAGTTGCTCTCTTAATAATATTATTTAGTTTCATCCTGTGCTCTAAAACGTTTGTTATAGTTATATAAATCTTTCCTACCCCCCTCTGTACCCGTCGTCTCTTCCTCCCAGACTTATCACGCGCCAGAATTTGATATCAATCACTTCCATCATTCGCAAATATTTAATATTTAGCCCTCCCGCCGTCTCCCAGGCTCTCTACTGGAAACTCTCCCCCGTGTCTGCTCGTGGTAACGCAAGCCCCGGCGGTGGAAATCAAATTTGGCTTTGTTTGATTAAACAAATCCACACGGTTTGTCCGACAGACTGCCTAGTCGGCTTCATCAGTTAGAAAGGATGGAGCTGAGGTCACACGGGACGACCGCATTCTCTTAAGCCTTCAACTCCCTGTCAACATGCCCGTCTGATGGGTGTGCGGAGCAGATGTCCAGCTTTATTGGGAGTCTCCTATTCGTCCAGTCCAGAGGTGGAAAAAGAGTACAGAAATAATATATTATTCAAGCTTGAAGTACTGGTACTTCAATGAACTGTTACCTTGAGGTGAAGAGAAGAACATTTGTCTCGGAACATTCCTTGAGTAAAAGTAACAGAATAGCTTAAATTTACTCTGTGAGTAGTTATCTAATATAATGATTTTTGTAGCTTATTTTCAAATTAAAAGACAAAGAATTGTCCCTCTAAAATGCACTCAAATTCTGTATTTTGATGGGTCATTATCAACCCAAGGTTTGTGGATGGAGCTTGTATCATAGTAGAAACCCAAGCAGAAAGTCCTGTAAAAGAAAGACTTAATAGAACTGAAGGTATAGGTATAGGCTTTTGAAGTGCTCCAAAAAGTTCCACTCCTTAAACAGTGCTGTAAATAGTTACTTTCCACCTCTGTGTGAGTTCATTATGTCCAGAAAAGGACAGCTCTCACATGTTCCAGAAAGTGGCGTGTTTAAAAGTGCTACACATATCTCTGGATCGGAGGGCAACAGGGTTCACAGGGAAGCAATCCAGCAGATACTTGGCTCTTGTCAGTCAGCCGAGGTCTCTGACTCGCCCCTCTTGTACCTGGAGAGCTCCACACAGATGTGCGTATCTCTGGGGCTGCTCTCTCACTCCTAATAACTGTGTACGAGCCGTGCCGCTCTGCTGTCCTCTGAAGGAGATTTTAATAGTTTCCAATTTGAATGATCAAAGTCAGCCAACACACTTAAAGGAACATGCCAACATTTTGGGAAATTAGCTTACCGTCTTCTCCAGAGAGAGACAAGAAGATAGATACCAGTTTCCTCTCTGTGCGCTAACATGCAGCCAGATAGCTTTCTACTGAACGCACAGACAGGAAACTGGTATCTCTTCTTGTCTCTCTCTGGAGAAGACGATAAGCTAATTTCCCCAAATGTTGGCGTGTTCTTTTAATACTCAACAAATGGTCCGTTAGCTGCTACAAGGGTGTGGGAGGAGTCGTCCCCCCCCCCTAGATATTCAAGATTCAAGATTCAAGATATGTATTTGTCATATGCACAGTTAAACAGACAATTTACACCTAACAATGAAAATCTTATTTTGCTAGTCCCCCCTTCACACAGAATCACTAAATATAGATTTAAAAAGAATAAGAAAAAGTTTAATGCCAAAATAAAGAATCTTAAAAAATATAAATAAAGTAAAAAAATAAATAAGGTACGAGTGACAGAGTGACAGTATTGCACATTCACTTCACAGTGTAGTGGTAGAAGGATATAAAGTGCACTATGCATTGTTGCAAATATTGCAAATAATGGTAGCATCTCTGTAGTGTTCACAGTTCAATCAGTCAGTGACGTAATATCTATTGTATTATTACTAATATGTTATATCATATTATTATGGTATTATATCTTAACCCGCTCGACAATCCGCTTGTCTGTCACGAGCGCTCATCCTCAAATGCGTGTTCTCTCCTTGCACTCGTAGAGCTGGGCTCTCCCAAAGACTTGGTCACCAGCGACGTGACGGAGAGCAGCTTCGCCGTGGCCTGGACGGCGGCTCCAGGGAACGTGAAGCAGTACAGAGTCCGGTGGAAGTCCCTGTTCTCCGAGGAGTCTGGGGAGGAGACGGTCTCCGGCGGCGTGACCGACACGGTGCTGCGAGGCTTGACCCCAGAGACACGCTATCAGGTGTCTGTGGTCGCCGCCTACGGCCGCGGGGACGGAGATCCACTCATCGGAGAGGAGACCACAGACGGTACGTCTCTCACTTCAGTGATTTCTTTATTATTATTATTATTATTATTATTATTATTATTATTATTATTATTATTATTATTATTATTATTATTATTATTATTATTATTATTATTATTATTATTATTATTATTATTATTATTATTATTATTATTATTATTATTATTATTATTATTATTATTATTATTATTATTATTATTATTATTATTATAATTTATTTTTTATTAGATTAGATTATAAGTAACTGATAGGGCACACACAGACCCTCATCTGCACCTTTGATCACACTGCCTACTTGCTCAGATGCGTATATTCAGAGTTAATTATATTGTTTACACTGCCTATTTCTTTTCTTTTTCTACTGTACTATCATTTTATTGCCTGTATTTATGTCTTATACTATTACCTGTACCCCCCCCCCCCCCCCCATGCTGCTATGATGCCTGAATGTCCCCAAGAGGATCAATACAGGAATATCTTATCTTATCTTAGATTAAAATGTATTGTCATCATACAGTACACGTACAGTACAATGAAAATACGTTTTGGCATCCAACCAGAGTGCAAATGTAACAGTAAAGTGCAATAGTAATATACAATGTAGGAGTTCAAAACTTTTAATCCCTATCTGATCGGATCAGATTTGGATTCATTCATTTCAACTCATTATGAATTGAAAATGGAGGACCCTGATGTAAACGAAAGTCTTTCTCTGGTCTGCATCCCCTTAACAATTGTGTGTATTGAGCTGTACTGTACTGTACCCATTCTGCAATCTGTTAATAAAACATTTCAATCAATCAATCAATCAATCAATCAATCAATCAATCAATCAATCAATCAATCAATCAATAAATAGGGATTACAAGTTTTGAACTCCTGGGCCCTGGGGTAATTAAAATGGGTATAAAATATATAAATGAGTACTACTGAGTGTAGTGCTAATCAGATGTATGTACAGAGTTGTAATATTAACATGTACAGTGTGGTAGTAGTCATACTGGCCAGCAACGTAACTAGCACGAGTAGGTAAGGGATATGTACAGATATACAAATTATTTTCACATAACATTCTTTCTCTTTTATTTAGATATACTGTAGCATTAGCATATAGTGGAGAGTGACAGAAAGGGGAAAGAGGAGGAGATGTAAGGTCGTGAAAGGGTTTCAAACCCACAATGCCGTTGGGTCAAGGACGCTCCGCATACCTGTACTGTACCTCGATAGCGAGAGAAGATGCCTCAATACTTTGGGGTACTGACCTATCTCAAACCCCACCCTCTTTTCTTCATCCTCCAATCACAACGGTTGCTTCCCGAAAAGAGGGCCGGTTTGTGATCTACAGAGTGTGAGGCGATGACAGTTCTGATGCTTTATGGGTCCTGATATAACAGCATTGTGAGGCAAATGTTGTTGAAATGATGCATATGTGCTGCATAATGGCCTAATGTGTATTGCATGCTGAGTCTAAGTTTAGAACCAGACACACATGGGAAATCACATTGAGGAAAAACATTCTCAAAAACAAACAAGCAATTTTAAGTCACAGGGTTCAATGGACAGATGCAGATATGGAAAAGCATCAGGAGTCAGGCCTAGTCATAACAGAAAACAACCCCTAGGATCTCGGGAGGCCTCGGCTCTCTCATATCCATGCTTACCTCGTTACGTTCATTCAGCGGAACCAATGGATCTCCGGTAACGGGGTCACAGGTCCGGGCAGGTCAATCAACACATTGAGGACTTGGATGGCATGTTTTTTTTTCCGGCAATAAAAGCCCCCCCCCCCCCCCCCCCTACTCGAGTAGTCAGAGAACTTTCCGGGGATCATTAACCGTTTGGTTGGGAGGGTGTATTGCCCCTGCACTTTTCTTGCTTGCACTAATTGAACCCTTGCACTAAAGAACCATATAAGTCCGTTTTGGAATCTTTGGACAGCCCATGTATTTCGCAGTTGTGAAGTCAATCCAAATGGGAATATGATAAATCACAAGAAACTACTCAACATCATCCACTGTCTTTGATTATGAGTGAACACAACACTCTTTTTTTTTTTTTTTTATTATTATCTTTCTTCCCCTCCTTTTTCCCCGATTTTTCTCCCATCCCACCCTTCCTGGTTGTTGCGTACTTTCCCCTACTGTTGGTCCGGGAGACCGGAGACTGTCACATGCTTTCCTCCGACGCATGTGCAGCCTGGGGCAGGCCAACCTGGCCGCGCAGGTTCTCACCGGGGAGAGTGTAGCGTGTGGGAGGCCACACTATCTCTCCTTAGTTCCAACCCTTGCTGAGCAGGCGCCCCGACCGAACTGTAGGGGTCGCTGTCCACAACGCCCAGGACCCACCCTTCAGCTTTCCCACCCCCTGATACAGCCAATTGTATCAGTGTGAGAGGCCAGCCAAGCTGATAGCAACGCCGGGAGCTGGATTCGAACAGGCGAATCCAGTGTCTCCCGGTGTTGGTGACGAACGTAATCTCCGTGCGCCACCTGCCCCCCCGAACACAACACTCTTAACTTACCATCTTTAGATGATAATGTTCGAAAACATTGTTCCTCCGAAAACTTTAAATGGACTTCTACGGTTCTTGCGGTTGTCTGAGGTTCTTCTTAATTGAAGAATAAGTACGGCCATGTGAGAGGACAAAGCCGGGTGTCGGAGGTGCAGCCTATAACCATCTATTCTCACACTCTCAGGCTTCAGCGCAGAGTGGAATTAAAAGTTTAACTTCGTCTTCCCTCGGTCCTCAGCGTCCGCCGCCGCCAAGAGTTTGACCGTGTCGGACGAGACCGAGAGGTCCATGAAGGTGTCCTGGTCGGCGGCACCGGGGAAGGTGGTCAACTACCGGGTGAAGTACAGCCCTTCCGCCGGCGGGAAGGAGCTGGCCGTCAAGGTGCCCGGTGGCTCCACGACCACGGTGCTGAAGCGCCTGCAGCCCATGACCCAGTATGACATCACCGTGCACCCCGTCTACAAGCGAGGAGAAGGAAAAGCAAGGCAAGGAGTAGGAACGACACGTACGTTGGTCCATAATTCAACCCTATGAGAGACAGCAGGGCGCTTCTGCTACACTGTGGTTGGGCGAGGGGCGAGTGTCTTCGCTTCAGGACACGAAACGCACACAATTGAACCTATCGCAAAAAAACCCGCCCTCTTTTCTTGATCCTTCAGTCACAACTGTTGCTTCCCTCGGGACAAACCAAGAATACACACCATGCATGCATGCACACTCACACATTACGCACACACGTGCATACATATTGACATGCACATGCATGCACGCACGCACACGCTCACACTCACACACTCTAGTCTTACTAACATTACACATGGCATGACACTGGGCTTTTTAATCAATGACACTGGGTTCTAGGAATTGCATTATGGACTAATGAGAAACTGGCTGGAATGTGAGCTGCCTGACCTCAATGAAATCTTCAAAACATTGTGTTCTTCTCTCCATCCATGAGTTTGTTCTGCTCTGTTTCTTTTCATCTTCTTCTTCTTCTTCTTCTTCTTCTTCTTCTTCTTCTTCTTCTTCTTCTTCTTCTTCTTCTTCTTCTTCTTCTTCTTCTTCTTCTTCTTCTTCTTCTTCTTCTTCTTCTTCTTCTTCTTCTTCTTCTTCTTCTTCTTCTTCTTCTTCTTCTTCTTCTTCTTCTTCTTATTTTTTATTTTTTTATTGTTGTTATTATTTCAGTGTCACCCTACAAAGCTCCCAGGAACCTGCAGACCTCAGAACCCACCAAGACCAGTTTCAGAGTCACGTGGGACCATGCTCCCGGAGAGGTCAAGGGCTACAAGGTCACCTTCCACCCCAGCGGTGACGACATAGACCTGGGGGAACTGCTGGTCGGCCCCTATGACAACACTGTAGTTCTGGAGGAACTCAGGTAAGAGACATGTTTAAAAAAGAAAAAGTATAAATGTATTCATTAGTATTACACTGTATGATATTGGCTGACATGAGAAGGTCGAGGGCGTTTGCTGAAACCCTGTTAATTGAAGGTATCAGGCCCTGAAAAGCTCATGCCACTAACTTTACTCACCAAATGACAGCACTCACTCAAAACATGAATTCTGGCCCAAATAAGGCTTTCGGGCGGGTGAAACATCCTCAAGGAATACATCTGATGAAGCTGGTACCAGTGGTGTTGTGCATACTTACATTTACATTTAGTAATTTAGCTGACGCTTTTATCCAAAGCGCTTTTATCCAAAGTCCTGTACAACAGGTCAGCAGGAAGCTGCTAAGTAACATTGTCAAACAGTGTTGAATTTGGTTGCTACAGTCTTGAGTGCATAGTAGTAAAGACATATTAGCATAGTACACAGTAAATTTCGCAGAGTACATTTTACTCAAACTGAGTCCATTTGAACCCAAGTGAGTAAAATTGTACTCAGTTTGAGTAAAATTTACTCTGAGAAATTTACTGTGTAGGTAGTAATATAGGCAAGGAAGATTATTTAGTAGCAAAGTGCATGACAGTAAAAGACAGTATGAAGGTTAGTATTTTTCTTTTCTTTTACTTTACCATTTAAGAAGTTACAGCACGACCGTTTCCTCTCACTCACAGGGCGGGAACAAAGTACTCTGTGGCGGTGTTTGGGATGTTTGACGGAGGGGAGAGTATGCCACTGGCAGGGGAGGAGAAGACCACTCTCTCTGACGCACCTGAACCCCCATCTTTGGATCCCACGGGTAAAAGCTGATCGCGCCATCCCCAATAAAACCCTCAATAAGGGCCCCCACTCAGCCCATAGACATGTAGCCACTCAGACGGAGAAACGCCGACAGCCGTCGCAAATCCTAGAACACGCAGCAGGGAGTGATCTGACCATGAGAACAATGCACAAGCATTGATTGAAATTAAACACACATGCGCGCACACGCACACCAGTATGCAAGAACACTGGCGCACACAGCGATCGGGCCATGAGGAAAATACAGACACATACACACAAGCACGCACACACACACACACACACACACACACACACACACACACACACACACACACACACACACACACACACACACACACACACACACACACACACTGTACATACATACAGACACACAAGCATGTGAGCACTTACAGTACATACAACACGGATTAACACCAGCGTATCGAATTATTTGTTGTCACATTGAATTACAGTCACAGTCACATTGGAATCATACACCGCATTGATTATGATTAGCGCAAATTACTTTTAGCTGCTTGGCTTGACTTTGCTCCTCTCCCACATATCATATGCGGAGTGTGACCTGGTGTGAAATGAAATGACATGCTATTTAGCGACACCCATGCTAAGAAGTTTGATCCTTATTTTTATAATAATACAGGTGGAAACCTTTTCACTTTCATTTTCTTTAAAACCGCCTCATATGTTGCCTATTTGTCAGCGTGAGTCACTTCAGGACTCCATGACGCTCAACACACCAGCGCTAATTCTATCAACCAGAAACAAATATCGTCATTATTCCCTCATTAGTTGACTATTGGACTCCATTCTGTGACCCAAATATATGTATTTCTTTGCCACGCAAAAACGTTGACATTTCCCATTATTATGGCGCTAAAACGGCTAATGGAAAGAAGTGCTCTGCTAGCAATTAGAGAGTTTAAATTCTTTTTTTTTTTTTTTTTTTACAACCCATAGAGTTAGGAGCGTCGTGCTGCCGCTGGGCTGTACGCGGCTAGGAAAATGTTATGTTTCTCATAAGACCCCAAAGAGCTGCTGACCCTGGGCAGAAATTCCTGTTGTAATGGAGAGCAGACGCGGTGACATACTGCCCACTGAGCAGGAGACAGTGTTCCACACACAGAGGTTCCACTTAGATCATCACACTCCAGCTGCCATATAGCATAAGCCTTGGTCACTGGATGGCAGGCTTTGGTCCTGCGGCCCCATGGCGCCATTCCAGAAGGTTCTTATGGAAGTTTGGTTAATTGCCCTCCATCGTCCAACCGCATTGTAGTGGGAAAATAGGGACGTAAAATGAAGATGATGATGATGATCGTAAGAAAAGAAGCCTGCATACTAACGGCGTACATATTGTAGCAATACATGTACACGTGAGTGTTGCTTTAAGAGAGCTGTTAGGGGGGGGGGGTTGAGTTCTGGGGTCTCACACGATTTTTTTCTTCATTTTTTGGCGGAGTTCTGGAGTAACAGAAGAAAGAAGGAAAGCTAATTCCTACATTTAAGTTTTGTACCAAAGTATGACACTACGGATATTATTACCCTGGCCGCTCGCCGTTGTAATTGCGTATCATTATGGGGGAATAAACACCCACAACAAAGTAATAATGGATCTCCCTTTGGCTTCCTTGTAGCTCGGCTAAGCTAATCAAGGATTAGATAACGAGTGTGGTTATAATACCAGTCGGCTAGCGGATATTTGATACGAAATGTTATTTCACTCTGAAAGACACTCGTTGTACTCGTACAGTACTATTTTCTATGCTAGATCGATTGCCTTTCAGGGCTGTCTCTGTTTAACACATCTGTTTGTCAGGGAGACAGATGAGTGGACTGATACTGTAACTCAAACGGACTGCTGCCAATGTCAGATTCACTTTCACCAATGGTTCCTCTTACCTCATCAAGCATCTGTGTCTGTCATTTGTTAGAGAAAAAGAACACAGAAAAATAACTTAGTTAAATCAATGTTCTCCTTAACCTGTTTTCAATTGCAGCCACAATGACAGATTTCTATCCCTCAGTGTCCATCTCGTGAATCCGGCGTTTCTCTTTGCAAAGCCGGGGACGTGGCGACCATTTTCACCCCACAGGTGTGTGTGTGTGTGTGTGTGTGTGTGTGTGTGTGTGTGTGTGTGTGTGTGTGTGTGTGTGTGTGTGTGTGTGTGTGTGTGTGTGTGTGTGTGTGTGTGTGTGTGTGTGTGTGTGTGTGTGTGTGTGTGTGTGTGTGTGTGTGTGTGTGTGTGTGTGTGTGTGTGTGTGTGTGTGTGTGTGTGTGTGTGTGTGTGTGTGTGTGTGTGTGTGTGTGTGTGTGTGTGTGTGTGTGTGTGTGTGTGTGTGTGTGTGTGTGTGTGTGTGTGTGTGTGTGTGTGTGTGTGTGTGTGTGTGTGTGTGTGTGTGTGTGTGTGTGTGTGTGTGTGTGTGTGTGTGTGTGTGTGTGTGTGTGTGTGTGTGTGTGTGTGTGTGTGTGTGTGTGTGTGTGTGTGTGTGTGTGTGTGTGTGTGTGTGTGTGTGTGTGTGTGTGTGTGTGTGTGTGTGTGTGTGTGTGTGTGTGTGTGTGTGTGTGTGTGTGTGTGTGTGTGTGTGTGTGTGTGTGTGTGTGTGTGTGTGTGTGTGTGTGTGTGTGTGTGTGTGTGTGTGTGTGTGTGTGTGTGTGTGTGTGTGTGTGTGTGTGTGTGTGTGTGTGTGTGTGTGTGTGTGTGTGTGTGTGTGTGTGTGTGTGTGTGTGTGTGTGTGTGTGTGTGTGTGTGTGTGTGTGTGTGTGTGTGTGTGTGTGTGTGTGTGTGTGTGTGTGTGTGTGTGTGTGTGTGTGTGTGTGTGTGTGTGTGTGTGTGTGTGTGTGTGTGTGTGTGTGTGTGTGTGTGTGTGTGTGTGTGTGTGTGTGTGTGTGTGTGTGTGTGTGTGTGTGTGTGTGTGTGTGTGTGTGTGTGTGTGTGTGTGTGTGTGTGTGTGTGTGTGTGTGTGTGTGTGTGTGTGTGTGTGTGTGTGTGTGTGTGTGTGTGTGTGTGTGTGTGTGTGTGTGTGTGTGTGTGTGTGTGTGTGTGTGTGTGTGTGTGTGTGTGTGTGTGTGTGTGTGTGTGTGTGTGTGTGTGTGTGTGTGTGTGTGTGTGTGTGTGTGTGTGTGTGTGTGTGTGTGTGTGTGAGTAGCGAGTTCGAACATCCGGAGGAATGTGCAATAACCTTCTGACGAGGAGGCGTCATATATCACCTGTCAAACAGGGGTACAATCTCGATGACACCCTGAAGGCCATGGGCCTGTCAAGCCTCTGGATATACAAGGAGACTGCCGTAGAAGAAGAAAAAAAAACAAAGAGGAAAAAAAGAAGGTTCCGGAGGAAAAGTAGTTCATCCTGTCAAGAAAAAAAAAGATTACGTACAAAATGTGTTATGAGAGCAAAAAAGAATGTAAATTGTTTTTGTATGTCAGAGAGCAAAAAAGAATGTAAATTGTTTTTGTATGTCATGTTACATAAAGTATATATTTTGTTACACTTGATGATGAGTGTGATTCTTGCGTTGTAGTCTTGGTCATCTGTGTCCTCTCTTTGTGTGTGTGTGTGTGTGTGTGTGTGTGTTCACAATGCAGAATATTCCTCTTTTTACACCCACACCTTCCTACACACATCCTCTCACAGTTCACGGACCGTACCAAATGGACACATCTGAGGGGTGTCCAGGTTATTGTGTGTCTGTCCCTCATTGTTCTGTCCTGCCCCCACAGGTGCCAAGTGTAAGTCCAAAGCCATGGCCGACATTGTCCTGCTGGTCGACGGATCATGGAGTATCGGCCGCCTCAACTTCAAAACCATCCGTGCCTTCATCTCTCGCATGGTGGGCGTCTTCGATATCGGCGTGGATAGAGTCATGATTGGTAAACACTTCTTCTCAGATTCCTCCTCATATCTGCCGTTGCTTGGACTGTTCGCATTATTACAGTTTTATTGCCTCCCAACAATTATTACATTATGACATTAATGGATAGATAGATAGATAGATGGTAGGATAGATGTTGGTTGTTGTTGTCACTGTATTAGTGGCGTGGTTGTCATATAGGTGTTGTGTTTTCTCCCCAGGTTTGGCTCAGTACAGTGGTGACCCCAAAACTGAGTGGCACCTGAACGCCCATCCGACCAGGCAGGGCCTGCTGGACGCCGTCGCCAACCTGCCTTACAAAGGGGGCAATACTATGACAGGTGACACATCATCATTTAGCATGATCTTGTCATTACGTTTGAGAATAAACCGATGAGCAATGGCTTGAAGATTCAACTCATAATTGCTCTGTCTAGGTATGGCTCTCAACTACATCCTGCAGAACAACTTCAAACCCGAGGTGGGGTTGCGAGCCAAATCCCGCAAAATCGGTGTTCTCATCACTGACGGAAAGTCCCAGGACGAGATTGTTCAGAATTCCCAGAGCCTAAGAGACACGGGCATCGAGCTCTACGCCATCGGTGAGTGATCTTCCTGACGCACTGTATCTGCATACTTGGCACATTTCACTATAGCTTAATTTGGCAATTCACGTATGAGCTCCTTCTCTTGGACGTGAAGTGATGGTGTTGTCATCTTTCAGGTGTGAAGAATGCCGACGAGAACGAGCTGAGGTCCATCGCCACTGACCCAGATGACATTCACATGTACAACGTCAATGATTTCAACTTCCTGCTGGACATTGTGGACGACCTCAGTATCAACCTCTGTAACAGCGTGAAGGGTCCAGGTAAGCCAAGCGACATGGGCAGCTCAGCGGGTTTCCACCTGGGCTCTGAACCCACTCTGAGAGGGGGGTACAAAACCTTCGAGAATTTGAGGTGGAGGACATCTAACAAATTATAGTTATTATAATTTGTATAGATTATTATACTTTCTATCGTTATTATAATTTTTTTTTTTTTTTTTTTTTGGTCTTTTTCCCCCTCCATTTTCCTCCGATTTTCTCCCATCCCAATGTTAGTCGTATGCCAATTCCCAGTCCCTTCCTGGTCGCTGCGCTTTACCCCCCACAGTCAGATCATTTGGGAGAGTGGAGGCTACCACGTGCTTCCTCCGACACACGTCCAGCCAATCACCGCTTCTTTTCACCTGGCAGCGCGGATTCTCATTGAGAGGGCGTAGCGTGTGGGAGGACCACACTATCCCCCTCACGTCCAATCCGCGCTTAGCAGGCGCCCCGACCGAACTGTAGGAGTCGCTGTTTACAACGACCCGGACCCACCCCGCCAGCTTCTCCCACCCTCTGATACAGCCAATTGCATCAGTGCAGACGGCCAGCCAAGCTGGTGACAACCCCGGAGCTGTGAGCTGGATTCGAACAGGCGAACCAAGCTCACAGCTCCGGGGCTGGTGACGAACGCAATCTCCGCTCGACCACCTAACCGCCTCGTTATTATAATTTCTAAGAAAATAGCTAAGAGAAAAAGCTTGGTAACCTTTTTATAAAGTCTTTCATTTTGTAAATCCCCACAGCTCATTCCATACGCACTGATGAGTCAAGTGAATGCATTTCATTAAGGTTATTATTATTGATGAGTACCATAACTGTCATCGGTGATAAATGTGAGGGCAGAGTGATATTATACAGAATCTAAAGGCTTAAGAGTAGAAACAGCATCATGTCTTTAAATGACATCACCATAATCCAAACCAGACGGGAGCATTTCTTCAACAATCCCTTTCCTACCAAGCATAGGAAAGCTGTTTTGGTTTCTGTACAAGAAGCCCATTTTCTACTAACAACATTATCTACATGGGCATTAAAAGTAAATTCCTCATCAATCCAGATGCCATTCTGTAACTCTCTAAATATTAGATCCATTCACAGTGGTAATATTAAGACTACTATAATCAATATCTCTGGCTCGAGATAACAATATGAACTTTGTTTTATTTGCGTATAAGACCAGTTTAAGCCTAATAAGAATGTCAACGGAACTTTACAAATTTGCAATGACTAGTTATACAGAAGCAGCAGTACAAAATTGTGACATCTGCATAGAAATATATATTATAACCTGCAAAAGTTGAATTAGTATTCTTAAAATAGAGTGTGAATAGAACTGGGCCCAATATTGGTCCTTCCTGGGACACCTTTGGTAACTGCCAAAGATGCAAGCAATATAGCAAGATAATTTCTAAACCAATTACAAAAAACAATCAAATCTAACAGAATGTAATATCTGAAGAAACAGGGTGTGATAGATTAATGGTATCAAAGGCTTTTTGACAAATATATGAAAAGGGTAGCACAGCGTTTCTTAATCTCATCTACTCTGCTCCTCTAGTAGTGTTGTTGCAGATATGATACTATGTGTAGAATAAAACCAGATTGACGGGGGCTATGTACTGTACAGAATTTCTTGATAGAAATGCTTTGAGTTAAATGTTGTCCAATGATTACAGAATTTTCCCCAGACAAGATAACTTGGAAATTTGTCTGTAATTATTCAGATCACTTCTATCTCCATCTTTGTGCAAAGGAATAACCTTGGCGGATTTCCAAACATTATAGGATCAATGCCAGATAAAACATAAAAATATGCGTTAAATATGCGTTTGAAATCTAAATGGTCCAATCCATCCTCACCCATATACTGTAATCTGAAGACCTGGAACAAGCAGTTCTGTTATTCTCTCAACAGTTGTGCAAAACAGCTTAGCGTAGGAGTCAGACAAATAAAATAATATACCGGCTGTGGATGAGAGCTAATGCTAAAAGATTACTAAAACCAGCACTTCAATAAAAAAAAATCAATCATATTGCCAACATCATTTTTAAATTTCACCCTACAATCTTGATTGATTTAGGCCATTAAATAATGTAATAACATGATCCAAGTGTTTGATGGAAACTCTTACACTGGGAAGTCCTTCTGTCTGTAAATCAGTTTTAAGAGGAAACACAATAGTGATTTATTGCAGCGCGCAGAGGAAAATGTTTTTTGAAAGACGCCCTTTTGTCAAAAAACACGTAAATATACAGCAGACCCAATAGCCCCCCTGTCAGAGAAGCTACATGTAGGGTGACGGTCCACAGATTTGTGGTATGAGAGTTCAGTGTGTGAAATATTTTACATGCCCCCCCCCCCTGTTCCCTCTGACTCAGGAGGTGGCTTGGAGGAGCCCACCGACCTGGTGACCTCAGAGGTGACCCACCACTCGTTCCGTGCCACCTGGACGGCGCCCAGCGGCCCAGTGGAAAAGTACCGTGTTGAGTACCAGACTGCAGCGGGAGGTCTCCTTGAACAGGTCAGTCTCTCTCTCTCTCTCTCTCTCTCTCTCTCTCTCTCTCTCTCTCTCTCTCTCTCTCTCTCTCTCTCTCTCTCTCTCTCTCTCTCTCTCTCTCTCTCTCTCTCTCTCTCTCTCTCTCTCTCTCTCTCTCTCTCCTTGCATCTATCACTGTGCTAGTGCACTTGGAGGTCATCAGCTCTCTCACACCTGGTTTAGATATGATGACTTGGTTGTGTGATTCCTTCTCCCAGCTCCAGTTCTTTCTCAACCCCCCCCCCCCCCCCCAGTGCTGCTCAGATTGTCAGATGTGATCACACGGTTTTTGCAGTCATTTCAGTCTGTTTATCCAAGCTCCTTTTCTGGACCTGCCCAGTATACAGCGTCGCCCAGGCTATCGTGTGTCTACTCTCGATGAAAAGTCATCTGAAAATCGACCTAGTCTCTTTCAGCGACTCCTTCTCATGTGGATCCGGCCAGTGAGATGAAGCTTGTGTTTATTTTAAATCTATAACGCAGTCACTCTGGTGAAACCTGCATTTAGTTTACGCTTAAACATCTGTCAGTCGTGTCTGTAGAAACAGGGCGACTGGGACTTTTCCATCCTCTGTGCATTGGTTTTATTGGCCCTTGTCAGACAGGGGCTGCATGATTATAGTCGGCCCGAGACAGAATCTCAATCCCAGTGCAGGAACTCATACTTAGGGCCACGTAGTTTAATGTTATGTAACTCCTTGAATAGGCTAGAAATCCCTCCCTCCCTCTCGTTTGCTTTGGGGAACAAGAGATGTATCCACACAGACAAATAAATCAAATTTAAATTTAAATGCGCTGATAGGCGCTCCATCCTCTTGGGCAGCACTTTGTGAGGACAGTTGGTTTTGTTCTGGGTGTGTCCTAAATGTGTGCCATATTAACTAGAGCGGTTTATTTTCGACCTACGATTAGTTCCAGCATTATTCCATGATGAACTGGGAGCTCTCACTGAGATGAACCCACATATTGTATAGGGTCCAAAGGTCTCTGGATAATCTGAATTATAATCTCTGGAGTTTTGCTAATATACTCCTGTGTTGTTTAGATTCGATTAGATACAAATGTATTGTCATTATACAGCACAAGTACAGTACAATGAAAAGAAGTTTGGCATCCAACCAGAGTGCAAATGTAACAGTAAAGTGCAATAGTCATATACAATGTACAGGTGATTAAACTGGGTATAGAATATAAGAATTAGTACTACTGGGTATAGTGCTAATCAGATGTATGTACAGAGTTGTAGTATAATATGTACAGTGATACAGGTATAAAGACACAATAGTAGTAGTCATACTGGCCGCAGTGTAAGAGTAGGTAAGGGATATGTACTGATAGATACTGTATCTGTATAGTATCTACAGATATGTAAAAAGGATTATATGTAGATATGTACAGACTACAGACAGATGTAGATAGATTAGATTGGATTAGATTCAAAGTTATGGTCATCATTATACAGCACAAGTACAGTACAACGAAAATAAATTTGGCATTGTTGGATGTAATTGATGTTGAATGTAATTGATGTTCAATCCCTTCTGGATTATAACCATGTCCTCCTTTTTTATTTTAATTTTTTTTACAGGTACTTGTGGACGGATCCGAGACCACTGTAGTCCTGGTCAATCTGACTCCCCTGACGGAGTACATAGTCAATGTTTACTCCATGGCTGGCGAGGAGATCAGTGAACCTCTGAAAGGAACCGAAACCACTTGTAAGTCCGCAGCTGTTCGCTCCTCGCCCTCTGTTTGTCTCCCTCTTCCTCCCCAATCACACAGCGTAAACCTCTAAATCACTTCCTCGGTGTCTGCGTCCGATAGCCTTATTTGGAGGGAGGGAGACTGATTCTGTTTTCGTCCACGGTAAGTGAACCGTGAACGAGGTTCACGTCGGGACATGGGTCGCCCTATGGGGGCCAACACTTGATTAACCCTTTCACTACCACACTACAGAAGGTTAACCCTTTCACTACCACAACCGTCTGCAGTGTGGTCGTGAAAGGGTTAACCCGTTGTTGTGTGGCAGTGAAAGGGTTAACATTCTGTATTGTCGCAGTGAAAGGGTTAACCACTTGGTAGTGTGGTAGTGAAAGGGTTAAAGAGAGGGTTGTTTGAAGCTGATAGCATCACTGCTCTGCAGAATTTCACTGTTGCAGGGAAACAGGATTGGTTTTACACCATGTAACTTTTTAGATCAACACCTTTATTTGCTTTTCATGCCCATTATCCAGTTTATCCTGACGTCCAGCTCCAGGATTAACCCTGTCTCCCCCTCTTCTTGTGTCTCCCCCTCTTCTTGTGTCGCTCCCTCTTCTTGTGTCTCTCCCTCTTCTTGTGTCTCTCCCTCTCCTCATGTCTCCCCCTCTCCTCATGTCTCTCCCTCTCCTCATGTCTCCCCCTCTCCTCATGTCTCTCCCTCTCCTTATGTCTCTCCCTCTCCTCATGTCTCTCCCTCTCCTCATGTCTCCCCCTCTCCTCATGTCTCCCCCTCTCCTCATGTCTCTCCCTCTCCTCATGTCTCCCCCTCTCCTCCTGTCTCCCCCTCTCCTCATGTCTCTCCCTCTCCTCCTGTCTCCCCCTCTCCTCATGTCTCTCCCTCTCCTCATGTCTCTCCCTCTCCTCATGTCTCTCCCTCTCCTCATGTCTCTCCCTCTCCTCTTGTCTCCCCCTCTCCTCATGTCTCTCCCTCTCCTCATGTCTCCCCCTCTCCTCATGTCTCCCCCTCTCCTCATGTCTCTCCCTCTCCTCATGTCTCTCCCTCTCCTCATGTCTCTCCCTCTCCTCATGTCTCCCCCTCTCCTCATGTCTCTCCCTCTCCTCATGTCTCTCCCTCTCCTCATGTCTCTCCCTCTCCTCATGTCTCTCCCTCTCCTCATGTCTCTCCCTCTCCTCATGTCTCTCCCTCTCCTCATGTCTCCCCCTCTCCTCCTGTCTCCCCCTCTCCTCTTGTCTCCCCCTCTCCTCATGTCTCTCCCTCTCCTCTTGTCTCTCCCTCTCCTCATGTCTCCCCCTCTCCTCCTGTCTCTCCCTCTCTTCATGTCTCCCCCTCTCCTCTTGTCTCTCCCTCTCCTCATGTCTCCCCCTCTCCTCATGTCTCTCCCTCTCCTCATGTCTCCCCCTCTCCTCATGTCTCTCCCTCTCCTTATGTCTCTCCCTCTCCTCATGTCTCTCCCTCTCCTCATGTCTCCCCCTCTCCTCATGTCTCCCCCTCTCCTCATGTCTCCCCCTCTCCTCATGTCTCCCCCTCTCCTCCTGTCTCCCCCTCTCCTCATGTCTCCCCCTCTCCTCCTGTCTCTCCCTCTCCTCCTGTCTCCCCCTCTCCTCATGTCTCCCCCTCTCCTCTTGTCTCCCCTCTCCTCATGTCTCTCCCTCTCCTCTTGTCTCTCCCTCTCCTCTTGTCTCTCCCTCTCCTCTTGTCTCCCCCTCTCCTCTTGTCTCCCCCTCTCCTCCTGTCTCCCCCTCTCCTCATGTCTCCCCCTCTCCTCATGTCTCCCCCTCTCCTCATGTCTCCCCCTCTCCTCATGTCTCACCATGTCCCTTGTGTCCCAGATGTAATCTCACTGTTGTGGGAAACAGGATTGTTTACTCTGTATAGTTTTTATTTTTAGATAAATAACTTTATTTGCTTTTCATAGACCTCTCCTGCGAGCTATAGGAAATGAATGGACTATTAATAGATGGCTCCTAGCTTCATCTGTGGTTCATGCAGCTATCATCCTGTGAACAAAGCCTCCTGATATACACTTCTCTCTCTCCTATGAGGCGGCGGGATTTTGAATTTCAAAGCGGCAGTTAATATCGCTGGCCGAAAATAGCTCAGCATCGCAGATCAGGTCACCTGACATCAGCAGCGTCTGACAGCGTCAACCTTCTGTAGCGTGGTAGTGAAAGGGTTAACCTTCTGTAGCGTGGTTGTGAAAGGGTTAACCCTTTGTCATGTGGCGGTGAAAGGGTTAACTTTCTGTATTGTCGCAGTGAAAGGGTTAACAAAGCTTAAATTCCTTGGGTGGAACGTAATTTCCCCATTAACCCCACATGCAGCATCAAGGACAGAATGACTGGTAAACAGGAAAGGAAAACACAGTGTAACAGGGCCGGCTCTGTTACTTTTGGTGCCCTAGGCAAGATTTCAGACTTGTGCACCCCCCCCCCCCCCCCAATTGATTACATTTTATTTGACATTTAAAAAAGATACAAGATTCCAGAAAAACATCAAGGATGCTACACAAAAAAGTCAAGACTTATTTCCATTGTGGACAGACAAGCAATACAAAACATGACCACAAATAACAATTTGACAAACAACATAGACATGCACATTTTAAGTGCAGTAAAAAAGTAGCCACAGACAACAATGTATCAGACAACATTTTCATGCATTTTAAAATCTAGTTTTTAACATTGTCGAGGAGCCATGATTTGACTTTTTTCTTAGAATTGTGTTGGCTACTAATGCATTTGACAATACAATATAATGACAACCAATCTGGACATCTGGAGAGTCCTGCAAGAAATTGGCCTCAGCATTTATTTGTGAAAATGGCTCAGAAACCCCCCTTTATCGTCCATGTACATAGACACTCTCTTAATGACCCATATCTCTATAGTTTCAGAGTGTAAAGGTTCATGAGGTCATTTTGTACAGTGAGGCCAACTACAATTTTTTTTGTCACCACATTGAACGGTCTAATATGACTACATCATTACACATGAATCCAATTGTTTCTCATTGGACTCAGAAGAGTCTTGGCTTCATAACTCATGACCGTAAGTTCAGCACAAATCTGACATGGTTGTCAAGGTGAGACTTCTGTTTTGTGGTTCCAGTGAGCCCAATTTCATTCAGATATCATTTTGAGGTGAGAGGTCAATTAACTGTTGATAATGGCTGTACAGATTTTTTTGTACTGATCAAATGGAGCAATTGGAGCAAATTCCTCAAAGTCTATAGTTTCAGTTAATACCTCTATCTTTACTCACCCTTTAGCATTGAGCCTCTGAAATACAGTAATGTTGGTAGCATTGCCTGTGTTACAATGACAGGTTTAAAGGGTTAAAATTTGGAGCAGAATTGAAGAAGGTTTCAGACGATATCTACGATATCAGACAATACTCCGAAATATGATAATGTCAGCAGGTTGTTTTCTTTTCTTTCTCTAATTCTTTCAGACGGTTTTCTAGGCCTAAACTTTGTCGCAAAATGTCTCCCGTTTCCCAGTAAGCTAGTGGGAAGGTAGTGAGGTGAGGCTGGTACCACTAGATTCCTCAGCGTCTCTAGTTTCAGATGTCCGTATCTTCACCGTAGCTTTAAATCTGAGACTGCTGGCGTCTCCGAAAAAGACGATGATGTCAACATTTTTTTTCCCTCACAATAATTAATTTGTTTGGCTTGGCAGCTGACGCCCCCTAGTGGTGCCCTAGGGGACGGCCTATACAGCCTATTCTTAGAACCGGCCCTAGTCATTTGTCATTACCCCCAGCTGTTCTATTATTCATTACTCCCCTGTGTATTTATGTTCCATTGTCCCAGTCATTCAGTGCTTGTATGTCCGTCTGCAGTCTGTTCGTGTACTAGCCACTGCTTCTTAGCAGATCTGTTTGCCTGTCTGCTATCCTGTATCAAGCCTTCATCCTGTTCTTCATTAAACAAACTGAAGCAGTTGTGGGTGCTACCCCTCCCTGGGTTTGGGCCAGCACTGTACTCCCAGAGGTAGAGGCAAGCTTGAAACCACTCTGTCTTATTTATTAACATAAGTACACACACACAGAACTCAGATAGGCACTTTACTGGCTACCCAACTAAATCCACCGGTAAACTCAAAGAAATATGTCAACATCTAACATGAAGCCCAGATCAGACGTCTACTGTCTGCCAGTGAGCTTCTATGAGCTCAGGCCCAGTCTCCCTGTGGAAATAAAGGGGAGGTTGATTATCCAGACCAGCCACACCTGTGTCAATTAACCTCCCCTACTGCTGCTTCAGCAAGTACCTCCAGACTTCACCTCTACAGCCGACACCAGAGCCACCCCTTCCTCTCACATAGCGCCGTCAACAACCAATGGAAGGCTCATCGTTTTTGTCACTCACCTCAATGTTCTGTTAAGGAATCAAGTTCTACCTTTTGGACTCCCTGTTCAATGCTGTCACCCTGGGTCAGCCCTGGTGGGAGAAAAACAACCTTCATATCAGCTGGATCACCGGCCCGGTTATGGGTTGGAGTTTCATCAGCATTGTCTCAAGTAGTCAGGCATTGTCACACCCCCATCTGTCCTTTCTGCTCCTTCTTGCCAAGGAGGTGAGTTCACTGACCCGTCTACAGTCCCCTCTGTTTATCTGGATGAGGTGTTCAGTACGCAGCACGCCACATCACGGCCCCCCCCATGCTTATGATTGTGCTATTGGTACCTTCTCCCTGGTACCATGCTTTCTTGTGGTCAGTTTTACTCTCTCACTGCTCCAGAAAAAATGAAGCCATGGAGAAGGACATCAACAAGTCTCAGCTGGTCTTATCCGTCCATCATCATGCTCCCGTTGGTGCTGATTTACTCTGCATGGATTACCGTGGTCTCTCAATGACATCCCAATCAAGAACCGGTATCCCCTCCCCCTCATCTCCTCTGCTTTCGTTGCTTCTCCAGGGTGCCACCGTCTTCACCAAGCTCCACCTTCGCAACGCTTACCATCTAGTGCGCATCAGGGAAAGAGATGATTAGAAAACAGCTTTCCACACCCCCAGTGGTCACCTGGTCATGCCGTTTGGGAGTCACCTGCAGTGTTCCAGGCCCTTGTCAATGATGTACTCTGTGACATGTTCCACCGGGTTGTGTTTGTCTACTTCGACAACATTTTGATCTTTTCGAAGTCTCAGGAAGAACATGTTCAGCGCATGAAGCAAGTTCTCCGTCTGAGAATCAGCTATTTGTGAAGGCAGTGATGTGGAAGTTCCATGTGTCCCTACGTTTCCTGCCTGGGATTTGTAGTTTCTGATGGTCATGTACACATGGACCTTGCCATTGGTCAAAGCAAAGCAGTGGTGGACTGGCCTGTTTCTTTGTCTCTGAAGCAGCTACAGTGGTTCCTAGTATTCACCAATTTCTATTGCCGCTCATCCACAACTACAGGTCCCTTGCGAGCCCTTTGACTGCCCTCACCTGACATTCCTCCTCTTTCATCTGGACCCCTGAGGCAGAGAAGGCTTTCCTTGAGCTGAGGAGTCGTTTCACCTCTGCTCCCATCTTAGTGCACCCTGACCCATCTTTCCCCTTCATTGTGGAGGTCGACGCTTCTGATGTGGGGGTAGGGGCCATCTTGTCTCAACGCTCATCCAAGTACCGCTTCCAGGTATCCTGGAGGATTCCTGCCCCTCACTACTGCCCTGGGCGAAAAGATCGGGCTCTCCACCTGCCCTTCAGACGGTCACAAACTGTCCCCCAAGTTCATTAGTCCCTTCCCTATCAACAGGATCATCAACCGCTCTGCAGTTTGCCTCTGGCCTCCCAGCTCTCTCCATGTTCATTCCGCCTTCCATGTCTCTAAAGCTAGTCTCATCCAGTCCCTTGGTTCCTGCTCCCCGACCTCCACCGCCTCCCTGCACCATTGAGGGCTCTGACACCTACACAGTTAGGAGGCTGCTGGACGTTTGTCACCATGACAGGGGGCTCCAGTAACTGGTCGACTGGAAGGGCTATACAATCTGTAGGGATATCTTGCCTGGGATATCTTGGACCCGGCACTCATCATGGAGTTCCACCTACGTCATCCTGGTTGGCTTGGTGGGATGCCAGGAGCCATCTCTAGAGGGGGGGGGGGTTCCTAATGTCCCTCTCCCTAGTGTCTCCCCCTCGCTGTGTGTTTCCCCTGTAGACCCAGCAGATGTCCTCAGTGTGTCTCCCACATGCGTTCCTGTCTCCCAGTCCTTCACCAGCTGTTCATCATCTGTCACCACCCCCAGCTGTGACCTATTAGTCATTACTCCCCTGTGTATTTATGTTCCATTGTCGTTCAGTGCTCGTATGTCAGTCAGTACGCTGTAGTCTGTTCGCATCCTCGCCGCCGCTTGTTGGTGGTTCTGCTCGCCTGTCTGTTCTGGAGTAGTCAGTGAGCTCTCCCCATCTGCTCTCCTGAATCAAACCTGTGTCAAGCCTGCATCCTGTTCTTCATTTAACAAACCATTGTTGGTTTTGCACTGTAACCTGTCTCCTGTATCTGTTGTCTTGCACTCGGGTAAACAGCCTCCATCTCTACACCTGGTTGTTACACATAGATGGAAGTTGTTTACTTGTTGTTCTTTTCTCTGGGGCTGGTTGCACAGCTCTGTTTATAGAGCGGCTCTCTCTATATATAGTATTGGATTGGGCACAGAGAGAATTGTTAAAAAAGGAGAACCCATATGATGGTTGGTTATTGTCTGTGGTGTTGGCTTTCGTAAGGGCTGTACTATAATTAAGCATTATCCTCTCATTGTTGGCGTCATATCTTAAGTAAACTGATCATCATTAACACAGTGCACAGTTATGAGTCCTTTTATTGCTCATTTGTTCTTTAATGTTTGTTTTATTAGTTCTTAAATGGGTTAATGATGTTTTTATGGTGAATGTTGTAGATATTTCTCACTGCCATAAAGATCACTTATTGCTCTGTTGTGCTCCTCTCGGAGGCTGATAAGTGTTAGATCACTGTGGCTTTCTTTATTGTCATTATCCAAGCTAGCATCGAGTTAGGTGGAAATGCTCCATTGTGACCACCGCTTGTAATCCAGTGTCAATGTGGCTAAACCATAAAGAGGGCTGTTGTGATGTGGGCTCCCGGTCGCAGATATCCACTGTGTTGCATTGTAACAATCAGAGGATTTTGTCGACTAATCAATTGAATTTTAATTGACAAATCTGTATAATCGTGTTTTCCCACACTGCTGTTCCGCAGACGAAGGCAGTCATGCACAGGGACTTGTTAACATGGCGTGTCTCTCAAGAGCAAACCATACTTGTGAATATTATTGTGATTCCAGAGATGTGTTGGATAATTTCCCAGTAATGCCTGTAATTCAGTATTTAACCCTTTAAACCTAAGCCATGTAAAGAATGCTTTTGGCCCAAAACTGCATGGGATTGAGCATACATTGCAAGGGGGAACTGTAAAGGGGACACTCCTATGTATCCACTGAGCCCATTTTCATTCCGATATCTTGAGGCGAGAAGGTCCAAGGGACCCCTTTGAAAAAACGCCAAGAACGACTAAAAAGTCTCAGTTGACCGCAAAGTGAACACGGAGAGAGAGAGAGAGAGGGCAGCCGAGAGCTCTAACCGTGTCCCCTCCCTCAGTGCCTCTGGCTGCGGTGAAGAGCATGAGGGTGTACGACGAGACCATGACCACCATGAGAGTACAGTGGGAGAAGGCAGAAGGGGCCACCGGCTACATGCTGCTGTACAAAGCTATTAACTCCTCGGAGCCTGCCCTGGACCAAGAGGTGAGGAAGAGGACACGCACTCACACGTGCACACACACGTGCACACACAGACACTTGCACATACTGTACATGCAATCACGCACACGCAGAGGCACGCACAGACATGCCCACACACATGTACACACGTGAGCATGCATGCACGCGTACACACACACACGCACGCACACACACACACACACACACACACACGCACGCGCACACACGTGCACCTTCATTTGTACACTCAGCATTTCCACATCCCTTTTATAAGGCGAGGGTAGCCAAGGCTCCTGCTCGTGGTGCCTTACTCATTCCAGATGGCAATTCAATGATGGCTGCACAGAGCAGGAAGTGGACTTTTACAGTGGTGTTAAGGCAAGGCCTACAAAAAACAGACCCGCTGGACACACTGGGTAATGGGAAGGATTAGCTCATGCCCTGAAGTCATTGGTATGATATGAAGCGAGTTGAATCTGGACATATGCTATATATTTGAACACTGACTGTTTTTTTGTTTTT
This sequence comes from Notolepis coatsorum, assembly GCF_963971535.1. Lineage (NCBI taxonomy): Eukaryota > Metazoa > Chordata > Actinopteri > Aulopiformes > Paralepididae > Notolepis > Notolepis coatsorum. The sequence continues at coordinate 128,087,714 of NC_140169.1, forward strand.
TTCCCCTCTCTCTTCTGTCACTGTGTCTGGATGCATAGGCAGTTCCAACTTGACACGAAAAACAAACACAAAATAGAACGGGCCACATTTGATTTCCTGTCAGATGCGGATATTAGCAAACGCTGCAACGGGAAATCTAATGTAGTCCAAGCTGTTTCCTAGCAACACATCAAACATTCCCCTGAAACGGTCTGTGTTGCACTGTGGCCCCTACAGTGACGTCAGTGTGGAGGCTCTGTGGTCGGAGCTGCTGTCAGTTACAGCACCAGGTGTTCAGGTGGAACGTCCTGACAAGTCCTGACTGTTTTTTTTCTTCTCTTTTGTTGTCCGGCCTCTCATTCCTATATCCCCCCCCCTCTCTTTCTCTCTCTCTCTCTCTCTATCTCACTTTTCCTCCATTCCCTTTACTCTTCTCTCTCTTTCTTTCTCTCTGTCTCTCTCTCTGTCTCTCTCTCTCTCTCTCTCTCTCTCTCTCTCTCTCACTCTCTCTCTCTCTCTCGCTCTCTCTCTCCCTGCCCGTGTTCTGCTGTGCAGGTCCGTGTCGGTGATGTGAATGCGGTGCAGCTGGAGCAGCTGACACATAACACAGCATACGCCCTCTCCCTCTACGCCTTGCATGGCGAAGCCGCCAGCGACGCGCTGCTGGACCAAGGAGTCACCTGTATGTGCATCTTATCACAGCGGTTCAAAATGGGTCTCATCCATCAAAGCTAGCTAAATAAACGCATAATGGGCTGTGCACTCGACTACTAAATCCTGGTAGACAAAGGAGTTTGTTGACTGATTGAATTGACTAAATCTGCTAAATTGTGTTTTCCAACACTGTTCTGCAGATAAATGCAGTCATGCGGAACTGATCCCTCTCTTGATCTAGTGCCCTTTTAAAGAGCGAGGCATACTTTAACACTTTGCTTATGAATTTGTTACTAGTGAAAAACATTTTGTGGTGCAAACGAGACACAGCTGAGTCCGGCGACATGGCGTGAATGTCTCTTTTATGTAATCATTTTTTGGCGCAACTTTTCAGCGATCTCTCATCGTTGCACGCTTGTGGAAACATTTTGATCAATGAGACCCAGTGTCCCATAAGCTCTCCATCCGTTTCTTTTTTTTTATCCACTTTTTCTCCCCATTTTCTATTTTTCTCCCATCCCAATTTCGTATATCCAATTCTTCCCTCCCCTGTCTTGAACGTTGCTAGACTATGCCTCCACAGGTCGGTTGTAGGTGAGGACAGAAGCCTTGCATCACGTGTCCCCTCCGGTACACGAGGAGGCAGCCTGTCGCATCTTTTCACCGCAGCAGCTCGAACTCTCAGTGGCGAGGAGTAACGCGTGGGAGGCTCACGCTGCCCCCGTCACTTCCTGCTTCCGTTGCACCGGCGTCACCAAACCGACCTGTAGGAGTCACTGTCCACAACGTCAAATCCCCACCCACCGGCTTCTCCACCCTCTAACACTTGCCAATTGTGTTAGTATGAACGACCGGCCAGCCGATAGCAACGCCGAGAGCTGGGCTCGAACCCAGCGTCTCCTGCGTTAGAGGCGAGCGCCTTGCCCACTGCGCCAATCAGCCGATTGCTCTCCATCCGTTTTTTACTCATGAACCCTTCATGTCCACCTCGTCCCCCTCGCCCCCCTCCCCTCGCCCACCCCCAACATCCACACAAAGTGTCTGACTCTGCCCTTCCCTTCACCAGTGCCCATGCCGCCAGCTGGAAAGCTGAGAATCAGAGATGTGACCCACAGCGCCATGAAGCTCAACTGGGACGCTGCCCCGGGAAACGTCCGCAAGTACATCATCACTTACAAACCAGACGAAGGAGAAGCAAAAGAGGGTAAAAAAGGAAGCTAACGCTTGTAGCATTTCCACTGTGCGTCGTGAAATAGAAGTTGTCATAAAATCGGACCAAAACCTTCCCCCGGGGGGGGACCTTATAAAGGCAAGGTTTTAAGTTGGCAACCTTTTTGATATCTTTGTTGTTGTGGAAAAGCGACATGTCAGGGACGTAGGAGAGAGTTACAGCAGCTCTCTAAGTGGAGTAGGATTTTTAACGTCTTGCCAGGGTTTATGGGGAGAAGCAGTCTCCTGGCGTGGTGTCCCTGGCTCCAGAATGTTAGCCACAGACTGACTAGATCATCCTGGTGTCTCTCTGTCCTCATAATTTCTCACTGGGAACGTCATCGAGAGCCAAACAATCCAAAAGATGAATTGACATTGCAAGGTGTCTCTGTTGGACACCTGCTAGGACACACTGGCCCGCAGCGCACATTAACCCAATGTGTCTCATGGATTACTTCTGATGACTTGCCGCCATGAAAGAAGAAACTCCCACTGTATGGATTTATGTTCAAAAGATCTGCCGAGCAGGAACCTCTTTTTCCTCTGCGCCGCCGCTGACGCTTCGGAGCTTTGCCTTAAATTAGAAGTGGAAAACTCCACTGAAAAGACGACGTAGCTCCTGGGCTTTTTCCTACCAGACGTTCTCTGGAACTGATGATTTATTCTACTCTATTCTTAGGTCCATTGCATTTGTCTCGATAATGATAATGGAGTGTAATTTCACAAACACTTTCAGGTGTAGCTACAGTCTCGCATGAGAGAGATACTTTTTAAAAAAATTCTAGAATTCCAAGAAAGGGTACTGAGATAACTTTCAAACTTAAAGGAACACGCCAACTTTTTGGGAAATTAGCTTATTTGCCATCTACCCTGGAGTTAGACAAGCAGATACATACCCTTTTCTTCTCTGTGCATGCATTAGGGAACAGCCGCAACGTTAGCCTAGCTTAGCGTAATTGTTCAAAAAACAACAGGCCTTTTGAGGTGATGAAATCACTGCACCCAGGCAGCAGTGGTTTGGCAAAAAAAAAATCTGAGTGTATTTGAAAATATAAAGAAAATATATATATTTCTCCACGTGGTAAATACACAGGTCACAACATGTTTACAGGAACGTTCTAGAGTTCTATTTGGAGTGTATTTCGTGACTGTTGGGAACTAGGCTACACTGGCACACCTACTTCCAGTGAATGACGCTAAGCTAGGCTAACGGTGCAGCTGTTCCCTAAGCCTAGTGCATGCACAGAGAAGAAAATGATATGTATCTGCTTGTCTAACTCCAGGGTAGATGGCAAATAAGCAAATTTCCCAAAAAGTTGGCGTGTTCCTTTAACCCTAAATTAGTAAGATTTCCTAAATCCTATTCCTCCTAAGCTTAATTTCAAAGAATACTTCATGTTCAAATGTTTATGTTCAAAACATATATTGCTATACCACGACATCTCTCTTAGTCATATTGACTTGCTGGTTGTTCCTAATCCTTTAATCAAATCAATTTCTCTCTGACAGGTTGAAGTGGACGGTGATGTCACAGACAAGGAGCTGTTCCTCCTCATCTCCCAGTCCGAGTATGACGTCGCTGTCACTCCCATCTATGATGCGGGACCTGGAAACCCCATGCTGGGACAAGCCATCACAGGTCCTCATCTACTTGGCTTATCACATTCCTCTGATTGACTACCCTACACCTACAAACACTACAGTACATTTGGATCACTGGGACCAATGCTTCTGGATCACCACATTACTTAATGTAACAGATCGGTTCGGACATGCCCCGAGTGGGAGTTGAACCCCGGTCTCCTGCGTCGCGGGCGGCATCACAGACCACTATACCAAGAGGTGAATTCACTTCTAAGTAATGGGTCTGGACGCCTCTGGGGAGTGAGTTTACCTGCAGTACCGCTGCCGTCCACAGTCACTTCACAACACTGTCCATCGTGACTGTAGGATAGACACACGGCACTCCGTTACATTAACATGAGTGACGTTGACTACATCTGTTACTGAATAGTAAATGTAGCGTAGTGGTTATGGGATCTGTTGGTTGCTTGGCATTAATCCTCACCTCACCCCCCCCTCCTGGACCAAACCAAACCAAACCAAACCAAACCAAACCAAACCAAACCAAACCAAACCAAACCAAACCAAGCCAAGCCAAACCAAACCAAACCACACACAGCCCAGAGGGTGGTGTTACACTTACTTTCATTGCACATGTCAGGGACCAATAAATATATGTGTCTGTGCGTGTGTGCGTGCGCAATCATTCACTACATCGGGTTCTGTTCATCATTAATTCCAGGTGACCTGTGGAAATGTTTTCACCGCTCACAAATATGCTCTCTCGCACGTGCACACACACACACACACACACACACACACACACACACACACACACACGCGCACGCGCGCTATACGCTGTGCTCCTCACATGGTACACAGCCGCTCAGACCAAATGCTCTTGCCTCATCTCTCAGGACTTCTCTCATAATCACATCTTCTCTCCTCTCCTCTCCGTCCACGTGAACAGATGTTGTTCCTGCGCCCAAGAACCTCAGCTTTTCAGACGTGACCCAGACCTCGTTCCGGGCCACCTGGGAACATGGAGCGCCAGATGTTGCCCTCTACCGGATAGGATGGAGCAAGAAGGGAGAGAACAATTTCAAATATGTAGGTTTATTGTAATGATGACCAGAGGACAGGTTGTTGTTGTTGTTGTTGTTGTTGTTGTTGTTGAGGGGTGGTCGTGACCTATTGTTGATTCAAATTAAGGAATACATCCGACTTGTTAACTATACAGCTTGTTGGGTTGAGCATGGCACTAACACTATCAAGATTAAGATTAGGAGTTTGAATCCCACTGGGGCTACCTAACTGTAAAAAATGTATGCAAACATGGCGCAGTCGAGGCAAATCTTTCTCTGTGGTTTCTTTCTCTATCGCCACGGCGTCAGGATGGGTGGTCTCTTTCTCTATCGCCACGGCGACAGGATGGGTGGTTTCTTTCTCTATCGCCACGGCGTCAGGATGGGTGGTGATGAACCACCTCTGTTCTCCTCCCCTCTCTCTCTCACCAGGAAATCCTGAGCAGTGAAGACACCAACCATGAGCTGGAGAATCTGGATCCCGACACTCCGTATGATGTCACCGTCACAGCCATCTACCCAGACGAGTCGGAGAGCGAGGATCTGATAGGCAGCCAGCGCACATGTAAGCCAGCGCCACATCTCCTCCTCTTCCCCTGCTCTCAACACAATATATTCATGTTTTACACTCACACGACCTCGCAGATGTTGAGCACATTGGAAATAACATTCTCTTTTCTTAACGTTTCTTTCTAGTGTTAAAGGCTCCTGACGGTATGTTATTTGGGGGGGAAAAAGAAGAAAAAAAAGGATCATTATAATGTTCATGGTTATGGTTATGACGGTAATATGAATGATAATGGAAGTGTTGATGGAAACACCATCATCCCACATCAACTGCATGTGCATTTCTATGGCTCCCGTTCAAATAGGTGTGGCGATGGACCCGCCTCATTGTCATCCATCTTGTCGTGGTACCATTCCTCATGTCCAGTTGTCATGTTGTCATTTCACGTTGTTAACGTCACCTCTCATCCCTCATCAATGTCCCCCCATCAGTCATTAAATGGAAGGTGTTTGCATGTGCCTATTTATTGTGTTTAATCCTTGTCGTCACTCATATACCGTGTTCCTCATCACCACCATTGCTTCACCCAGCTTCATGATCCCTGTGACTGTGGGAGCTCACCATCATCATCATCATCATCATCCTCATCCTCACAGCCTTGAAAAAACCCATAACCCAGTACATACAACCTAGAACGTGCTGTTATATTGAGTATAATTCTGAATTATGTCTGGTGTCCCTAGTACCCGCCGGGCCCCCGCAGAACTTGCAGGTGTACAATGCCACGACCACCACCCTGACCGTGAAGTGGGACCACGCCCCTGGCCCCGTCCAAAACTACAAGATCACCTTCCAGCTTGTGGCCGGAGGCAAGGCTCTTTCGGTAAGTGATACGCCTGACCGTACACAGAGTCCTTCTGTGGAATTACTGTATAATAGGAGTTATGTAATGGAGTTCTGGTTTAAACCTGCGAAAGGACACCTATCACACCTCCTTTAAAGGCGATCATACTGGGGACGTTTGTTGTTATCATTCGCACTGTTCACTCGCAAATCCACCCTAGAACAGAATGAACATGTCGTTCAAATTCATTCTGACAGTTCAATCAATATTTGTAAACATGACCGATGGCCATCTCCCTCCCACGGCTCGAGCAGAGCCAAGGCTTTAATCTGTGAAGCCTCTAGAACCTGGAGCGCCTCCACTGACGATGAACTGGCGACCGACTTTGACGGCTCACGCTCGCTTGAGATCGCATCCAAATGAGCTTTTATTTTGTCAACGCTGGTCAACCAGGAGACGTGGATATTGTCACCGAGTACACAACGTTGACGTCCCGTTCATCACTTTGCGGTTTGCCGTGTTTACATCAACGCCACCTTTTAATCAAAACAAGGCTAGGGTGGGAAAACCAGGAGAATCGCATTGACTCCCATGTTATGGCTGTTATGAATTTAATTCAAAAATAGCTCTTCTAGCATCCAAATGATAAAAACGACAAGTGGAAATCATTTATGTAACTGTTCCCACATGACTCAGGCAGTGGATCGTTTTCAGGCGGCGTTATTTACTTAGATCGTTATGAACGCATTTCAATGAGCAGACTACTAAATCACTTCCATACATTTCAAAACTTGAACACTTCAGCAACAATCAGAGTCAGACAATCATAGTCTGTAATTACATTTGTGTATTCTGCCTGTGGTTTTGACTATTCCAGTTCTTGAAGTGGTATTTTTCCCACGGCGTACAGGACTGCGCCATGGGCTTTGCATTGGCATATTGCGGTCACTCACTCGGTCGTGAACGATCTGTGGTCACTCACTCATGGACGACCTCGAGGGCCGTTTAGTGGGACGCATGTACGGGTCACGTACACGCTTCTAGCGACTTTCTCCTGTGCTGACTTTGCACTAGCTTAAAAACTCAGCCCGGTACGGCCTTCAAAAGAAAGTGATGGCGCATGGTCGGGATGACATATGGGCCGCTAGCATTAGCAAGTAAGTGTAATGTTAACTGAACAACTTTGACATTCCACAACTGGCTGCAACAAAGTTGCGCCGTGGCTCTGGTCTTTTCTCCCATCCTCCAAGTTTTTATGCCCATTCCTTCCTGGTCCCTCCTCCTCCGATACATGTGGAGTTGTCAGCCACTTCGTTTCACAAAATATTTGCGGTTAGAGGCTGGATATAGGACGTTAGCTCTCTACGCTCCACAGCTTCCAGTTGTTGTCTTCCTGCAACAACTCATGCCTTGCAGGATTTCAGAGCGAGATTTCATTTCTGTTTCAGTGGCAGTGTGGCTACATGAGTAGAGCTCCAGACTCATGATCGGAAGATCACCGGTTCGAGCCCCAGTCAAGGCCGTTGTCGGAATGTGGTGTTGTTGTCCAGCAGGGGGTACTCTGTCTGTCCTCTGGGCTAGTCTTGTCGTACAGAACTTTTAAGTCGCTTTGGATAAAAGCGTCAGCTAAATGACAAAATGTAAATGTAGTCAATAACAATGCCCCTGTTACGGTGATAGGGACATCGTATAGCTGTGTGTGCCGTCCTTTGGATGAGACGCTAAACCGAGGTCCTGACTGAATCTCGGTCGTTAAAGAACCCAGGACGCCTATCGCAAAGAGTAGGTAGTTCCCTGACATTCCTGGCCAAATTCCCAATCAGGTCTCTGACATCAAGGCCACCTAATCATCCCTTCCCCTTAATTGGCTGATATCAATCATGCTCCCTCCTGAGCCGTTCAGCCATTGTGTAGTGTGTAGTGTGCCTGGTGCCAGTGTATGGCAGCCATTGAGCCTGCGTAGCCCAAGGTTGGGTGCTACCAGTGGTGGGGAAGGAGGCCATTTCCAGCCTACATTGTGGGGAGCGCTTTGAGTGTCTAGAAAAGCACTATATAAATGTAATGAATTATTATTATTATTATTAAAGCAAAAAAACAACAAAATCGTCTAGCACACTAAAAAAACATTTGAGTTTAGTTGCTCACGCCCGTCAATTGCTCACGCCCATCCCTAGCCGGAGGTATGCTTAGACAGTGGATAAACAAGAGATATCTGAGGATTAAGGAAAGTAAAAACATCTACTGAAAAATGTCAAAAGGTGCTGACTTCCATAATAACAAAGAACCTATGAATTATGAGTAGGTTATAAATCAATTACATCTGCCTCTTGATGTCCACAACAAAGAATCCAATAAAGCCAACCATTGGTCATGCTAGCCTTTTCAGGCTATTCTGTGTTCCCTCACTTTACTTTTGACATTTGGATTATGACAGTGTCCCACAGCCTGCTTGTATACTTAGAAGAAGTCTGCTTTTGGCCGCCAAGTCTACATTCCAGTGTGATTACTCAATAGTGATCAGTGATGGGACTGGCTTGGAAATACCTGAAGGAAACTTGTGGTTGTATGAAAAGAATTTGGTGGAGTTACACATTTGATTGTGTCTGTGAGTTGTTATGACAATGTCTAATGTGTCGGAACGGAATCACGATGTCAGTGGTGCAAGGTTGTATTTCTGATCCCTTCATATTTATATTAGGGCTGTCAATCAATTAAAATATTTAATCAAGATTAATCGCATGACAGGTAACTGTGATTAATCACATATTAATCGCACATTTTTATCTGTTCAAAATGTACCTTAAAGGGACTCTTATCAACATGGTAGTGGGCAGATATCCTTGCTTTATGTAAATGTAAGTTTATTAAATAAAATAAATAACCAAAATGACAAATATTGTCAGGAAAAACAAAGGTTTTTAGCATAAAATAAATATGCTGCAAATAATCATAACATGGCAAAGCCCGATAGGCAACAACAGATGGCCATATTGACCTGCTAAGTCTGAAGTTTTCTCTCTCCCCCTCTCACACAGTACCATGTGAGAGATTATTTTCATTGTCTGGGCATATTGTTCAGAAGAAGCGAGCTGCGTTGTCATCTGACAATGTAAACAAGCTTGAGGGACAGACAAAGGCTACAGAGATAGGGACACTGACACATACAAGAAACGCATGTCAGTAGTTAAAATGTACTCAGAAATGTTTGTTTGAAGAAGTCTGTCACCAAAATGTCATTTCTTTTTCTTGATAATATGGTATGACTGAATACATATATTTTTTTATGTAATTGTGCATTATGCCTCCAAATAAATTATGGTGTCTTCATGGTCTAAATTAATAAGGCTAAAATGAATACTATTAGAAAATAAAACACCATGAAAATCTCCCATATATCCAACCTTCCCCCAGTATTTTGCCCATTTCGAATACACTTACAGTATTCGTTATTCGTTAAGATATATTACAACATTGTTTTGTCTTTGAAGTCCCATTTTGAATACGCTTACAGTATTATAAGATATATTACAACATTGTTTGTCTACGAAGTCCCACTTTAAATTCTCTTACAGTATTATAAGATATATTACAACATTGTTTTGTCTTTGAAGTCCCATTTTGAATACGCTTACAGTATTATAATATAAGATGTATTACAACATTGTTTTTGTCTACGAAGTCCCACTTTGAATTCTCTTACAGTATTATAAGATATATTACAATATTGTTTGTCTACGAACTCCCATAGGCCTACTTAGATTTCATTTGACCGAGAAGCTTGTTCATGAATAAATGGAGATAATTGTTCTCTGACAATGTCCTTTGAAAGAGCAACTCAGTTTTACACAAATGGCACTGTATGAATAATTAACCATTTGGGAATGATCTTGTTTCTGGAAGATTTAAATGGAGGATAAGCAATGGCAGATTTTGAAAGAAAAAAAAGAATGTGGTTGCGTTTAATAGTTTCCCTGGGTGTTCATACACTGTAATGCCTACTTTATATAAACGTCATGTCTGCTAAAATAGTTTTTAGTGTCCATTGGATAACTGCCCTGTGACCTTGTAGAATTTCTCTCAGCCTGCAGAACTGTCCTCAAGGAATCTTTAGTCGGCCAACAGTAATTTTGTTGACTGATCGAATAGTCTATGTAGTCGAGTCTATTTAAATAAATGGCTGCATAAATGGCTGCATTTATATAGCGCTTTTATCCAAAGCGCTTTACAATTTGTTCCTCGCATTTTACCCATTCACTCACACACCGACAGCGGAGGCAACTATGCAAGGTGCCAACCTGCTCATCAGGAGCAATTAGGGGTTAAGTGTCTTGCTCAGGGACACTTCGACACGCTGCCCGGGAGGAGCGGGAATCGAACTGGGAACCTCCGGATTACCAGACGACTGCTCTACCTCCTGAGCACTGTCGCCCCCCAAATGCTTTAAAGAAAATAAATCCCTGATTTAATCAAGACCCTAACGACTCATTAGTGGACTACCCTCTTTAAGAGGGGACTTCCATATTAGCCTGATTGGTTCAGCTGTTCAGTGAGGGCTTTCTGCGCTCCGTATACATACATACGTACAGTACAGTATGTTGACAGGCCTAACCGCCTTGTTTACATGTTCTCCACTCATCACCTCACGCCGATGAATTGCCCCTTTTGCTTTGAAGAGAAGTGCTCTGTCTTCTTCGCGGGAACAAAATGTGGGGGAGGACCGACTGTTGACATCTAACGTACTCCAAACAGACGCAGGTCGGAGGGAGGAAGAACAGCGTCATCCTTCAGAAGCTGATCCCTGACACGCCGTACTCCATCACCGTGGCTGCCGTCTACCCCACCGGCGACAGCAAAGACATCTCTGGCAGAGGGAAGACCAGTAAGTGGTGATGATGACAGGAGCTCTAGGAACCAAAACAAATGACAACAAAGAGCCCACCGCAATATTGTCAGTGTCTCGCAGAAACCCAGAGTAAGCCCTCCAAGAACAACACCGCTTTTCAGGAATTGAGAAAAATTGGTTGTTTTTCTCCCCTAGTTTTATTCATGCTCTTAACATTTTACAACACATTATCAATGGTCTTGCTTGGTGGAAGACAAATGTCAGCTGGTAATACAGTAACGGTTCTTATATGAATGACTAATATTACTATACTACGGTCTACTGTTGGTTTATGGCATATTTCAGTGGTGTAAAGCCTGTTATCATCAACTATTTAGAATACGCACCAATTAGTCTCAGCCACTTGGAATAAGCACCTAATTGAGAGGTTGAGTCTAGACCAGGGGTCAGCAACCTTTACTATCAAAAGAGCCACTTTTCCCCCCTCCCACAAAATAAAATGCTCAGGGAGCCGCACAACCTATTTACCCTTAAAATGAAGATAACACAGTGTATAACATTTTATATATCCCCAAGCATACCCCACATTTAGCATAAAACGCCTGACAATTGCATACCCAAAGTAATTTGCGATTTATTATACTCTATACTTATAGCACACAGTTTGTTGCATTAATGGGATTATAAAGCAACAAAAAGAAAGAAATTGACTTTTTATTGCTGTTTTTACCTGTTATAACAAAGGAAAACCTCAAACTCGTATGAAGAGGAGAAAAAATACTGGCTGTGTAGACCTATTTTTAAATAAAACACAGAAGAGGAGACAAAACACTGGTGTCTGTAGACCGACTTTGAAATAAAACCCTGAACTATTCAGGTATATTTGAGTCCTTCCCTTATTTGTGGAACATTTATAAAATAAAAAGTAGTCCACTTTGAAAAAAGACTACCATGTGTAGACCTACTTTGAAATAAAACACAGAAAAGGAGAAAAAACACTGGCAGCTCTATTTGAGTCCTTCCCTTATTTGTGGAAAATCTATCAAATAAAATAAAATTCGTTGTTCGCAAATTTCGCACCACATATCAGGCATACAGGTAAGCCTGCATCGTTAGTCGTGAAAGCAAATTAATCTGTCCACGCTGAATTAAACCCTCTATTTTCAGCTGATTGGCTAAAGTGCTGCATGCGGCTCCGGAGCCGCAGGTTGCCGACCCCTGGTCTAGACAGTCATCATTCTTAATGATCAGAAAATCGTACTTATTGTCCATCTTTAAACTTTACTCATGGAATCTTTAAACTCTGTTTGCTGTTTCTCAGAGCCTCTGGGTGGAGTGAAGAACCTTCAGGTCCTGAACCCCACAATGACGACCCTGAATGCACGCTGGGAGGCTGCTCCAGGCAAAGTGAAGGAGTACAAGGTCCTGTATGTGCCTGTGGCTGGAGGAAACGAGAGCATGGTAAGACTGATAGGAGGGCTGTTAACTTTAGCTTACCATTAGCTGATATTATAGAATATAGGGCGACACACACACACACACATATATATATATATATTAAGGCTGTCAAAGTTAACGCGGTATTAACGCGTTATCGCCCGATTCTATTAACGCCACTATTTTTTTTAACTCACGATTAACTTTAAAAAATTTAAATAAAAAAACATTTACTTAAATTTTTTTACTAGACTTCACTCATGTGTATTGTTGATGCTCTCATTGATACTATGTTTGTTTCTGAAGTGTGTGTGTGTGAGATATATAGAGAGAGAGGGGGGTGAGAGAGATGAGGAAGGGGCAAGAGAGAAAGAGAGCTGGGAGAGTGTGTGTGTGAGAGAGAGGGGGGGGTGTGTGATTACTCAGCTTTGTGTGGGTGAATGTAACAAGTTCCTAACGTTTTCTTTACCCTATTATTTCATACACACTTTATTCATTGTTTTAAATTATTATTTTCTTTTAAGTTATTTTGTGCATCACTCTGTTTTGAATTTGATGCAAATTTGCAATGCATGAGGGTCATCCTTTTGTGTTAAATGGCTGCATAAAGCAAGCATTTGTTGACTCGCATGTTGATAAGAGTATTAAAACTTGGAACTTGAAAAAGATCTGTTTAAGGTAGAAAAAAAATGTGATTAATTTGCGATTAATCGCGAGTTAACTATAGACAATCATGCGATTAATAGAGTTAAATATTTTAATCGATTGACAGCACTAATATATATATATATATATATATATATATACAGTATACAGTAGATGGACCATCTTTCTTTGTGGACTATGATGCTTTGAGATGCATTGATGTCTGTTTGTACTGCTGTTGCATCTTGATCAGATTTGACAGCAGCTGATGATGTTTTGTCCTGACTGTAATTATCAGGAGACAGTAACGGGGACCAACACTCTCCTGAAAGGCCTGACGCCTGACACACCCTACACTGTCTCAGTGGTGCCTGTGTACGCAGAGGGAGACGGCAAGAAGAACTCTGAGAATGGAAGGACAAGTAAGGCCAGCTCACTAACTAACTATGTCAGATGCTGTACATTTTTTATTTATTTTTTTGCTCTCTTGACATTATACAAGTAATTATCAATGGTTTTGCTTGGTTGGGGATGAATGTCAGCTGATAATACAGTAAAGGTTCTAATATATGAATTACGAATATTACTATACTATGGTTTACTATTAGTCTGATATATAAGGCATATTCCAGTGGTGTAAAGCCTGTTCCTGTATCATCGACCATTTGTGATACGGACCTAGACTCAGCGACTTGGAATAAGCACCTCATTTAGTGGTTGAGTCTATACGGTTCTCATTCCACCGGGCCAACAATGAGAGCCATGTAGACTCATCCGCTAAGTTATGTTTATTTACATGGTTGAGTCTACATTGTCTTCATTCCTGATGGTCAGAAAGTGGTACATATTGTCCACCTGTAAAGATCCATGGAAACAGCATTCAGGGAATCCTGAGCTTCTGAGATTTGACGTATTTCCGAGGGCAAATGATTCCATTTGATGATTGATTGACATCCCAGAGTACCCGTGCATTTACAGTGTTTTTAAAGATGGGGGAGGGGAGTGGTACTCAAAATCGAATTGTATTGGACAATTCTTTGGTGTTCGCCCTCAAGTGCAGAATGACGCAACTCACAAATTAAGTACCATACTTTTCGGACTATAAGCCGCGGCTTTTTTCCCCATTTTTCGACCCTGCGGCTTATATAACGGTGAGGCTTATATGTGGACAAAACCCGAAAATCGAAATATTGATTTTTTTACTGCATTGAAATGTTATTTATCTGTTCCCTTATTTGCTAAACTTAATACAACTTGTAAATGAGTTAATGTTATTTGTCCGACAGTATTGTGTCCCAATGGGAGTCATTCTCTGTAGAGGTGGGAACTTAAAGCTCAATATAAGAACGGCCATGCACCACCACTCACAGAATCGAGAAAGAGCAATCAATCTGTCAATCCTTTCCGTGTCCGGGCCGGGTGAGGTTTCCCGTGTTGAGTCAAATTAAGCCGCAGGCTCCACTCCTTACATATGGTAATTAAACATTAAAACACATGCGGCTTATAGTCCAGTGCGGCTTATATATGTACACATCATTCAATTTAGCTGCTGCGGCTTATAGTCAGGTTCGGCTTATAGTGCGAAAAGTACGGTACCTTTTCCAGGAAGAGAAAACGATGACTTTCTTTTGACGAAGATACAAATAAAAAATGTTTTTTGCGATTTATTTATTTATTTTTGGCACACAGTGATAAGTAGATGTGAGCTAGGTGCCGACAAAATGGAATTGATGGGATCTTTAAACTCGTGTTTGCTGTTTCTCAGAGCCTCTGGGTGGAGTGAAGAACCTTCAGGTCCTGAACCCCACAATGACGACTCTGAATGCACGCTGGGAACCTGCTGAGGGCAAAGTGAAGGAGTACAAAGTCCTCTATGTGCCCGTTGCTGGTGGAGACGAGATCACGGTAGGACTGATAGGAAGACCATTAGCTTTAGCTTACCATTAGCTGATATTATAGAATATAGATGGATCTTTCTTTTTGGGACTATGATGCGTTTAGATGCATTGATGTCTATTTGTACTGCCATTGCATCTTTGGTTTTCACCAGTAATCTTGATAAGATTTGACAGCATCTGATGATGTTTTGTCCTGACTGTAATTATCAGGAGACAGTAACGGGGACCAACACTGTCCTGAAAGGCCTGACACCTGACACACCCTACACTGTCTCAGTGGTGCCTGTGTACGCAGAGGGAGACGGCCAGAAGACCTCTGAGAATGGAAGGACAAGTAAGACCAGCTCACTCACATGTTAGATGCTTCAATATTACAGTTTATACTCATGGAATCTTTAAACTCCTGTTTGCTGTTTCTCAGAGCCTATGGGTGGAGTGAAGAACCTTCAGGTTGTGAACCCCACAATGTCGACCCTGAATGCACGCTGGGAGGCTGCTGAGGGCAAAGTGAAGGAATACAAAGTCTTCTATGTGCCTGTGGCTGGAGGAAACGAGAGCATGGTAGGACCGATAGGAGGGCCGTTAGCTTTAGCTTACCATTAGCTGATATTATAGAATATAGATGGACCAATTTGGCCCCATAATTACACATGCGATCCGGATATGGCGTGAAACACAAAAAAAATATGCTAATCCACATAAATGGCATAATCATACTCCCTTATTCAATAACAATGCACTCCTGATTAGAAAACGACCTATAAGATTCCCTAGATGGGAAAAGCAAGGCATACATACATTAGGAGATGTTTTCAACAAACAGGGTATTTGTAGCTATGATGAAATAGAAAAAAAGTTTAATCTCACCGGTTCCACATATCTTTTTTACGCACAATTATTGTTATGTTTGAAGACTCACGGTGTTCCATTAAGGATACCAATTGCACACCACAGATACCACACATTTTTCTATGAAAGAGAGACATCGAGAGGTTTTGTATCAGATTTTTATCATCAATTACTAACGGCTTCGTATGAAACCCTCCACCTAGACTCTGTTTGGAGGAGGGATATACCAGACCTAGAAAAAGATTTTGATTGGCAAGAAGCCTGGGCAAATGTTCGACTTGCATCAAGGAACCCGGACCATCAACAAATCAATCTTAACTATATTCATAGGACATACTTGACTCCTATAAGACTGAACAGAATGGGTCTTAAACAAGACTCCAAATGCTCCTTATGTACAAATGGGGACGAGGGGACATTTATGCACATGTATTGGGACTGCCCACCAGTTAAGATATTCTGGGAAGAAGTGACCCAGCAATTATCAAATCTCTTAATTCTGAATATACCTGTACACCCCTCTATATTACTGCTGAATGATGTTTTTGAATATGCAGTACCTATACAACAAAAGAGATTGGTTTTATCTGGTATTACAGTGGCTAAAAAACTGATAGCATCACGATGGTTTCAACCGGAAAAAATTTGCCGAAAGGTCTGGATTCTTACATATCTCGATGTGATTTATCTAGAAATATCTACAGCAAGAATTTTGGGTCTCAATGAATCCAAATTGACAATGTGGTTAGAAGTGGTGGAGAGAATAAAAGCTAGCATTTAATGGTAGTGTCTGGTTAGGAGCGAAGGATAATGGATGGATTATCCATGGGGGGGTCCAGGGCGGGGGGTGCGAGCAAGAGCATAATGTGTGTAGGGGAATAGATAGCAGGTATTAGGGGTATATCTTGTATAAGACATTTATCCAAACGATGAGTTAACTGATGTACACTGTTTTAGAATGCTTGTATATCTAATTGTGTGTTGTCATGTTTGTTTATGTGTTTGTTTAAAAAAATAATAAAAAAAAAAAGAAAAAAAAAGGGAAAAAAAAGAATATAGATGGACCATCTTTCTTTGTGGACTATGATGCTTTGAGATGCATTGATGTCTGTTTGTACTGCCGTTGCATCTTTGTTTTTCACCAGTAATCTTGATCAGATTTGACAGCAGCTGATGATGTGTTTGTCCTGACTGTAATTATCAGGAGACAGTAACGGGGACCACCACTGTCCTGCGAGGCCTGACGCCTGACACACCCTACACTGTCTCAGTGGTGCCTGTGTACGCAGAGGGAGACGGCAAGAAGACCTCCGAGAATGGAAAGACAAGTAAGACCATGTCAGATGTTTCAATATTACAGTCGATACTCAAAGTATTGTGACAGTGAGCTGAAGGTAATCTTTTCTACTGTTGGTTTGATTATAGGTGTTGTTACCCTCCATATTAAACCATTTCAAAACAAGAGCAATACAAATCCAACTTTGATTCACTTTCCCAATCCCTATGCTGTAACCGCATAAATGCCCCTAGCGACCTTTGATGTGTGAACGTGAAAATAAAAGGACATCTCGTTGCACAGGACCACTGGGCGGCGCAAAGAACCTGAAGGTCACTGACCCCACCATGACCTCTCTCAAAGTGACCTGGGGCCCAGCGGACGGAGCCGTCCGCCAGTACAAGATCTTCTTTGTTCCCACTGCCGGAGGCACAGAGGAGATGGTGAGACTCTTTCTTTTTGTGTCCATAACTAACGCCTAGGGCCAACGTAGAATTAAAGAACCACTTGGGATTTGTTTCGGTGATGAACTGTCATCCAAAACATCCGGTTTTCCGAATCTTTTGTGAACAGGAGCAAGTTCCCGCGGGCACCACCACCATCGTCCTCAGGAATCTGACTCCTGACACGTCGTACACCGTATCAGTGGCACCCGTCTACCCGGCCAGGGAAGGAAAACGCCAGTCAGAGAATGGGAAGACATGTAAGTTGCATTTGGAGTGGACTCATACACAAGATCCATGTAAAGATAGCCTATTCAGTCGTAGAGTAACCGAGAGGAAGGGAGCAATGCCGTTGAAACGTTTTTTTTTTTTTTTTTTATCATACTCTTTATAGTTTTTAACTACAGATTCAATACCATTATGTACTTTTTTGTATGTTCTCTTCCCAATTCCTAGTGCCTTTGGGTGGAGTGAGCAACCTGCAGGTGGACAATCCAACCATCACAACCCTCACCGTGACGTGGGATCCAGCCGACGGCAACGTTCAGGGCTACAAGGTGGTTTACATCCCCGTCAACGGAGGCCTGGAGATTGTGGTGAGGTTCCTCTCCCCCCCCCCCGGCTCGCTGCCTGTCACCATTACACCGACGTCAGTGATGTCATATTGTTTGTGTGGTAGATAAACCCCCCCCCCCTCTCTCTTTAATCTCTCTCACCCATCTTTTCTTCGCCCCTCCTCCCGTTCCTTCCTATCTCTCTTTCATCGCTCCTTCCTATCTACCCAACCCCCAGTCCTTCACCTCCCCAGATGTTCAGTCCATTGACCCCCACCCCCCCCTGTTTGTATGAAGATGTTCCTCATTCTGTGGGGCTTCTCTCATTCCTGGGTGTCCCGGCTAGTCACCTCGTTGAGAGTCATCCAGCCAACTCTGACTATTTTTGTATTGATACTTTGACTGAGTTAATGCCGAGTTTATTAACCAGTTCTCTTCTGACTGAGTAAGTTATTCAGCTTCGGCTATTTTCCACCACAGTTGACAGATTAATCTTCGTATGCAGATGTTGATGCGCAATAGCGTCCAAGTCGTTTTGGGGGGAAATAAATCCCATTTCTTCGCACACTCTCATTGTTATTTATGTAGAGTTGTCTTTCTTGGACAAGGCGTGAGCATGTGTGAAGCCTGGGGACGAGAGACAGACAGGGCATTAACATTTGGACTGTCAGAGGAGCGAGCCGGGGGCTCAGGCTGGCTGGAAGCTAACAGAGTGTGACCAGACGTAGGATCACAACTGTACTACATGCTGTTGACTGTTGGTTTGGCTTGTCAATCTGTGGAACTGGATCCGTTAACCTGTTAACATGCGCCCAGAAAAGCAGCAATTCTTTTTACGTGAACTTGAGGACTGCATACTTTTTTTGCACTTTTTTTTTTTTTTAATCTTTATACTTTATGCTTATAGCACATACATAAGCCAGGTCTCTTTTGAAAGATAGCATTGTGAGGTTTCTTACACAATAAAGAAAATCACTTTTAGTGCTAATGAAATAGAGTAACATAGGACTGAACTTGAGTTGAACTTGAACTTGTGTACTCAAATTTTTCTGTAGTGGTTGCAATATTCCAAATTATTATAATTTTTTTAATTGTATAAGCTGGTAAACACCGCAAATCCATAGCCTGAAGTCTTATGTAGTACAGGTCCAAATTTCTTTTAAAAAATTAACTCAGAAATGAGTCTTCTAGAGAGATCCAGGTAAACCGTGTGCCAAGAAAAAAGCTCTCCATTTCCTTATCCACGCCAATTCATTTGGAATTTTTTTCACTTCTGGTTTTCGCTCATCACCTTTCACCTAGATCCCTTATTTGCACACCCCCAAGTGGGGTATCATTGGAGAGCTACACTCGTTGGCCACAACCCTGACCAATAATTCTCGCAATTGGCGGATGATTGACAGTTCTAGAGCATCGGGAGTCCGGGGTGGTAATCTGACGCTTGCACGTAAAAAGAGCCACGGATTTGGTCGAGTGAGGTGGCATTCGAACGGCAACAAATAGGGCTTTAATTCGGCGAAAAATGCCGCCCCGAGTCGCTAGATGCTCACAAAGTGCCGTGACTTTCGTCTGTTCCGCCGGCGGGCACGACGGCCCGGGCCAGGGCTGTTGCATGTTAAGAGGTTGTTTACTTTGTCCATTGAGATCTGGCATGTTTGCTGCAGGGCCTCTATGCCATAATAACCACTTTCACTCTAAATCGTACTTACTGTATGTGTCAACATAAACTCAACAGAGAGGAGACGAGTCTATACCGGAGGTCTAGAGGGGGTTTTGAACTGCTGCTATTCATGCAATTTCAACGTTAATTATTCATTCAGACAAATTAAACAGTCCAGCTATATTTACCTTGTGCGGTTTTTTCATGTTCAGAATTGTTATTCACACTGTGTGTGTCTTGCATGTGTAGGAACAAGTGTCTGAGAGCACGACTAAAACCGTCTTGGATAAGCTTCTGCCGGACACAGTCTACAAAGTCACTGTCATCCCAGTGTACGCAGAGGGAGACGGACCGAGCCTCACGGAGAACGGCAAGACAAGTGAGTCACACCGTCAGGGGTAATGTAATGTCTGTCAAAGTCAAATGCTGTCCTCCTTGGTAAAGGAACTATTTTCTATTTTCAAGTGTAAAGGTAGAATCTGTGATGCCACCAAACAGTGACCCCTAGGCAAAAGTGCCCCTATTGTTTTTTGTTGTTTGTTTACATTTTTTGTTTTGGTCTAATAATGTGTGGGTTGGTGTTGAGTGGGGATAGGGAAGGGGTTGTTATTGCTGGCCACACCTCAGCCAAGATATATATATATATATATAATACGTATTATACTGTGAATTTCTGTAGACCTCTCGTGGCAGAGGTGTGGTCAGCAATAGCATCCCCTCCAACCCACACAAGACCAAAACAAAAAAGTGCAATATCAAGAGGGGCACTTTTGCCTAGAGGTCACTGTTTGATGATATTATAGACACTATCTTTAAATGATAATTGTTGTGAAGGATCAGATTAAACCGAATATATATATTTATTTATGGATATGTATTGAATAGTATTTGTATATCGTTTGATATCCCTTGTATATTCCTTGTACATATACACGGAATATCCCTTTATTCTACTACAGCCCATAATAGTTCATTCTCTTATTGGACAAAAGGACCAGGCGCCAGGGACAAGCCCCTGGCGTTCAAGTTCAAAGGTACCGACGAGACATGCCCTTACTAGCCCCAGCTCCGCGCAGGAATACGGCTACCGAAAGCAGAGCGGCACTACTTGTCCACCGTGCATATAAATATGGCGCAAGAAATGTAGAATTCCTCTTAGTCCTTTACCCTTCTACCCAACTAAGTAACAAGACGTGAAGCCTCACCCCACGGTACCGCGTGCGGTGTAGTACGGCCTGTTTGGCCTTAGAATAGCAGTGAGACCTCGTGCGAATTAATAGCTGAATTGCCAGAGTTTGGCACCGTATTTCTATTAAGTAATAATAGTCTATTATGTATGGTGCATCGTTCGGTTAGAGTTCTAAAGTGAGCAGCACCCCCATCGTTTCCTCGCGTTATCTAGAGTCTTAACCAGGTTGGGCAGACCACGCGTGGTGCTTTCATCCGAGGAGTTCTGGGCGAGGACGAGTGGACCTGCACATTGGATTACCTACCCCGACGACTGCTGAGCCCTATACGGCATGGAATATCTATTTGCTTTGGTGCTTTGATTTGTGGAGCGGATAATCGCCAACACCGGTGAGTGTTGGATTTACCCCGAGAGGAGCCAAGGTGAGACGGCGCTCAGACCAGACTGAGGTCGCCTCGCTTCTCCTTCGTTGTGGACCGACAGCTACAGCTACAGCTATCGTCTACAAGAGAGCCCAAGTGTATTCATCTGTGGATCAAGGTTCTCCGGGCACTGTGTTCTGTACCTGAACTCTACCTAGAAATCGTTGACCAGACGGGATACAGCCGACGGCTCTCCTACCCCCCCTACTGGCTTACAACCGGCGGGACCCCTTCAGTATATTATCCAGCTATAATCATTAAGTGACCATCGTTATAATTCCCTAAGAGCTAGGTTGTATACTTGCTTCCTGTGTAACCAGAGATTGGACATTCAGTGTTGATTTGCCTACGAGTACTCATTTGCCTTACAAGAGCATTCAATTCAAATCATAAATGTAATAAGTAATTATTATATGTACCCTTTGCTATATATTAAATATTTGACTTATACCTTTGTGTGGACCTGATTTCATATGTGGGAAAGTGTTCATCATACTTAGATATTGTGTACTGTATGGCCAGTAATTAAAGTACATAAAGCGGTAGTGGTTTAATGATACCATACTTATCAATACAGTCAGGGAATTGTACCCCTCAGTTACAATTGGTCCTTCGAGCCGGAGGGTAATTAGTGTAATATTAATATAGTGGTATTAATATTGAAATGGCCTATGATGAACACTCCACGAAACGGTCCTCCTAAAGTAGAACGCCCGCAACGTAGACGACAGCCACCTCAGTACTTAGAGGATTACGCTGTCAGTAAACTACCTAGCCTTCTACAAACAGTAAACGCGGTAAAAGTAGAAAGTAAAATTATGTCCGACCCTATCAACCAGGATACCCCGACCACAGAGGCCCTAGTGGGTTCTAATGTAACTGACCAAGCTCACGGTGGGGACCAGGAGGGAACTGACACGACTTTACCCCCCGCCAAGACCGAAGAAGTAGTCCCCCCAGAGCTCCGGGAGGAAGACAACCCTCCAGAGGTGGAACTCTGGACGGAACAAGATGAGGAGAGCGCCGAGGAGATAGAGCTCCAGGACTCCCCGCAGGGGAACGCATCCCCGACCGGTACTGCCAGGAGCGGATCACCTCAACCAACGTCTTCCCCCAGCGAGGCAGAGAGGATGCTGGCACAGGCGTTCCTCGCCACCCTGACAGCCTCTACCGAACGCGATCGACTTCAGGGTGAACGCGATCGACTCCAAGCACAGACGCTTAGCGAGCGCGAACATTCTACCATTGAAAGAGAACGCCTCCAAGCGCAGCAACGGAGCGAAGAAGAGCGCGTACGTCTGGAGCTGAGACGCCTCCAGACAGAAGAGAACATTGAGAGAAGCCGCGCCGATGCACAGCACGCCGCCGCCAATGCACAGCGCGACGTCGCAAATGCACAGCTCCACGCCGCCCATGCCAGCGCCAATGCCCAGCGCGACGCCGCCAACGCACAGCGCGACGCCGCCCAGGCCAGCGCCAATGCGCAGCGCGACGCCGCCAATGCCCAGCGCGAAGCAGCGCGCGACGCAGCCCATGCCCAGCGCGAGGCAGAGCGCGACCGGCTGCAGGCGGAGCTGATGGACAAACTGGTTGCCATGGCGACACCCCCTCACTCCGCACGGAGCTCTCAGAGATCGTCAAGATATGGGTCTAGGACACATTCCCCTACCCGACGAAGCGACCCGGGACTCCGCCAACAGGAGGATCCTGTCCACGTCTCCGAACCCCCTTCCCGGCCGGTCCATACGAGACCCAGCAACCGGGAAGAACCGGACCACGCCGAGAGACTGAACAGAAGACTCCAGGTCCTAGCAGAGGGAGAGGAGGAGGAAGAGGAGGAATGTCAAGCCGACCAGCAGCAACGTACTCTGGCCCAGGAGGCCCAGTACAGCCCCGACCAGCAGCAACGTACTCTGGCCCAGGAGGCCCAGTACAGCCCCGACCAGCAGCAACGTACTCTGGACCAGGAGGTCCAGTACAGCCCAGAAGTCAGCCCCGAGCCCCTGCGCTACAAACCCCCGACTCCACTAACGGGTGAGTTTGACGCACCGTCAGCCCCGAGGAACAGCACCTGGGTACCCGACCTTCGGTACCCACCAAGTACCAGCCCAAGACGACACGCACGGGGAGACTCGCCTAGGAGACCTCTTCCCCAACGCTCACCGATGTGCCAGTCATCCATGGCATCGTACCTTGGCACACCGACGTTTCCAGACTTCACCCATGAGAACCGAGCACAGTACACGGAGCTACGGATGTGCTTAGAGACAATGATGGTTGATGTAGCTGATGAACGCCACAAGTATGCTACCCTACTGAAACACCTCAAGGTGCCCCGAGCGCACAATATAGCGCTGGCCTATGCCAACTCTACTACCCCATACACAGCGGCTCTAGCAGCACTAGACCAACGTTATGGACGCGTATGGGACTATGTGATACTGGAGATAAGAGACATTGACCGTCTCCCCCCAGCCAGAGACAACAGAGCATTAGATGACCTGTCTATCAAAGTACAGTCCCTGGTAGGGATGCTGGGGTCCCAAAGGGAAAAGGGTATCTACGAACTGTACGCTAACTCTAACGTAGAGAGGATATTAGAGAAGCTCCCTCCCGCCCGACAAGAGCGCTTCAGGCGGCAGAGAGACTACCGCGACCCCAACGGTCCAGAGGCATCCCTCCTAGACCTATCTGAGTTCCTCGCCAGGGAGGTCAGTAGCCTACGACTCGACACGTTCGTATGGAGTGGACCAAGCCCAAGACTCGGACCTCGGGGACAAACAGATAACCGCCGGTTGGTGACCGTTATGCACCAAGCCGAATCAGTACCACACAAGAACCACAACACCCCCTCGACGAAAGAGGACCAGTGGAAGATTGAGTGCCAATACTGTGAGGGAGAACATCGGCTGTATCAGTGCGAAGATTTCAAGAAGCTGACCACGGATGATGTGAGTCAGTGGGTCAAGGACCACCGCCGCTGCTTCCGCTGCGCGCGCAGCCACCTAGCAGCTGAGTGCCGCTTGAAAAGGAAGTGCAGCAGGTGCGGTGGCACCCACTTGGAGGTCCTGCATGACATCAACAGGCATCAGCCAGGACAACCGAGTGGGCCCGTCGCGGTAATGTACCATGCCGAGGCGGTGGCACCAGCACCAAAGTTCCACCAGACCGCTCCCTGGTGTCCCGACTGCTACGGCAGACACTGGGAGCCACGGTGCGACTCGCACCATATAGATTCTACGTCACCACACACAGGAGTGCTCCACATTGACCAGCATAGCGGGACCCCCCGAGTGCTCCTCAAAGTGGTCAGAGTGCTCCTGAGCTACGAGGACAAGGTCCTGGACACTTACGCCGTCCTGGACGATGGGTCTGAAAAGACTCTCCTCCTCGCTTCCGCCGCAGCCCAGTTGGGCCTGCGAGGTGTCAAAGATACAATGACCATACGCACCATCAGAAGGGACCAGAAGACCATAAAGGGTGAAAAGGTCTCCTTCAAGATAGCAGCGGTGGACCAGCCCGAGAAGCAGTATAGTATAACTAACGTCTTCACCAGCCACGACATAGGCCTGTCTCAGTACACCTACCCCATCCCACAGCTGATGGCTAAGTATGTGCACCTACGTCAACTACCTATACCGCTTATCGACGGCGCCACACCGACCCTGCTCATCGGCTCCGACCACGCAGACCTCATTCTCCCAATTGAGGCGGCCCACGTCGGACCCAAAGGATGCCCAGTCGCGGTTCAGACCCGACTGGGATGGACGCTCCAGGGCCCCCTCTACGGACTTGACAGTCAACCCACGTCTACACGCTGCCTACACACAGAGGCGAGCAACACCGGCCTCTCCCCCGTACAGCAGAGGCTATTGACATTAAGCGAGAGGCCCGTGGGAGAACCGTGGGTACCAGAGGGAGTTCGGAATTCCACCCCCCTCAGCTGCGCTCCAGACGTAGCTGACCTCGAACCCAGCACCCCAAGCGACTCCTTGACGGGCGGCCGGGACCGGCCCCTCCTCAGATGGGGTACAGAGCAAACAAGAGAAACAGACGGAGGAGGAGAAAGCACAGCCAAGCACAGATCAAAGCAGTCTCAAGCCCGCTTCCTCCTAAGCCCCCCTTCATCCCGTCCAGTCGTCATGACCATAGACCAGTCACTACCCCGAGCTGCGTGGCCGGCCGGCCGCGTAAGCAAAGTGACCACTGGTGCCGACGGAAAGGTCAGAGTGGCAGAAGTGCTCGGCCAAGGGCGGACCTACAACCGACCCGTGGCGAGGCTGATAGAGTCGCCAAGGCTCCCCGACTCGCTTAATGACGACCATGACCCATGACTTTGTGAACTGACCGACCCCTTACAGCGGACATTGAGTAGTGGACAGTGCGGTTAATCTGTCTCTGCTTAGCTAATTAGGTGGGACTAATTAGGGGGCGGCTGTTGTGAAGGATCAGATTAAACCGAATATATATATTTATTTATGGATATGTATTGAATAGTATTTGTATATCGTTTGATATCCCTTGTATATTCCTTGTACATATACACGGAATATCCCTTTATTCTACTACAGCCCATAATAGTTCATTCTCTTATTGGACAAAAGGACCAGGCGCCAGGGACAAGCCCCTGGCGTTCAAGTTCAAAGGTACCGACGAGACATGCCCTTACTAGCCCCAGCTCCGCGCAGGAATACGGCTACCGAAAGCAGAGCGGCACTACTTGTCCACCGTGCATATAAATATGGCGCAAGAAATGTAGAATTCCTCTTAGTCCTTTACCCTTCTACCCAACTAAGTAACAAGACGTGAAGCCTCACCCCACGGTACCGCGTGCGGTGTAGTACGGCCTGTTTGGCCTTAGAATAGCAGTGAGACCTCGTGCGAATTAATAGCTGAATTGCCAGAGTTTGGCACCGTATTTCTATTAAGTAATAATAGTCTATTATGTATGGTGCATCGTTCGGTTAGAGTTCTAAAGTGAGCAGCACCCCCATCGTTTCCTCGCGTTATCTAGAGTCTTAACCAGGTTGGGCAGACCACGCGTGGTGCTTTCATCCGAGGAGTTCTGGGCGAGGACGAGTGGACCTGCACATTGGATTACCTACCCCGACGACTGCTGAGCCCTATACGGCATGGAATATCTATTTGCTTTGGTGCTTTGATTTGTGGAGCGGATAATCGCCAACACCGGTGAGTGTTGGATTTACCCCGAGAGGAGCCAAGGTGAGACGGCGCTCAGACCAGACTGAGGTCGCCTCGCTTCTCCTTCGTTGTGGACCGACAGCTACAGCTACAGCTATCGTCTACAAGAGAGCCCAAGTGTATTCATCTGTGGATCAAGGTTCTCCGGGCACTGTGTTCTGTACCTGAACTCTCCCTAGAAATCGTTGACCAGACGGGATACAGCCGACGGCTCTCCTACCCCCCCTACTGGCTTACAACCGGCGGGACCCCTTCAGTATATTATCCAGCTATAATCATTAAGTGACCATCGTTATAATTCCCTAAGAGCTAGGTTGTATACTTGCTTCCTGTGTAACCAGAGATTGGACATTCAGTGTTGATTTGCCTACGAGTACTCATTTGCCTTACAAGAGCATTCAATTCAAATCATAAATGTAATAAGTAATTATTATATGTACCCTTTGCTATATATTAAATATTTGACTTATACCTTTGTGTGGACCTGATTTCATATGTGGGAAAGTGTTCATCATACTTAGATATCGTGTACTGTATGGCCAGTAATTAAAGTACATAAAGCGGTAGTGGTTTAATGATACCATACTTATCAATACAGTCAGGGAATTGTACCCCTCAGTTACAATAATTCTGGTTATTTTCAAGCTAGACCCCATATTTGCCGCATCTGGCATCATACCAGTTCTGTTTATGTTTTTCTTGAGTTGAACAAAGTCCCCAAAGCAGCCAAATGTCTGAACATTTGAACTGAAAGGACGTCCATTGCATTTTTAGGAACATTCTTTGTCTGTTTGCCTTGGTAGAGCTGCAGCTAACTTGAGAAAAACCCAACTTGCTCATCCATAGTCCAAAATGATAGTACTTTGGTTGGAATCGATTGATATGATGCCAGATGAAAATACACTCGGAACACACACTTGGCATTAGGTCAGGTCACACTTTAAATCCATCATGTTGAAAAACAGACGTCATGAATAGGCTATAGAAAATATGAATGAGATTTACGGTAGATACCAAATATAAGATCTGATCTGAACGGAGGCCACACTACTTTTTCCTAAGAGTTAAAAATATGCTACTGAACTAAGGCGTTATAATTGACAAACTTGGATATTAAACTGATTTATCCTTAACCCTCTGTTCAGCACAGCCTCTATATATTTGGTATGCTCTGTAAATCCCATTAATATTTTCCAATGGGATTTAGAACTACACCCCAAATGGCGGAAATGCTAACTTCCCAGCCTACAGCAATGCTAACTTCCCAGCCTACAGCAATGCTAACTTCCCAGCCTACAGCAATGCTAACTTCCCAGCCTACAGCAATGCTAACTTCCCAGCCTACAGCAATGCTAACTTCCCAGCCTACAGCAATGCTAACTTCCCAGCCTACAGCAATGCTAACTTCCCAGCCTACAGCAATGCTAACTTCCCAGCCTACAGAATTGCGTCAGACCTTCGGCACACGTTCTACATTAAAACATATCAGACGCCAGTGAACATGTGGCCGGTCGGCTAGACGACAGCTGTATGACGTCGGGGAGAGATCTCCCAGTAGTGCTAAATCCTTCCTGTCTCTCGTCTGCACTCAGAGCCCCTGGGCTTCGTGGGGAACATGCAGGTCACGGATCCAACCACCAGCACTCTGAACGTGCGCTGGGATCCCGCAGAGGGCAACGTCCGCGAGTACATCGTGATCTGGGTCCCGGTCGCAGGAGGAGAGCAGGATGTGGTAAGATTGTGTCTTGCCAGCATTCCTCTCTGTCAACGCAGTAGCACTCACTGGGACTGAGTAGCACAGGACAGTAAACTGACAGCTGATGTCATACGTACAGGATACTTTTTCAGCAACGTAATTCATTGGATTGCACAGACTTCATCTGATTAGCTTCAGTTACATTTGGATGAGTTGGCCTCTAAAATACATAGAATATCAAGCTAATTAGACAGTTTGTTCCTATTCTTATATCTACTGTAATCTAACAGCAATTTCAAGTGTTGCTATCATCATCTACAGCCAGTACAAATTCGACAGCCATTATTATAAATTCTATAAAATTAAGTTTGAGTCCATAGTCTCACAATGAAAATAACTTTTTTTCCTAAAAATAACACATTTCCAATTAACCCAACTACTGTTATCCATAGACCCCCCTCAGTTCTCACTCAATGAAAGTTGGGCTTGCCAGATATGAACCTCAGACCAACTTTACTCAATTATGTACTTATCCTGTTGATGAAGAAGTCGGTCTTAGGGTTGTTTAATGTTCATGGACATTGTTTTCCTGCATTTGCCAGTACCTTGAAATGTATATCCACTGATGTGATGTGCTTGGAACTTTTTCTTCATAAATAGAAATTTGTATTTGATCATTTACAAACAGGTTAGTATTACCATATGTTTCATATCTTAAACCCCACCCTCTTTTCTTGATCCTCCAATCACCCCCCTCAGGAAAGCAAAGAGGATCAAGAAAAGAAGACAGGGTTTGAGATAGGTCAATAGGGACACTGGCAGCTTACCCATTTTGTCTTTCAACTTCCTATGAGCTCATGAGACTGTATCTATAAAGCCTAATATTAGCCTTCAGTTTTGAATGAAAAACACCAAGCCCCTTGTTCTGTTTCCTTACATATAATGATTTGTAATGAGCTAGCTAATAATACCTCTGTGATTATATGTGCCTTATTTGTTTGATTTGGGAATATCCACACTAGCTAATATCCTTGTCATAAAGTCCAGCTACTAAAAAAATATCAGAAGTGGGCGGGGCTTATCAGGTGATTAACGACACGACTGATGTAATTTTTCTCTTTTTCTCTGATCAGGACCAGGTGTCCGGAACCGCCACCTCCATTGTTCTGAAGAACCTGGAGTCCAACACGGAGTACACGGTCACTGTGGTGCCAGTCTACCACGAGATGGAGGGCAAGTCCCAGTCTAGGAATGGAAAGACAAGTGAGTGAAGTTCAACTGGGTTCCACTGACTAATCGTCATGGTATTGTCCCTGGGCCTCTAGTACAGTAGAAGAGCCTCGTCAGGCCAAAGAGCTTTGGGAACGGGCAATGTTCAAACAGGAGGAATTATTTGGAGCAAACTTAAAAAGAATCATTCCATTCTTTATGTGATAGTCATGCAGTTTTTGGGCATGGGAATAATCTCTTACCCAGGGGGAACCAGAATGTTCTACTTGGCTCTCTAGCATTCATCCCACAAAAGGCAGCAATATTTATCCACCACTGGTTGTACAATGAATGGGAGTTGTTGGGGCAAACATGACATGTCTCCAATTTTGGGCAATTTTGCTGGTGTTTGCAATTGCAATCCCCAGAGAACTAAATAATGCATTCCGATTTCACTGGGCCATAGACTACTCTCAAAGTCAAAGAACCACATGAAAAAAGATTTAAAGGGGACATGTATTATAAATGGCTTTTTTAAGTGTTTAGCATTGTTTTATAGTAATAGGGGTTAGTATCAATGGGTCTCTGTCTCTAATTACCATATTGGCGGATTCCTCTAATTCAGTTGAGACCATTTCCTCCTCCATTGAATTAGGTCATTCTGATTTGACTCGCAAGGTGACGTAACAAGGAGCTGGTGGAGCTGATTGGCTCTGTGGTTGTAGTCACCGCCCACAATTCGCTCAACAGAGCGAGTGGATTACTTCCTCAAACAGGGTGCCGCCGAGTCCGACAGACAGCAGAGAACGAGCGAGAGAGGAGAGAGAGAAATAGAGAGGGAGAGAGAGATAGAGAGAGAGAGGGAGAGAGTCTTCTCTCACACGCTCCGTGTGTCCCTCTCTCTCTCTCTCTCTCTCTCTCTCTCTCTCTCTCTCTCTCTCTCTCTCTCTCTCTCTCTCTCTCTCTCTCTCTCTCTCTCTCTCTCTCTCTCTCTCTCTCTCTCTATCTCTCTCTCTCCCTCACTCCCTCTTTATCTCTCTCCCTCGCAGTCGGGAGCAGCATATCACTGTCAAATATCTTTGCGGATGCTCCGACGTGCACGCCCATATTCAGATCCGTACAATAATAATCACAGAGGTATATATTGTCATTTGAAACAAGTTACCAATGCATTGTCCCACGGTGAAATGTATTAGTATCCCCCTCAATGTCTCTATATCTCTCTCTGTCTGCCACTCGCAGACTGTGTGGGTGACTGTCTTTCAAAGCGCTTATAGGCGGAGCCCATCCAATAACAGCCTGAAATCCTGAGGCTTTTGAGTACTTCATTAGAAATATAAAACAATGCAGATGTGTTCAATAGACTCACAGGAATTGTGTAAAGTTGCCCAAATAGTGCTAGGAATAGCAATGCATGTCCCCTTTAAAACACCCAGAAGCTACAAATTAGACAGTAATGACTAGATTTGGCGTTTTCTTTAAAGTAGATTTTTACCCAGCATTTCAGCATCAGTTTCACACTTAACCTATTGATAAACAAGGCCCATTGTAACTCCTCCATGTCAGATCCTCTGGGTGGAGTGAAGAACCTTAAGGTCGTGGACCCCACCTTCAGCACTCTGACAGTACGCTGGGACCCCGCGGTGGGCGACGTGCGCCAGTACAAGGTCTTCTACGCATCCGTCCCAGGAGGGCAACAACAGATGGTAGGACTTCCACCCTCCTCCTCTTCTGAGTCACCTCATTCATCATCTGACTCACCCATGCTTACCAAGTAATCAAATGAAATCATTATTTCCCTGCTGACAGTGGCCTTAACGTTTTCACTGAACAGGATCAAGTCTCAGGCTCCACCACAAGCACAGTGCTGCGCAGCCTCAACTCCGACACGGTGTACAATGTGACCGTTGTTCCCGTCTATCCGGACGTGGAGGGCATACCGCAGTCTGACGATGGAAAGACAAGTGAGTGAATCACAGCTAATACTTGGTCACCAGCTTTGTCATATCCATATGTCACAGTGGCTGCTGGTAGACTCATCAATACACCAGACACTTTCATTATGCCGCCAGTCACGCTGAATTTTAGAATAAAAAAGAGTCTGGCTGCCAAAGTGTCTAGTGGAGTAGGCAAACTTACCAGACACTAGAAGAACTTCATCAGCATTTGGCTGGCGGCTGGTGTTAATTTCCCACCCGGTTTGCCACGCGACAACTGGCCTTGATTGAGCGTGTGTGGGGCGCATTGTTCCAATGTTGAGGGAGTGCTGTGTTCTGTTCGTTCCAGAGCCCCTGGGCGGAGTGAAGAATCTTCAGGTGACCGACCCCACCATCAACTCCCTGAGGGTGCGCTGGGAGCCGGCTGAGGGTGATGTGAGGCAGTACAATGTCATCTACGCCCCTCTCGCCGGAGGACCTGAGCAAATGGTACTGTGCTCACATCCGACAATAGAATTATCCCACCCACAAAGCACAGAGAACCCACTGAAGGCCCTTTATATACAGTAACTAACTGTGTATCACTCTGCGTGTTGGAATAGGTGCTTGTGTGCAGTTGTTGAGTGAATGGCAGACGAATCTAATGCTGTACCTTGGCCAATGTAATGTACACAAGCACACACCGACCAACCATCCGGCCCACCCACAGAGCGCAGTAACATACTTACAGAGATGCTCCTTATGGAGAGCTGAAAGAAACATAATGATACACTGAAGAGCTGAAAGAAACATAATAATACACTGAAGAGCTGAAAGAAACATAATAATACACTGAAGAGCTGAAAGAAACATAATAATACACTGAAGAGCTGAAAGAAACATAATAATACACTGAAGAGCTGAACGAAACATAATGATACACTGAAGAGCTGAAAGAAACATAATGATACACTGAAGAGCTGAAAGAAACATAATAATACACTGATGAGCTGAACGAAACATAATAATACACTGAAGAGCTGAACGAAACATAATGATACACTGAAGAGCTGAAAGAAACATAATGATACACTGAAGAGCTGAACGAAACATAATGATACACTGATGAGCTGAACGAAACATAATGATACACTGAAGAGCTGAACGAAACATAATGATACACTGAAGAGCTGAAATAAACATAATTGTTATGGTTTGACACCGACCCCAAACGCACGACACAAGAGAGTAGGAATTCAGAGTTGCCAAATACAAGGGCTTGTTTATTTGAATACTAAATATAAAGAGTACAGGATAGGCAAGTCAACAAGACAGGTACATAGGCCAGGGGGCAAAAGTTCTGCTGCTCTGCAGCTTCTCCCGTGGTGGTAGTTTGGGAATAGCAGATGTTGACAGAACCGCTCTGCAGAATTCTCTCGGCAGAATCTCCGATGTGTTGCGAGACCGAGAGAGGGAGAGAGGGAACGAGTCAACAACAGTGCAGGTTGAACGAGCAGGAGAACAGGGTGAACCAATCTTCGTGTAATTAAACACAGTGAGCACAATTCCAAAACAAATCCCAAGTGAATCTCTTCGTGTAAAACACACAGTGAGCAAAATTCCAAACACAGTCCCAAGTGAATATCTTCGTGTAATATACACACAGTAGTGAAGTCCAAAAACAATCCAAATGTGAATAATATCTTCGGTGTGAGCAACACACAGAGGGAGATGAAAAGTCCCAAAAATATTATCCCAGAGGGAACAAACAAAAGGGAACGCTGGGTGAGTGACTGTCTGACAAAAAGGTGGTAATCTTCAGTGTAATAGTAACACACGAAAAACGGAATAGATCAAGACAGTCAATAAAAACTCACCCAGACGTAATGCGTAATGGTGCTGGAACAACAGCGGAGCGAGCGCGCGCCACGGGAACAGGTGTCCAAGAGGAAGGCTTCTTGGAAAAATCCTGGAGATAGCACAGAGAGCAAAAGCAGCAGCAGTAGCAAAACGGAGAATGCAACCAGAGAAAAATCAAGACGATCCAACAAACTTAGAGTGGAGAAACGGGGTATAAATAATAAGGGATTGATTGATTGACAAGCAGTGACAGCTGGGGAATGTGATTGAAAAGCGTGCGGACCTGAGAGAACCAATCAGCGACGTCTCTGATGACGTCACTGGGGAGAAGCGTGTGAATGAGGGAATTGAAATAATTAACAGAAAAAACAAATGAAAACAGAGCGAGGTGGTTAAAGGAACAGAACGAGTGAGAGAGCAAGGACAGAAACCTCACAATAATGATACATTGAAGAGCTGAAAGAAACATAATAATACACTGAAGAGCTGAAAGAAACACAATAATACAATAAAAGAAACATTGGAAATTGTTTTGCAATGTTCTCACCGATGAAGAATGTTCGGCACTAACCCAGAAAGGCTGTTTGTTCTGCCGTCTCCATATAATTTCTAATAGCCTGCATTCATATCCTCACAAGTGACAACCCAGAAGAATAATGCCCACTAGCAAAACCTCCACAAATGTGATTGTGGTGGAAGGCCATCTGGCTCTTCCCTCAAATACACGTTCCCCATTGTCTACTGTACCCCCCCCCCCCATGTCTACCTCTTCCTCCCCCTCGTAGCTCACCATCCCGTCACCCTTCCTCCCCTCTCCTTGACTGCTCCAATCCAATCTTTCCTATCTCACCTGGGCACAACCCCCCTTCTCTGGACTATAAAGGTCTACGTTTTACTTGATTGACGAGCTCTTTGGACGATACTAGCAATAACCAGCAATAACTCTTTACCTATTTGTACCTTGATACTCTGTTTGAGCTAAATAAACCTGTGTTAACTAAGTACATATTTGACTGAGTACATCCTTACTCACGGAAATACCTCCACATGATTCACTCACTGACATGACATTCTTTCTGTTTCTTCCTAACAGACCCAGGTCTCCGGGGTTTCGACCAACACCGTCCTGAGGGGCCTGCAGCCGGACACAAATTACAAGGTGACAGTGGTGCCCGTGTACTCTGACGCGGAGGGGAAACGAGCGTCTGAAAACGGAAAGACAAGTAAGTTTGACACCCGGGGAGAGTAATAGCCTCTCAAAGTGGAAACCGATGCTCAAGTAATTGTTTCCATGTTTCGCCAGAGGCCTTGGGAGGAGTGAAGAACCTGCAGGTCACTGAGCCCACGACCAGTTCTCTGAAGGTGCGTTGGGAGCCAGCCGAGGGCAACGTCCGCCAGTACCGCCTCATCTATGTCCCCGCCTCCGGGGGCGCAGAGGATATGGTAAGACCCCGACTCACCGCTACTGTATTGATAATACTACTTATTTTCGTTGTACTGTACTTGTGCTGTATAATGACAATACATTTTAATCTAATCTAATCTAATCTAATAAAAAAATTTAAAGCAAAGAGGCCTAGAAGCGTGGCTGTTAACGTTAATGGCACACATATCAGCGAGGCCAAAAGAAAACGGGCACAGAGGCACTGAAAGAGGATTTCACCCATCTAATGAACACACTAGACCAGGGGTTCTCAAACTTTTTTATACCACGACCCCATTTTATTTAGGAATTTTTTTGGCGACCCCACACTTAATGTAACGCGTAATTTCAACGTGGAAATAAGGAATATCAAAATAAAAGCACACGTTGTTTCGAAAATGGAATTACAGCACTATGTTATCAATGAAATGAATGAATATTATCAACAAAAGCAATGGAATTGTTTCTGTATACACATTTATAAAACGAGGCATATTTAGCCAAAATATGTTGCCAGAACATGAAAAGGAAATGCGCTCACGTGCGCTTTGGCAGAGATCCGCTTCTACTCTGAAAATCCGCCCTCACAGAGATATGTTGATGCGAAGGGGACACGCTTTATCAGCGCAGCATTACACAACAACACTGGGTACTCGTTCCAGACTGATATCCAGAACTTTGCGAGGGCCTGTCCAGTGAACTTGACTTTCAGTAGCTCGTGGCACGAAAGATCATTGAGCGCCTCCTGCATTCGGTTCCTACAACAAGCCATCAAGCTGAGTAAATACCCCCAAATCTCCGCTGATTATCCTTGAGTGCCACTAACGGAGTTTCCAGCTCATTATCAGCAAATTTCTCTGCCAATGTGTTGTTTTTGTCTGCAAGGAAAATCTGTGCTTCTTCTCCGAGTTAACAAAGGCGAATACTCTGCCTCGAGATAGCCACCTCACTTCAGTGTGGTATAGTATTAGCAGCTGGTTATGCGCAGAGGCAGAGCCCATTTCATTGCGGCCAACCAGCAACGCTTCTGACAACAAACCTATCCATTGCGAGTCCAAGACCAGACCCCCCTCCCGCGATTATAACTGTGCAGGATGTAGTGAGATGTGTATTGGAATACGTGTGTCGGCCTCCATTGATGAAGAGGCGAGACATGGCAAATACACACAGCTGCTGGGTGGAAAACTCGATCTGAGTTTTTTTTTGTTGCCAATGCGCACTGTCATCTACCCGCGACCCCACTTTGGGTCGCAACCTGTAGTTTGAGAACCGCTGCACTAGACAAATACCAAGATGTATTCATCAGTGGACCAATTGCATGCTTTCGCAGAGGACAAGAAGCCTTCAGTCCACTCCTTCAGACATTAAGCACCCCCCACAGCCCAAATGGAATGATCCAAATGATGGGGGGGGGGGGGTCGACTACCAGTCGACTATAACATTTTGGCCAATCAAAGTCGACTATACAAATCCTTAGTCGGGGACAGGCCTACTGTATAGTATACCAAAGATCTGAAAAAGTTACTTTTTCCAGCTTTGTCCAGAGATTCTCTGTACCAAATTTGGCGACAATTGCTCAACATTTGTAGGAGGGGTAGCGAAGAAACAGATTTGGATTTGTTGTTATAGCGCCATCATCTGACCTAATGCCACCAAATTCAACACTATATTACCC
This sequence comes from Notolepis coatsorum, assembly GCF_963971535.1. Taxonomy (NCBI): domain Eukaryota; kingdom Metazoa; phylum Chordata; class Actinopteri; order Aulopiformes; family Paralepididae; genus Notolepis; species Notolepis coatsorum. Next base: position 128,123,753 of record NC_140169.1, read on the forward strand.
TGGGTCCTCAGTAATACCCCCTCCGAGTGTGAAGCCAATCAGATGAGCAGTTATTGAGATATGAGAGACACAGACAGATGCTCAGAGATCCCCTTCCTTCATAGTTAGATATCCCACTGTTGATTGGTTAACAGGAGCAGGTCACCGGTGGCACGACCAACACCGTCCTGAGGAACCTGCTGTCAGACACACCCTACACCGTGACCGTGGTCCCTATCTACCCAGAGGGAGAGGGCCTGCGTCAGTCTGAGAACGGGAAGACTCGTAAGTCATGTACATTCTTCATGTCTTCATGCTAGAAAATGTGCTATTTTCAGATGTTCCCATTTTACGACTTTGAATATTGTGGTTTTTTTTTTTCATTTAAAATCAGACCTCTGGGTCAGAAATATCCTTATAGAGAAACACTATCACCAAGCTTAATAGCTAACACACTTAGGTGACTGGAAACTCGGATGCCTAAACCTGATATATATATATATTTTTTTATTATCTTTTTCCCCCTTCTTTTTCCGTTTTTCTCCTCTCCCAATGTTAGTCGTTATGCCAATTCCCAATCCCCTTCCTGGTCGTTGCGCACTCTACCCCTTACCGTCGGTCTGGGAGGGCGGAGACTATCACATGCTTCCTCTGACACATGTGTTATGTACCCAGTCCACCACTTCTTTTCACCTGGCAGCGCGGACTCTCACTGAGAGAGTGTAACGTGTGGAAGGTCACACTACCGCTCTTAGATCCTTCCCTCGCTGTGCAGGCGCACCGACCGAACTGTAGGAGTCGCTGTCCACAACGACCCAGACCCACCCACCGGCTTCCCTCCCGCTGACTCTGCCAATCGAGCCAGTATGACAGCCGGCCAAGCCGGAAGCAACGCTGACAGCTGGATTCGATACCAGTGTCTCTTGCGTTGGTGACGAGCGCCTTTAAACCTGATATCTTAACGAGCTCCATGACTGAGAGATCTAACAGAAGCAGGAGCTGATCTCACCCGTAATTGACCTATCTCAAACCCTAATGGAGGATCAAGAAAAGAGGGCAGGGTTTGAGCTATGGTCAATTGCCACTTGCCACATGTCTGGGTGTATCTTTTTCCATTTTTTATTATTATAATTTCTTTCTCCACATCCTGTTGTGTACACAGGTTTTCTGTCACTGAAAAGTCAGCTGAAATCCATCCCAGAAAAGTTAATTGGAAAACCGTGATTCCAGCAGAGCATATCAGTATTATACACAACTTGGAATAAGTGATTCCACCGTGGGCTCCAGAACTCTGCTGGGCAAAAAAAACCTAAACAAAACAAGGAAACATTCAGAGAGGAGTCTTGCATATTTCAATTGCTTAATTCCTCCACATTTTCAATTTTGAGTTTCTATTGATTTACCGACGTTCACATCTGATGTGACGTGCGCTCGTTATGAGCCAAATATCTGGACGTCTTTACGAGCCGCTGATCGCCACGACGATCGGCCCTATAAATATACTTTGCAACATTGCGGTTTTAGGATCCATCCTCCCCGTTGCCGAAAGAAGGTTACACTTTGAATAAGGTAGCCGAGCTTCTGCCTACTACATCCATGTTTATTGGGCTGAAGTGCTGGATGCCAGTGGAACATGCACATCTGTTTTACTTTAAAAGGAAAGTTAAGAGGCTTTTGCATAAAAAGCAGAACTGTGCTACTTCTCTCTGGGTTCTCCGCATAGTTGCTATAAACTTGACTTTGTTACAGGAGACGTAGCTTCCCTCAGCACCATTTCAACCTCACTGTGTCCTGCTTGAAATAGGCCTAATGGTAGATGGCCCCATATTTGTTTGTGGTGTTTTGCCTCATTCATAGTGGATGTTTAGAGAGTTGTTTCTGTTTAACGTTGTGGAATGAAGGAAGTCAACATAGCCTTTGGACTTCCCCCTCTCTGACTCTCTCTTGCCCCGTGTGACCCCTTAGTTCCACGCACCCCTCCCAAGAACCTCCAGGTGTACAACCCCACCCCCAACAGCCTGAACGTGCGCTGGGAGCCCGCCTCGGGCCTGGTGCAGCAGTACCGTGTCTCCTACACCCCCCTGCACGGAGGCAGGCCTGTCGAGTCGGTAAGTCACCACTCTCTCCCGCTGTTAAAGTAAGCCTGTCATTACTGAAGGAGTGAGCCCTCAGGGTTCTCTCTCTCTCTCTCTCTCTCTCTCTCTCTCTCTCTCTCACTTTCCCCCTCTCTCTGCTCTCGCCAGATACAGGGAGAGGCCTAAGGTGACACAGTAGGAGAGATATAGGCTACTCGCATGGAGAGTGTAGAATGAGTTTGCTTGCGTACCGTAATTCCTCTAATAGTGACCCGGGCTTGTATTTGTTTCAACTGTAGCGGGTACCAGGCTTTTATTGAAAGGAGGCATGTATAAGAGAGAGAGGCCTATATTTCTAATTTTCAAACAGATCATAATGAATAAATCAACATTTTGTGTCAGTTTGAACCCAGTAAAATGTACTGGGTTCATTTATTGAAACCAAGTACTGTATGAAATAGTAAACAGTGCAATTACAGGTGGTCACTGGTCATTTCACAGGCCATTGCGGTGTAGAAACTTGCCTTGCCTCCATCACTCACTGTTGGGTAGATTTCCATTGCTTTTCTTTGTATCATTTTGCGCGACACACGGTTGTGTTTGTCGCGCAACGCATAAATCCACTCGGAAAGTAGTGTCTCCATCTCCTCGCTCACTTTTTTTCTCCCTCCTCCAGTTATGCGTGCTCTTTTACCGTCAGCTGCTTTCAGCTCATTCCTTTGTTTTTTCCAATATCGGATTTGTCTGGAATCAATGTTAAAGTGCTTTGCGGCTTTCTCTCCCGAATGCTCCGCCGCATACCTCAAAATGTCCTCTTTAAACTTAACGTCAAACTTTCGTCTCTGTTTAGTACCGGTAGCCATGCTTGCTCTGTTGTTGTTGTGTTACGTGCCGCGCGCGACCAGTGTTCCATATACGGAAGTAAGGGGAGGTTCGCTCACGCGTATATTAGTAACCCGGCTTGTATTAAGAGGTCGGCTTATAATTGCTTATTTCAACAGCGCACCCGGTCATTAATAGAGAGTCGGTTTTTAATTGAATACAGGTCACTATTAGAGGATTTACGGTATATGGACATTCTCTCTGAACTGTACATGCGGAAGCAATAACGAGGTTCTCTTTTGACTTTTTTGTATCCCCCGATCAGGGTCAGTTTCATATTTGGTTAAATTCAAAACTGCACAATTCATGTTTAACACATCCTGTGCCATTCACGTTGTACGACGTGTTTCGAGTTCATGCTAATTCTGCCAATCCACGGTGTACGACGTTATTGAGATCATATTTAATTTTTTCGCCATGTTATTCATATTTCCCTCACGGAGCCTGGTCTGATGCAGTGTGAGCCGACACAACTCTGCAACGCTTCAATAATGCCCCCTGGTGAATGATCAGCGAGTTGCCAAACCGGAAATGGCCGAGTCGATCTCGGTGCGTCTCCGGAATGCGTCCGGCCACTCGCATATTGTTGCGGGACTGTAGACACACGTCCTGTGTAGCGATCGCTGCCATAACGCAATAATCGATACGATTTGGCCGTGTATTATGATTATACAAACCGGAAATGGATTTAGGCGATCGCCGTCAAATAAGTGGGATCTTTTTGCTCCAGTCTCACCGGCCAACGGTAAGAGGACGCTGACGTTACTTTCAGCCTGTTTGTTTATTATTATCCATGCAAACTGCTCTGATCAATATATATCACCCATACTACATAAAGCATTTAACGACGATCACGGAATTATAAACGACCCCCCCCCCCCTCCGTTCATCCGCGCATGATCAGTCATAACATTTAGGATCATGTACAGTTGACATTTTTAATATAGCGTGGATCGGCAACAAACGGCATTTGATAATCTATATATGCGTTTATGCCTATATCTCACGTTCTAGGAATTACTGCAGAAAACGATAAAAACATATTTATATTCTAGACGGTATTTTTGTATGAATGTTTGAATGAAAAAGTAAAACGTTCCTACATCCTGAACGATAGATAATCGATGTTGAATGGGCCATAGTAATGTCAATTTAGCAATACAATTTAAAAAGTTATAGCCCTGCAAAGAAGGTGAACATCTCCATAGACTTACAGTGCTGGCAGAGAATGGTATAAGATGCTCAAATAGCGTGGCAGGGAATGTGTTAAAGTAACACAAAATATAGTCCCGGGCAACATACAAAAACATTTCATGGGCAGAGATGGGGGTTATAATCTAAGAGGGGAATTGAATTTAAAACAACCTATTGTCCGTACTACTCTCAAAAGCAAGTGCATCTCAGTTTGTGGGGTATCCATTTGGAATGGCCTTGATGTAGCAATAAAAACAAGTACAAGATATAAACAGGCTAGCTTATAATGGTAGTGTCTGGTTAGGTGCGAGGGATAGTGGAGGTACTTCTCAAGGTGGGGTCCGGGAGGGGGGGGTTCGAGCTGAGCATATGTGTGTAGGTTTTTTTAGATAACAGGTATTAGGGGTATATCTTATATAAGACAACTAACTAAAATGTGATCTCATTGGATGTGCCCTGACAATTAATGCTTGTATATCTTATCGTGTGTTGTCATGTTTGTTTATATGTTTGTTTAAAAAATAATAAAAAAATAAAATACAAAAAGATATAAACAGGAATTCTTGGACAAGTATAAGTTAGAGGAGCTTGAAAATAATGTGAACTAGTATTTTTGTAATTATTTATTTATATTTATTTATCTTTTTCTGTAGTGGATAGGTATATTATTTTTGATATTGATAGATAACTTATTACATATTAATATGATATTGTAAGGAAGGGACAGGACCAGATGAGCTTTGCTTCTTTCTGTCCCTTCTCGAACTAAACCATTTGTCTTGAGCTATGTTGACAATTGCTTCCATGTCTAGGAAGATATATTTTATTTTATTTGTATTTTATTTCGTTTTTTTTATAATTTTTTTTGTTATTTCAAGTTTGTGTGTTTATGGTTGTTCGAGATAAATAAACATCAAATCAAATCAAATATTCTCAGTGCAAAATCTCGGCTCGCAAAGGGAAGGTTTGAGCAAATGTCCCTACAAGCAATCTCAGTGGGTTGAAGTTTGGAAAATGTGCATACTGCACGCATCTGTGAGAGGCAACAATAAAGGTTTCAGCGTTTAAAGGCCATACGGCTGTAGTCGGAGGCTAATGAGCTAGTTTTATGATTAGGATCTTCTTTGATGCAGCTGTGGATATTTTCAAGTACAACTTAGTGGTGTCCCTTTTATTTATTTCCTCACCAGTTCCTCTTATATGTTGCTGTCACTTGTTACTGCATTCCTTCCTGTTTACGTTGTTAGTGTACAACACATCTTTTCATGTCTTTTCCAGTTTCCCCAGCGCGCTCTCAGCACTTTTGAACATCTTTCGACTTAGCTTCTTCCTTGTCCTTGTACTTATTCATTCATCATCAGACTACTGGCGCCTTCATTTAAAGCCTCTTATCTGTAGACTTTTGACTGGGAACTGTTTACTTGTTTGGCTACATTCTATGTGACACTCCGAATGTACGTTTTCAAGTGTCGGGGGTGTCAAACTGTTGGACTTAAATTGCTCTGGAGTGTCTGCTTAAATCCCTAGAAGGTAAATATAAAAGCGGCTGAATCAAAAAGCCGAGCCGCGGATGAGGGTAGACTCTAAAGAGAGGATGGTCCCGGTGACCTTTCTTCCCGGTGGCTGATAGATGGGAGGATGGTCCCGGTGATAGGAAGGAGCCTGCGCTCCTGCTTTGAGATGTGCACTGAGACGTGCTCTCTCTGAAAGACCCCTGCTGTGGGACCAGCCGCTCCAGCACTAACTGTTTATCAATCAGTCCGCTTTTTTTGTTGATTGATGATTTGTTTGTGCGTTTTAACCTTCTGGAGCTTTTGTTAGTGTTTCAGACTAGTTTCTGGCAATGAGAGAGAGACGACTGGATCAGGGCCCAACAGTGAGGTCATTATGTACATTATCAGTGCCAGATTTGTATGTCATGCATAAAGATGCAGGTCTGAATAGGTAAGCCTCCCCCTCTGAGTCATGTTGGAAGATATACTTGATCCCTGCCCTCTGAACCCTGCCCTCTTCCTGAAAGGTCCTGATTTCCGGGAGCATCAACAATGCCTTCCTGGATAGCCTGATCCCAGACACTCCGTACTCCGTCAGTGTCACGGCTCTGTATGCCGATGGCGACGGACCACCAGTGGAGGGAGACGGCAAAACATGTAAGAGCAAGAGCAATCCGACACGTCTGCCATGTACACAATCATACTGCTGACTCAGGCCTACTGGCGTGAGCGCATACTAATATACACAAACAGATTGCACTGGTGTCATATAACTTACGTAGTAGACCAGCGGTTCAAAACGTTTTGGACTCACGACCGAGGATGGAACTTAAGATGTTTACGCACTTAGCCCTATCTGGCTACACGATGGGGGCCATTTTTGCATGAGCCCAGTATAAACTAGAAATGTGCACTCGGACTGTAAATCTCCACCAGAGTGAGATGATGCCTGCTATATTTAACAAATGCAGGCACCATCTATACACACCATTTCATTTTTCATAAAAAGGGGCCTGATTTACATGATGTGTCTTGTAAGCCCATATGGGCTGGGCATACACCTGTATGTAAGACACGAAAATAAAAAAAACTCAAATCAAATCAAAACATGAGGTTCTGAGCAGCGAACCTGTGTAGTATCATCCTCTTGTGTTCACAAGGTCTAATTTCATGATGAAATGAATTCAAATAAAATACTTGTCGTGGACCGGTTTGAAAAAATATTTGAGAATTCAGGTCCCTACCTTGCAGTCACCCTATGTGCAATGATTCATCCAAATTGGCTGTGTAGTTTGCGAGATTAGCTGTGGACAGATAGACACAAATAGACACACATGTCGCCTGGTGGAGATACCATCCAACCAACTGCACCACAAAACTTAAAAAAAAAAATTGCTCATTGCCCCCTGAACAATAACATTTCACTTGATTAATTTTTAGATTAATTAGTGCATAGGAGGCAGAGAGGTGGATATGAAGTACTGTACACACACACACACACACACACACACACACACACACACACACACACACACACACACACACACACACACACACACACACACACACACACACACACACACACACACACACACACACACACACACACACACACATTATCCTCCCATGACCCCCTGGTGTTCCTGATCCCCGGGTTGTTATCTCTGTTGCAGTGCCCCTGGCTGGACCCAGGAACATGCGTGTGTTTGATGCCACCACCAGCACCCTGACCATCGGCTGGGACCATGCTGAGGGCCCCGTCCGCCAGTACAAGATCGCCTACACCCCCATGACCGGAGATCCCATCACTGAACACGTGAGTCAACTTCTGAGGAGACCCCCCACACACACACACCTCACACACCTCACACACCTCATCCATTGCGACGTTCTAGCCAAAATACGGCTCGTGAAGTCACATCTCGAGACGTCTTCTTGGCGTAGCCGCCCTGCGAGTGGCTGATTAGTGAGGCTAATGAAAGGCTCAGTCACATCAACACTGTCATGGGAGACATATTACGTTATTAAAGAGCAGAGTTGGACCGACGGTGGAGAGTCACGACAGCCCAGCTGCACTCCTTCCATGCTCATTAGCAAGGCACCTGTTCTGTATGACTGAGCTGACCTGCCAACAAGGCACTAGGGGCTCAGAGTTCAAAAGCAATGGGGAACTGTACTCAGTAGCCTATTTACTGTAGTTGTGACTATGCTATACTCATTATACCTGTCTGGAGTTTTTCTCTCTCCGTTTTTTGTATCCAGAATTCTATTTTAGGATTCCACCAGTCTAGTTCTTGATGAATTGAAAATGGGGGACCCTGATGTAAACAAGACGAAAGTATTTTTCTGGTCTGCATCCCCTTAACAATTGTTTGTATTGAGCCGTACTGTATTGTACCCATTCTGCAATCTGTTAATAAAGTTTTCAATCAATCAATCAATCAATCAATTGCTTTCAATGGCCAGTAACATCATCAGTAGAATGTTCATTTCCCAATATTAACTAGTTAGCCGTTAACTAGTTCCTTATCAGTAGCGCATTGGTTCTTTATTAGTGGTTGTAAAGCATTTATTAGCCCATACTAATAGTAAGAGCAACAATGACGTGCCTTTGTGTATTGTAACGTCATTCTTAAAACAAGCTAAAATAAATCTCCCTGGTGGTTTTTTTACGCAGACTGTTGTCTCAGGGAACAGAAACAACGCCATGCTGCAGAACCTCTCCCCAGACACGCCGTACAACATCACCGTGGAGGCTGTCTATGCTGAAGGCCCGGGCGGATCCCTGAATGGAGACGGACGCACAGGTAAAACAACTATGGGTTAAAACTGTACAGACAGCCGCACCCAGTGGTCCTGCTGGATTTTACGGGGAGGAGTTTCTCCCGTGGAACAAGAATGTACAATAGACAATACATCCGCCAACAGTGACTTCCAACAGTAAATGTTTCAGTTGATGAGTTTAGAGCATTGGGAATTCACAGTAGTAAGAACTTGGAGCTGGTGAGCATTAGTCCACGTTACGCAAACAATAGGATCTTTTATGTCTTGGCTCCCAGCAAGGTGCTTCTGTGCCAGGCAGTTTGAACGGGCGTCCCTCCAAAGACAAGCTCAGGCCACAGCGGCTACCCACCCTGCCCCGCTCCTTCAGCAAACCTAATCCAAACACTCATATTACTCATAATAGCATTCATAAACAACCCTGAGGAGGGAGAAAAAAATCAGTAGTGGCAGAGAAATGGTAATGCGGGCGCCATTTTGCCACCAGGCACCTAGCCTGGAAATGGGGTCAATGCTGCTGCTTGTTGTTGCGTCTAATCACTGTGACTGATTGAGTGCTCTGCTTCGGTTGGCAGTGGCTCTGCTGGATCCCAGGAACCTGCGGGTCTCAGACGAGTGGTACACCCGCTTCCGCGTGGCCTGGGACCCCGTGCCAGCCCCGGTCCTCGGATACAAGCTGGCCTACAGCCTCGCGGGTGAGGCGATCGCACTGATGCACGGAAACGTCACCTTTTTAGATAGATCTTAAACCAATAGCTTTGATCCATCTGCAACTACTCTCTGTCTCCTAACAAAGACATGAGAGTATGTCTGTTCTGCAGTTCATTAATGATTCATGACGAATGATGATTCCATGTTAATCTTGCGTGTGGTATTGCTTGCAGGCCAGGATAACACCTTGGACGTCTTCGTGGGTGACGTGACCTCTTACACGCTCCAGAACCTCTTGCCCGGAACCCCCTATGATGTCAAAGTGGTTGCCCAGTACACCGGTGGCACGAGTGGAGCCCTCATTGGACAGGGAACAACGCGTAAGTGTTCCGCGTCTGAACTGAACAGAAAGGGAATCATTGATGACGTGCCTAAGTTCAGTTAATTCTTTAATTCCTGAGTTGTTTCCTGTTTCCCCACCTACTGTACAGTCTACCTGAATGTAACCAACATTGAGACCTACAATGTCGGCCATGACCAGTTCTGCATCAAGTGGACGCCCCACAGGGCTGCCACCTCCTACCGCATCAAGCTCAACCCTGTGGACCGTAAGTTTGCTCTCTTGTTTTCTTTTGTTGTGTTTCTAAATGACGATTAAAGCACCTAAATGCGCCTTCATATACACACGTATGAATCAATTCCAGAGAGTCGACGAGGTAAAATATGAGATCCCATTCCGTGAAACACTTTTACCTCATTCGGAGAGAACAATAAAATGAGATTTTTTTATCATTGGCCCCAAACGACCACAACCATCGCAGGAAATAAACACGCACTGTTTACGTTTTACTGCAGATAAATACCCTGTGTCAGAGCGCCGTCCTGCACGCTCATAGGAGTGTGAGCAACTTGTTTGTGGTAGCGAGTGCTACAATGTGTCCAGATGTGTGAGCGGAGGATCATCCAGATGAGGTCACCGGTGGAGTGAGCGATGATCTCAGCCACCCGACTCACTAGGTTCAGAATATTGGAACGGTCTTTGCGTCGCTGGCTGTGGGGAGTGTGTCTAGACTTTTCACAGACACTATTTATCTTCATCCACGTTTTTGCTTCTCGAAGCAGGATGCGCGATTTGGCCGCGTTTAAAAGCGTCCGACCGCCGAGTTTTAATTGTCTCTCCATCTGAGAAGATTACATCCTTTTTAATTACCGCGTGGGCCTTTGAATCCATCTGTTTCATATTCACACGTGGACTCAGGCGAGCAGTTAAAAACAGGAAGGAGCATCAATATTTAAATATCTATATGGTAGTCATTACCCATCCGGGCGGTGACAGTTTGCCAGCTTGAATAAGGGCTGCTAGTGTGAGACAGATGTTGGCTAAAGCACTCCCAGCAGATCAACAAGCATGAAGGCTGAGGCGGTGGAGAAGTTCTTAATAATACACAGCGGACAGCGCTGGGATGTCAACAAATACATTAACTGCTCGTTCTCAAGCTGGAATGCAAACAGCGGTGATGATTCTGACACATATGACTAGAGAAGAAGTAAATTAAGACGAAATGATTCTTCTTTACAAGGCCACAGGCCTCATTTATCAATATTACTGGATTTTAAACGCTTCAAGGCACTGAATACTGGGCCAAAAACCTATCCACAGCATTCACCATGCAGGCCGGTTATTACAGTATATATTTCTTTCTTACTAAGTACTGTCTAATATGCAGTTGAAAGGTTTTTAGAGGTTGTCCAGTTTTAACAATGCTCCATACAATTTGTATGTTTATCTTACTTGATAAATGAGGCCCATTGTCCGGTGCAGTTGACCTGTAGGGCCACATTTTGGAATCGAGTGCGGGTTTTCCCAGAACTATTTAGGTTAAGTGAAGTGATTTGTGAACATAGTATGTTTATATTACAGTGAAAACTAGAAAGGTGCGCTCAGTGGAGCGTAAATATCCGCCCCGGGCAACATGATATATCTTAATTTCTGTGATGAATATCTGACGGATCGTGACTGTATTGGTGTTTCTCTGGTTTCATAGGTTATGGGATTGGCCTACTTTGCTTTGCGTCATACATTCATTGGCAAATGCCTGCCTTTAAAAATGCCTGCTTGCGCTCAGAAATGCAAGCTGAGGTCACAATGAGCACACGATGATACATTTAACTACTCCCCACGCTGACAACACTGCTCTGCTCTCTTCCCTGCAGCCTCCAGTAAGGGCCAGCATGAGATTACCATCACGGCGGCCCAGCCCCAGTACTGCTTCGACGGCCTGTCTCCCGACGCTCTCTACACCGCCACCGTCTTCGTGCAGACCCCCAACCTGGAAGGTCCTGGAGTCAGCACCAAAGAGAGAACCTGTAAGCGCTCCTGTCCCTATGTAATTTTAATTTGGTTGTAGTCAATTGACCATTATTCACACGGCGGCCATTTTGCTCTTATGTCATGCTCAGGGTTTAAAGGAACCCAACCTCAGCATGACATAAGAGCAAAATGACCGGCTCCATGGGATTTTGTTTTCATCATACATTTTTTGCCTCCAGTTCTTTGTGTTTTATTCATTCTTTCTGTGTAATCCAACAAGTGGTGAAGCCTACCCCGGTCCCAACACTCCCCCCAACTCCACCTCCTCCACCCACCATCCCCCCTGCATGGGCAGGTAAGCAGCTAAACGTTACTACAATTCAGAGTACAGCATTGTAAAATAAACCACGCTCCGTTGATTCCCTCGATAAAAATGTCCACGAGGAAAAACAACCACCAAATGCACACAGCACACACATCCACACGCACACACTCACTTTAAACAAACAACACAATGCAGCACCCACTCTCCACACTTTAGATCACCTAAACACACTTTATATTTATTGATAAAGGATTTGCACTATAACTCGTACACCTTACTGTAAATTGTACCTAAATTGTACCTTATCCCATTTCTGCTTTGCACTATATAGTATTGTATATTAGTACACTGCATAGTATATTGTATATTATATGGTAACTCAGTTACGTCTATTCCATCGAACGTCTATTCCATCGAACATTGTACATATGTCTATACTGAACACTGTGACCTCATTTTTTACTTCTAATTTACATGCTATACTATGTTATTTCATACTTATCTTGTCTAGCACAGTCTCTGGAGCGTAACAGTAAGAAGCATTTTGTATAAAAGTATTCTGTACTTCTGTATGACAACTATTAAAGAAACTTGAAACTTGAGACGTAACAATCCAACATTGTCTAAGCTTTTCCATACCTCACGATCGCTTTCGATAGATATTTGACACCGAAAATCGGTTTTGATCCTGACAGACACGGGAAAGTCCCAGACTTGGAAGCGTTGAGTCTATTTAACTTGAGCTTAAAGTGTGACCAGGAGGTGTTCACGCACCGTGTCGGCTGAGTCACACTAATTCCCCCTGGATCCGAGAGGTGCCAGTAGTCGGCTCATGGCCGCCACATGTGCAGTCGGGCTCCTCGGGCGCTTCAATGGGATCACACCTATTAAGTAGGAACAAGTTAGTTATGTGTTGAAGAAGGAAAAGAGACATTTACAAATAATCTGTTTGTGCGATAAGGTATGGTGTAAAACTTTATTGAGCTTTCGACTAAGAGGAAAGGGATTGGAAGGTATCGTGGACCATGCTCCGTCACATCAGGCAAAGATTATCTCGAATGTTGCCCTCTCAAGAGAGAAAGCCATTAAAGTCGGTTCATTTCCAACCTTCTGGTCACCAAATGTTCCTTGTTTTGTTAGAATTTCCAAGGAATTTCTCATAAATGTAACCGATAATTACTATATATAGGTTCATTATGTTATTTTTTCTCAATTGTTTTGTTTTTGCAAGATCTCTGGCAGACATTTTATGTTGAGTTTACTAACTCTAATTACGCTACCATTCTCTTGCCATTCCCCATTGGTTCTTGTACAGCAGCCCAAGTCTGGGCCCCCTGATGGAGTTTAAGCCTCCTCATTTAACTCTCTTTTTTTTTTTTTGATCCACTTTTTCTCCCATTTTCTATATTTTCTCCCATCCCAATTTCGTATCATCCAATTCAACCCTCCCCTGTCACGAACGCTGTTTCTTGCCTCCCACAAGCCGGCTGCAGTGAGGACTAAGTCATACATAGCACAAGTCCCCTCCGGTACTTGAGGTAACAGCAGTCGCATCTTTTCACCTGCGCAGCTCGACCTCTCAGTGTCGAGGAGTAACGCGTGGGAGGCTCACGCTGCCCCCGACACTTCCTGATTCTACTGCGCAGGCGCACCAACCGACTTGTAGGAGTCGCTTGTTCACAACGTTCGATCCCCACCCTTCAGTTTTTCCCTCCCCGTAATACGGCCAATGTGTATTACTGCGGACGACCAGCCAAACTGAAAAACAATGTGGAGAGCTGGATTCGAACACGCGAATCCTAGCGTCTCCACACTGGTGGCGAGTGCCTTAGACCACTACACCACCTAGCCGCCCCTCATTTAACTCTCTTATGTCCTGCCTCAGTATGCAAAGGTGCCAAGGCGGATGTGGTCTTCCTTATTGACGGCTCGTGGAGTATTGGTGAGGAGAGTTTTACCAAAGTGGTGCAGTTCGTCTCCAACGTGATCGGAGCCTTCGATGTCATCGGACCGACTGGAATGCAGGTTTGTACTGCTGTAGATAATAATCAAGGCGCCTTAGAGAGCTGTACATTCATCAAGCAGATGAATGGGTTAGCGTGATACGCAGCCTGCAATAGCAAGGCTGAAAATCCCACTTTAATATCCCCCCCCCCCCCCCCCCCCCCCCACCCCACCGACTGTTGAAACAGGTGTCATTCGTGCAGTACAGCGACGAATCCAAGACCGAGTTCAGGCTGAACGCGTACAAAGACAAGGGCACCATTCTGTCTGTTCTAAAGCAGATCAACTACAGAGGGGGAAACACCAAAACAGGTTGGCCCACACACACCTGAAGAACACACACCTGGCCCACACACACACCTGAAGAACACACACCTGAAGAACACACACGTGAAGAACACACTCCTGGCCCACACACACACCTGAAGAACACACTCCTGGCCCACACACACACCTGAAGAACACACACACCTGAAGAACTCACTCCTGGCCCACACACACACCTGAAGAACACACACCTGAAGAACACACACGTGAAGAACACACTCCTGGCCCACACACACACCTGAAGAACACACTCCTGGCCCACACACACACCTGAAGAACACACACACCTGAAGAACTCACTCCTGGCCCACACACACACCTGAAGAACACACACCTGGCCCACACACACACCTGAAGAACACACACCTGATGAACACACACACCTGAAGAACACACACCTGAAGAACACACTCCTGGCCCACACACACACACCTGAAGAACACACACCTGGCCCACACACACACCTGAAGAACACACACCTGATGAACACACACACACCTGAAGAACACACTCCTGATGAACACACACACACCTGAAGAACACACTCCTGATGAACACACACACCTGAAGAACACACACCTGATGAACACACTCCTGGCCCACACACACACCTGAAGAACACACTCCTGATGAACACACACACCTGAAGAACACACTCCTGATGAACACACACACCTGAAGAACACACTCCTGGCCCACACACACACCTGATGAAGAACACACACCTGATGAACACACACACCTGAAGAACACACTCCTGATGAACACACACACCTGAAGAACACACTCCTGAAGAACACACTCCTGGTCCACACTCACCTGAAGAACACACACACCTGAATAACACACTCCTGGCCCACACACACCTGAAGAACACACACACCTGAATAACACACTCCTGGCCCACACACACCTGAAGAACACACTCCTGGTCCACACACACCTGAAGAACACACACACCTGAATAACACACTCCTGGTCCACACACACCTGAAGAACACACACACCTGAAGAACACACTCCTGGTCCACACACACCTGAAGAACACACACACCTGAATAACACACTCCTGGCCCACACACACCTGAAGAACACACACACCTGAATAACACACTCCTGGCCCACACACACCTGAAGAACACACACACCTGAAGAACACACTCCTGGCCCACACACACCTGAAGAACACACACACCTGAATAACACACTCCTGGCCCACACTCACCTGAATAACACACTCCTGGCCCACACTCACCTGAAGAACACACTCCTGGCCCACACTCACCTGAAGAACACACTCCTGGCCCACACTCACCTGAAGAACACACTCCTGGCCCACACACACACCTGAAGAACACACACCTGATGAACACACACACCTGAAGAACACACACCTGAAGAACACACTCCTGGCCCACACACACACCTGAAGAACACACACCTGATGAACACACACACACCTGAAGAACACACTCCTGATGAACACACACACACCTGAAGAACACACTCCTGATGAACACACACACCTGAAGAACACACACCTGATGAACACACTCCTGGCCCACACACACACCTGAAGAACACACTCCTGATGAACACACACACCTGAAGAACACACTCCTGATGAACACACACACCTGAAGAACACACTCCTGGCCCACACACACACCTGATGAAGAACACACACCTGATGAACACACACACCTGAAGAACACACTCCTGATGAACACACACACCTGAAGAACACACTCCTGATGAACACACTCCTGGCCCACACTCACCTGAAGAACACACACACCTGAATAACACACACACCTGAATAACACACTCCTGGCCCACACTCACCTGAAGAACACACACACCTGAATAACACACTCCTGGCCCACACACACCTGAAGAACACACACACCTGAATAACACACTCCTGGCCCACACACACCTGAAGAACACACTCCTGGTCCACACACACCTGAAGAACACACACACCTGAATAACACACTCCTGGTCCACACACACCTGAAGAACACACACACCTGAAGAACACACTCCTGGTCCACACACACCTGAAGAACACACACACCTGAATAACACACTCCTGGCCCACACACACCTGAAGAACACACACACCTGAATAACACACTCCTGGCCCACACACACCTGAAGAACACACACACCTGAATAACACACTCCTGGCCCACACACACCTGAAGAACACACACACCTGAAGAACACACTCCTGGCCCACACACACCTGAAGAACACACACACCTGAAGAACACACACACCTGAATAACACACTCCTGGCCCACACTCACCTGAATAACACACTCCTGGCCCACACTCACCTGAATAACACACTCCTGGCCCACACTCACCTGAAGAACACACTCCTGGCCCACACTCACCTGAAGAACACACTCCTGGCCCACACTCACCTGAAGAACACACACCTGGCCCACACTCACCTGAAGAACACACTCCTGGCCCACACTCACCTGAAGAACACACTCCTGGCCCACACTCACCTGAAGAACACACTCCTGGCCCACACTCACCTGAAGAACACACTCCTGGCCCACACTCACCTGAAGAACACACTCCTGGCCCACACTCACCTGAAGAACACACTCCTGGCCCACACTCACCTGAAGAACACACACCTGAAGAACACACTCACCTGAAGAACACAATGACATGATCAGAGGGGTGAGATCAACCCACCTGAATACAATTTACTGCTCTTTTCTTTTAGATGACATAGTATATATATATTACTCAAAGTGGTATCCGATTGATGCAAGTTACACGGAAATCGAATATTTTGAGGAAATTCAAACCGATTTTATATTATTATTTCATTTAAATATATATTATGTATATTGGTGATATTGGTGTTACTGTGATCATCAACAGGAGTTCACAGTTTGACCAACTTTGATCTCACCACTCCCTCAGCTCACATAATCAAGTCACGCTCTTCCCATTCAGACCTGCTGTTTATTCAAAGTCATCGTGTTGAACTGAAGATCTGAAAACAGAAACTGAATCTTTACTTTGCTCTTGACCAGGCGTGGCGCTGAAGCACGTGTACGAGAAGGCGTTTTCCATCGAAAACGGAATGAGGAGGAACGTCCCCAAGATTGTTGTCGCTGTTACAGACGGACGTTCTCAGGATGAAGTGAAGATAAGCGCAGCCCGACTGCAACACTCTGGTGAGCGGCATCATGTCGTCCTGCTCAGCAGTTCAAATATCAGTGAAGATTTTTTTATTTTCATTTCAACCTTTTATTTAAAAACGTGAGCTTCTGAGGTTTCCCTCATTTACAGAAACGACGATTGTACAAATGTAAACAGTACATAATAAAAGCAATATTCACAGAAAATTAAACATTATTTTTATATAATTTAAAAAAAATCGGCTAAAACAGTTACAGTTAGTCACACAATGGTCTGAAATCATACGTTTAAACATACCAAGGGAAGGGAGAACCTCCAACTTCAGAGAGAGTTGGAGGACATTCCATGAGTTAGAGGCATCAAAGGAAAAAGCTGACTTCCCTAGATCAGAACAAACTTGAGGGACCCTAAGAACCATCCAGTCATTCGATCGAGTTGAATAGGTTCCAATTTTCTAACAGTGAAGAGATATAAACAGGTTGTATACCAATATGGGCTTTAAAAATAAATAGATACCAGTGTTTGTTGCGCCTTTCTGCAAGAGAAGGCCAACCCACCCTATCATACAGGACACAATGGTGTAGGGCTGACCCCTATTAATCGATTAGTCGACTAATCGGTCGAAAGGAGCCGTAGTCGACTGGCCAACCTCTTAGTCGAATATAATAATTTTTTTTTTATTTTCTTTTTCATTCTTTCCAAAAGAAAATAGGCCTAGACGCGTGGCTAACGCTAATGGCACGCATACCAGAGGCTAACTGCCTATGAAAACAGGCACAGAGGCACTGCTAGAGGATTTCACCCATCTAATGAACACACTAGACTAGACAAATATCAAGATGTATCCATCAGTGGACCAATTGCATGCTTTTGCAGAGGACAAGAAGCCTTCAGTCGACTCTTTCAGACATTAAGCACCCCACAGCCCAAATGGAATGATAAAAAAAAAATATATATATATATATATATTATACTTTTTTATTTTTATTTTTTTTAAGTCGACCAATAGTCAACTAACGGCACATTTTGGCCAATCCTAGTCGACCATCCAAATCCTTAGTCGGGGACAGCCCTAATGGTGAGTATCATATCTGTCACCAGTAATAAACCTAAGAGCTGAGTGATATGCAGAATCCAGAGGTTTAAGAGTTGATGCCGCAGCATGCCTATAAATTACATGACCATAATAATCCAAAACTGATAAGAAGACTGATTCAACAATAATACTAAATAGAGGAAAATTGGATAGTGCTTCCTAAACATCATGCAACACAAAACCATGATACCAACGTTAATGTGTTATGTCTTCTGTGTGTGTGTGTGTTCTTCTCTTAGGTTACAGTGTATTTGTAGTTGGTGTCGCAGATGTAGATTTTGTGGAGTTGCAGAGTATTGGCAGCAAGCCAAGTGAGAGACACATCTTTGTGGTGGACGACTTTGATGCTTTCGATACGATCAAAGACAACCTGATTACCTTCATTTGTGAAACCGCAACCTCGTGTAAGTAAAACAAAACATGTTGCTGATGCAAACTGACAAATGATTAGTTAGTTTCTGTCTTCATCAATGGATAATGTCGGTTGCTAACTGTTTTCCACCTATTCCATAATTTCTTCATAGCTTGTCCCTTGATTTTCCTGAATGGATTCACATCACCCGGTAAGCACACATGCACTGATCATGCACACACTTCATTTGTTTCTGATTCCCTGCATTACATTGTGTGACAGGCTTCAGGATGCTTGTTTCTGATTCCCTGCATTACATTGTGCGACAGGCTTCAGGATGCTTGTTTCTGATTCCCTGCATTACATTGTGTGACAGGCTTCAGGATGCTTGTTTCTGATTCCCTGCATTACATTGTGTGACAGGCTTCAGGATGCTTGTTTCTGATTCCCTGCATTACATTGTGTGACAGGCTTCAGGATGCTTGTTTCTGATTCCCTGCATTACATTGTGTGACAGGCTTCAGGATGCTTGTTTCTAATTCCCTGCATTACATTGTGTGACAGGCTTCAGGATGCTTGAGGCATTCAACCTCACAGAGAAGACCTATGGGTACCTCCCAGGAGTCTCAATGGAGGCCGGTTCTTTCAACAGCTACACAGCCTACAGACTTCATAAGAACGCCTACTTGACACAGCCATCATCGTGAGTCTGACAGAGTGTATCACCTCAACATCTCTCTCTCTCTCTCTCTCTCTCTCTCTCTCTCTCTCTCTCTCTCTCTCTCTCTCTCTCTCTCTCTCTCTCTCTCTCTCTCTCTCTCTCTCTCTCTCTCTCTCTATCACTCTATCTCCCTCCCTTATCTCTCTCCACCATTCTCTCTCTGCCCCCTCTTGCTTTATCACTTTTTTTTTCTTTTTTTTTATAAAATCTTTTTTTTTTCAACATGAAACAATCACAATCACAATGTCAAATGTAATAACAATAATACACAAAAAAACACCCCAGGACAATAACCCAACACAACAATGACTAGACAATAATTGAGATTGTACAGTTAACATCCCGAGCCCCCTCCATCACCACCCCCAGCAGCCACGATCCCCAACCCTCGAGGGCCCCGAGTCCGGCATCCCAGCAAGTCAAAGCACCGTGCCTCTTTAACACATCACTCTCTTTTTGTCTCTCTTTCTCTCTCATCACTTGTTCTCTCTCTTTCTTTCTCACTCTCTCTGTCTCTCCATCACTCACTCTCTCCATCTCTCTCTCTCTCTCTCTCTCTCTCTCTCTCTCTTTTTGGCTAATTTTGGCATCACAGCCTGCTTCCTTTTGCCTATTGCGTATGTGTTATTCTGTCTTTATTTACCTAGTTGGCCACTGAGCAGCACCACTGAAGCTGTTGGGGGTTAAGTGTCTTGCTCAAGAGCACCTCAATGGTCGTTTTTGTGGGAAGGGAGTGTGTTAATCATTCACTTTGCCCTGCCAGATTTCTCTGCTGGCCTGGGGCTTCAAACTGGAGACTTTTCCGGTCATAATTCCGCTTCTCTAACCTTTAAGCAACTGCTGTCCCAAATGTCCTTTTATAGTCATGTAACATGTAATTATGCTGGAAGACAGTAATTTAACACAATAATTTAATTCAATTATGAGTTATTATGATGTTTATTCCTCTATAATTACCCTTAGTTTGTTATTGACTCACTTATCATAGAGCCTCTACTTCTACCTTCTATGCTAATACTGTATGTCTATAGTACTATGTACTCGGAGTGAAGTACTCACGTTCGGCACTGCTAGACAAACAATACCATTTCCTTGTACCCCTCCTGCTGACTTGTTGTACACAATCTGTAAGTCGCTTTGGATAAAAGCGTCAGCTAAATGAGTAAATTTATGTTTGAATAGAGAACAGCAGATTCTGATATGTGACGCTTTTTAAACATTAAATTGTCAGGAAGGTAAATTGTTAGGATGTGTAACTTCTGTGTTGTATTTCCAAACTGGTCCTAAAGATGCATGTGAAGGCCTGTACTGGTCCATATTGTTATCAGCTAATGAAGGGCTTGATAATTGACTATGCGTTTGTGTCAGTTATTGGCTTAAAGGGGAATACCACTCAAATTAAACATTCTAATATGTTGTGTCCATGGTTTAAGACAGTTCAATCAGTATTTGTGAACATGAGCAACTCTTCCAAAGCCAGAAACCAGTGAAGTAATAATCAAATTTGTGTCATCAAATATAAAGTCTGGAGCTGCTCCATTGACATAGAATGGGAGGCTGATTTTGTGGACCCACAGAATGCTTGTTTTTATATCCAAATGAACTTATATTCTGTAGTAGTGGTCTCAGTTCTTAAACAGAAAATGTACCTATGAACTCAGAACATTCACCTGGGTGCTCTCAATGTCATCTATAAATTATTTCCCAATCCATAGTCAATGGATCAGCTTTAGACTTTATACTTGATGACATCACTCAAGACTCTTAGACCAGAGGAATAACTTATGAATTCTGAAATTGAGCGTAGTTCTCCTCTAACTAAGATGCCTTCACTTGGACCGGGGTTGTAAATGATAAATTGTCAGAACGTTGGTGCTATTGTTGTCTGTTATGCGGTTTGAACACTTTTAGCCGGTAACATGACACATCTTGCCCAGCTACGTTCAGACAGACTTTTAGAGCCTGTTCCTTCTAAACTAGGTCAATAGATTTATGACGTCCTGTAAAGTGAGGACTGGCCGAACCAGCCGGTCATGACAGAATATACCATGCCTTTAAAAAAAGCGTTCCAATTTAATCTGACATTTTGGCATAAAGCTGGCCTACCTCAGTCCACAGAGTTCAAAGCCATCCACTACCTTCAGAATGTACCTTTAAATGTGTTCTAACATAGTTATATTATAGAATTATAGATGGTTTACTATCTTCAATGATCTAATACCCACAGTGACATCATATAATCAAATGTAGCTTTGAATGAATGGGCCAAGAACGACTTGCCATGGTACGAATAAGGATAATTTTTTACATCAGGGAACATTTAAATTTCCACATGTTGATTATTGTCTCAGTTATGTTTTACCACTATACCTTGAGGGAACTTGCACTTGATTTTCAACTCATCTGATTTTATTTATTGTTTAATTGAAAGTGGAATATAAAATTAATGTCTGCGTTATCCGTCACATAGTATCACACATCTTTTATTTCTTTTTTTATTTAACCTTTATTTACCCAGGGTAGGTTCGCTGAGCACGGATGCTCTTTTTCAGCTACGCCCTGCTTTACATTCACACAGTTCCATTCACACCTGGGAGCTGCCCAGTACAACCACAGTCTGACACTGTTGTGTTGGCCACTGAGCAACTCCACTGGAGCAGTTGGGGGTTTAGTGCCTTGCTCAAGGGCACTTCAGCGGTTGGTGTTAAGGGTATGGGAGAGAGTTATTCATTCACTTCCCCAGCCCAGATTATATTTTTTCCCTGCCGGTCTGGGAGATCGAACCGGCGACCTTCCGGTCACAAACCCGCTTCTCTAACCTTTAGGCCACCGCTGCCCCATCTGTATCCCCAGTGAGCTTAATCCTGCCACACACGAGAGCTAGCAGGCCGGAACGAAAACCACGCATCTTCTCAACCTCATTTTAATTATTTTCAGATAGAATTTATACATTGGGTTCAGTGGGTTTCACAGGCCTCAGAGTCATTAACATTGAGAACCATGTCAACCTTCAAGTCAAGTGTGTGTAATTCTTCTTTTTGTTCTGCTGTGAACAGAGAGATCCATCCTGATGGCCTGCCCCACTCCTACACCATGATCATCATGTTCCGCCTCCTGCCAGACTCCCCCTCGGAGGCCTTCGACCTCTGGCAGGTTTCCAGCCCAGACGACAAGCCTGAAACTGGACTCACCATTCACCGTAAGCACGGGTGATATGGACACAATGTACTTTGAGTATTTCAGCAGATGTCTCGACTGTGAGATGATATGATATGTTACAATGGCAAGGTCTAGTCTCACATATGGTTTAGAATCTACATACATTTCCTACGTTTCTACATTTTCACCATATCAGACGTATAGGGGAACCATTTACATTCTATGTACTGTACTATAAGTGAAACACCATGGCATTAATATGCCACATCCCATTGGATTTGCCACTGATGACGAATATCCTTGTATTCTAAAGATAGTGTTTATAGGCTTGAGTGAAGCATATCTGCCAGAGCCTTCTCAATCTAACTTTCTGTCAACCACGTGCTTTCTACAATAAATTATTTAAATAGTGCTCCAGACTAACGTTTCCGCTGGTAGCACCGGTGCTACTGTACCAACCGTCTCAGTCGGTCGCACCAGCACGTGATTTTGGTCGCACCCTATTTTTTTTTGGTACAGCATGGTATTAATCAATGACCTTGCATGCTGATGAATAGTTTGTCTTCATTTGAATACCCTGGTTTTGCATTGGTGTAAAGATTGACAGTGAATCAAGACTTGATATTTGCAAAATATTCGAATCTGAATATTACGTTACTGGACGCGGTCTTCCATTATCAATGACACAGGCTTAGACAATCTCACATTCTTTAGTGGGGATCAGTGGCACCATCTATCATAAATTATGCGTAGGGGAGCGGAGGCAATTTGGTCACCAGTCTTTTCCTGGAGGTTGTCTGATATCACTCCTATAAACTGGGCACAGGCCGCGTCGTTGTACTTGATGACTTTTCATTCAGAACATTTCCTTCTCCTCCGTCGAGCGGTTACTCTCATCTAACCGCTGAAAAGTAGTCAGGAGGGGCTCAGTGTTTCGGGTCGTGCATTCAGTCCCTGCAGGTTCTGAGGTTGTGAGTCGAGCTTAAACTGTGTTGACCCAGTAACGGGTTTAGAGTTGCCTGCAAAGGAATGGGCCACGTTGCCTACAATCGGTGTTGTAGTCGAGTCACTAAATCTCGAGTCAGGGTCGAGTCTCGAGTCCAAGTCCGAGTCACCAAAGAAGAGCCCGAGTCGAGTCCCAATTACCCTAGTCCGAGTCCGAGTCCAAGTCATCAAGGTTGAGTCCACTCCACTCTGGCAGGCAAAGAGTTGACGTACAAATAATAAAAAAAAAAAGGTCTGCATTAAACATAAATGACACAGCGGTCACCGTTTCAAAGGGAGTTTATTTACTTTGTGACACAATAGCCAAACAAATGCACTAGCCATCAATATATTATGCCAAATGATTAGGGCCTATTACAAAAAAATACTGTATTTATCAATTAACAAGTCTGAGTCCGAGTCTGCACCTTCCGAGTCCAAATGCAGTCAATGCTCGAGTCCAAGTCCCAGTCTGAGTCATCAGTGCTCAAGTCCAAGTCGAGTCATGAGTCCTGAAAATCAGTCGTGGACTTGGATACTACAACACTGTCTACAATACACACAGTGATGTACCTGAACTCTATTTTGGTCGAACGTGAACTGAACGTACTGTATTTCTGCTAGATGAACATAATTTTGCACTCGTTCATTCTCGGCACTCTATCACAGTATAACTTTGTTAAAAAGTGTGCCAGATTTGGGACGGGCGCACACACTCACACACACCGAAAATGTTTGGTGTGTGCGTGTTGCGCGCGGAGAGAGAGACTCATTACGCGCGACGCGGGCCGCCCCTTCAAGGCAATGGTAGGGGAAACACTGATAAATAAATATATTATTATAAATAATAATAATGGAAATACCAGTATTCTGATTGCTGTCTGTGGTTCTCTATGGGGTTGTGGCAATAATTTTGACAAATAATAGCTCGCAGCAACGTATTGAAAAAATAACTATAAACTATAAACTAGTTCATTTCTGAAACCATGAACTTTAGTTAAAAAAGATTTATTATGAACTGAACTAGTTATTATTATTATTTGTGAACTGTGAACTCAACTAGTTCATGTAGAAAGTGAACTTTCCCAACACTGAATACACACAAAGCATAGCTTTCCCCTCGTACCCCCAACACGGGTATTGCGTTAGCCATTGTTGTTGAAAGTATTTCACTGGCTCAGTTGGTCTGTCCCTGCCTGCACGGTCATCATCAGTGGCGTGTGAGTCGTTGGCTCTCCCTCGTCACTGGCCTCCTTCTCTCTCTCTCTCCTCATTTAGCTTTTTAAAATAATCTGCTATAAACCGATTGTTTCTTGGAACGTGGCTACAGCTAAATTGATTGTTTCATAAAGTTACGTGTCCTCAACTTTGGAGAACGTGAATCCCACGCACTCGCACGAATGCAACCAAATTGGAACTTGCACGCAACCGTTTTGGTCCCAGCACGGAGCCCTGCCACGGCACACTCTTTGCAATAATGGATAACTGTGTCATCAAGTATTGATCAGTATCCTCCTCTGTCCACTGAAGGGGGAGGGAGATTTATAATGGGGGACAGAGTGTTTTTTGGGGTTGAACACGGTGCATGGAAATGTACAAGGATATGTCAAGCAGCTGGGCCTTATTGCGGCATCTTCTGATGAAAGGAGCAAATGCACTGTAATGGGCTCCAGTGCCCTGGGCGGCTACAAGCATCCTGTGTAGTGGGAACGCTTCAGCTGGGCCTTGTAAAAGCCCCCCTGCCTATTGTTTTCAACACAGCCTTCACAAAAGCCTATCTGTTTGGCCCAGAGAGGCGTCCAACAGCGAGGGCGCTGGTCCTGTTCCTAGTTTAGGAGTCACAACACCACGTCTTTAATACGATCCGGCGGAGCAATCTGTTGAGCGTTCTCTCTGTCTCTCTTTTCAGCTTCCAGCCAAACCGTGTCGTTTTATAACAAGGACGAGCGGGGCGAAACCCAGAGGGTCACGTTCGACAGCGATCAAGTCAAGAGAATCTTCCATGGGAGCTTCCACAAGGTAAACGCCAGTCTCTGTGACTATGGGGGGAATATTTCTGGGGGCGCACTTAAGATGTTGAACTGGATAACGTTCCTATGGCCTGGCGGCCGAGAGGTGTGGCACATCAATCATAACGGGGATCCTTTGTTCTTGCCGGACGGCCCGGGAATGTACAGATACTGGGAATACCTGGCATTCCAAATGTGTTGTATATTACAGGATGCGTAGCTCAGATACAGCTACAGACATGTGCGCCGCAGAGGCGTCTCAGGGCAACAGATGGTCCTCCTCCTCTTGTAAAACACCGGGCTACATCATCACCGTTAATCAGCGGATTTTCGGTTTTAAATCGTGATTGGTGAACCACCCCCTCGATCGCGGTGGCGTTCGATCTTCAGCTAGTTTGCATGTACCTATTTGCAACTAATTAAGTTGAAGCGAAGTTCGGTCGTTCTTCCGATCCCAGGTCGGGGGCCACAGGGTAGCAGTTGTCGGGACGCTGCCGTAAGTCCTTTTACGGAGGCGGCGTTGACCAAAGAGTTTCGTCATACATCCTAGACCTACTGTAGACCTCTTGGATGTGTAGTACCTAGGTAAGAGGGAGGGAGTGACTGTACACATAATAGAGACCCCCGGGAGGAAGATCTGTAGTGAAGTGTGCGTTGAGTGAACAGTGGGAATGCGTCATGTGCCATAAAAAGGTCGGAGGAGGTGCAGCTCAAAGTTGCCCTGTGGACATGATCGTTTACAAGATGTAGGGCACAGGAAGGCAGTGTGGACAACCAAGCAACCGTATCACAAACCTTCACAAGAATCTATAAGGCCTTTCGGTGAGACCATTAAAAATGCACTGCAGTCAGTGCTGGCTTGTTAGGCTGGAAAATATTGGGTCACTGCTATAGCTATTAAACAATTACATCAGAGAGGCAGGGGAATGCCAGGCTGGGGGAGGTTTTTCTCCTTTAGTCCCCCCACCCCCTCTCCCGCTCTTGGCTGGAGGCAGCTTGACTTTCTGGAACTTGGCCTAGTCTTGACTGTTGCCTCTGGTAGCTGACCGCAGGGGAATTCTTGCTGCTGTTGCTTTAATGGCGGCAGCTCTGTTTTGTGGTTTACCTCCCAGTACGGATGTATATATGTGCTGTGTCTACCCCCTGTGTATGCACACACACACACACACACACACACACACACACACACACACACACACACTCACACTCACACTCACTCACACTCACACTCACACACACTTCATGCATTATATTTATAGGAGCATAGAGAAAATAGATAGTAGACAACTGAGGACTAGAGTTAATATAAAATAAATAAAAGAAGGTCTATTGCCAACAACCAGTCATAGCCTACATATACCTGTCCTTCACGAGATGAGGACGTCAGGCTACGGAGGTCAGGCTATCCTCAGCACCTCTCCCCCTCCTCTCATCCCTGCTGGGACCAACTAGTGGGTCGTGACCCATGGTATGAAAACGACTTTAGTGGACATCACATATCAGGATGAAAGACATGTACCAGTCCCTCTAGGAACACATATTCATAACACAAAACTGACAGGGCTGATATTGGAAAGTGACTGAGCTGTATAAGCTGTTCACTTGAAATTTTTTCCTATATCTGTGGAGAGTTCGACTCTTTCCTTTTTGGTTAATGCTTGGGCTGGCCTGACATGAAAGTGTTTTCAAGATATAAACGACTGCCAGTGACTTATGTGGAACTCATTCCGTCCTGCCAATATATTGATGAACAAACAAGCGTGAACCTGGACCCAGCCTCTCCTGTAGATTAATGTTTTAGTTTATCCATCCCTGGCAGACTTATAGAAATGTGACATGTTGCAGACGATGGGCTTCTTCTTAAAATGTGTGTTTTAATTTTTATTTTTTTTTACTTCACCACAGATTGATTGACTTAATATCTCTTCCCGTCACAGCAGTTACAAAATAGCTAACTCAGCATCAGGTCAGTCTTACAATGACACTCCTTAGGATGTGTTTAACAGCAGTGCTAAGTCAACAGGCCGGTCTCTAGAGGAAAGAATTTGGAGCGTCTTGTGCCTACACTGGGTTTCAATAGATATTGAAGTGAGTCCATCACTTACCTGTGGATCTGTATTAACTATTACTGGACAAACTTTATGGAACGCCGTAAAATAGATTAGAGTCCTTTGCCAGTAACCGTCTTCTCAGCTTACATCAGTAATGCAGGGAGGCTTGTTTATTCAAATAGTGATGAATGGAGGGATTTTCCTCGACTTGCGGGAATATTTTGGAAACTTAGAATGAAATAATACAACAACCATATTTTCTCATTCAGAGCATTTCCGTCTAAGGCATGGAAAAGTATGGGTTAGCCATCTAAGTTCATCGAGAGAGAGAGAGAGAGAGAGAGAGAGAGAGAGAGAGAGAGAGAGAGAGAGAGAGAGAGAGAGAGAGAGAGAGAGAGAGAGAGAGAGAGAGAGAGAGAGAGAGAGAGAGAGAGAGAGAGAGAGAGAGAGAGAGAGAGAGAGAGAGAGAGAGAGAGAGAGAGAGAGAGAGAGAGAGAGAGAGAGAGACTTTGATGTTCAACCCAGTGGATTGTTGCAGAATTATTTTTGGGAGGTGCTGAAAAGAGTTACAAATCCATTATTATGTTTATATAATCTTTGGTATTGATTCAGATTCAGATCTTTATTATCTCATCTTTCATGTGAATTCTTCCGTCTTGGTTCCTCAACCGTACAGCAACAATGGTTATAGAATAAAAAGGCAATGGAAGTACCATAGCATAGTTTAGTTTAATCTAATGATGCTTTTATCTTGTGAAATAATGAGTCTGAAGTCTAAACCCCTCCTCCAATTGCCATGTTAATCAAGTGAAATAGCCGGGGGGGAAATGAAAACCATTCAAAATTCACCGCTCCATCTATGCCTGATCATGTTGAGGGGTCGCAGACAAGTATCCTTCTCCAAAAAGATTCAGTACCACTGCTTTAATGTACCTACTACTAATTTGTTAATACAAGAAAATAAATGCCAGTGACAGCGCCAGAAACAGCGCTAGCCCATGCCAGTGTTAACTCATCTCTACTCTTGCATAAAACCCCACACACAAACAGAGAGCGAGCGAGAGGGACTGACTGTCCCATAGCAGCAGAGGAGATGGTGCAGGGTGTTGAGTGACTGTCCCATAGCAGCAGAGGAGATGGTGCAGGGTGTTGAGTGACTGTCCCATAGCAGCAGAGGAGATGGTGCTGGGTGTTGAGTGTGAAATGTGTCCCAGTGACCTGAGGTCAAGGAAACCTCCCACGTGCTGACTACAGCATGACCTCAGTGACCCTGGTCATCTTCAGCACTACTGCTACAGACGGACTAGCCATGTGCTGACTACAGCATGACCTCAGTGACCCTGGTCATCTTCAGCACTACTGCTACAGGCGGACTAGCCATGTGCTGACTACAGCATGACCTCAGTGACCCTGGTCATCTTCAGCACTACTGCTACAGGCGGACTAGCCATGTGCTGACTACAGCATGACCTCAGAGACCCTGGTCTTCTTCAGCACTACTGCTACAGACGGACTAGCCATGTGCTGACTACAGCATGACCTCAGTGACCCTGGTCATCTTCAGCACTACTGCTACAGACGGACTAGTCATGTGCTGACTACAGCATGACCTCAGTGACCCTGGTCTTCAGCACTACTGCTACAGACGGACTAGCCATGTGCTGACTACAGCATGACCTCAGAGACCCTGGTCTTCAGCACTACTGCTACAGACGGACTAGCCATGTGCTGACTACAGCATGACCTCAGAGACCCTGGTCTTCTTCAGCACTACTGCTACAGACGGACTAGCCATGTGCTGACTACAGCATGACCTCAGAGACCCTGGTCTTCTTCAGCACTACTGCTACAGGTGGACTAGCCATGTGCTGACTACAGCATGACCTCAGAGACCCTGGTCTTCTTCAGCACTACTGCTACAGACGGACTAGCCATGTGCTGACTACAGCATGACCTCAGTGACCCTGGTCATCTTCAGCACTACTGCTACAGCCGGACTAGCCATGTGCTGACTACAGCATGACCTCAGTGACCCTGGTCATCTTCAGCACTACTGCTACAGGTGGACTAGCCATGTGCTGACTACAGCATGACCTCAGTGACCCTGGTCATCTTCAGCACTACTGCTACAGACGGACTAGCCATGTGCTGACTACAGCATGACCTCATTGACCCTGGTCATCTTCAGCACTAGTGCACTGCTACAGACGGACTAGCCATGTGCTGACTACAGCATGGCTGTGGATGACCTCAGTGTCCCTGGCCATCTTCAGCACTACTGCTACATGTGGACTAGTCATTGGAGGAGCCCTATATTTCACAGCATATTTGATACATTACAGCAAGTTGTTGATGCAGCTGTTCTTTTATGGATGGAGAGAAATTCAGAAAACTGGATGACGTCGATGTTCCAGTGAGTTTGTAGATACTGTTGTTAGCTTTATAGCAACGCTAGCTATCAGTATCGTCCCCACGAAGACGGTTCAGGTTTTTCCGAACCAGAAACCGTGGGTTGACAACTCCATCCGAGTCGCCCTGAATGCTCGCACTGCTGCTTACAACTCGGGCCGCGCATCTGGAAATATGGACGAGTATAAGGCAGCAGCACAAGGCGGTGAAGGCTGCAAAACGGAGATATGGGAACAGGCTGGAGACACAGATGGATCGACACTGGGGGCTTATGGCGGGGACTACGGCCCCTCCTCAATCGTGAGTGCTGACGCCTCCCTAGCGAACAAGCTCAACTCCTTTTACGCACTGTTTGGGTTGGGCGACATCACTGACACGCCGGTTACCGCGACGGGGGGGAGTTCCTCCGCTGGGGAAGAGCACACACTCTCGGTGACAGAGCACAGTGTGAGGAGAGCGTTTATAGGGGTGAACACTAGGAAAGCTACAGGCCCAGATGGTAAAACAGGGCGAATACTTAAGTCCTGTTCTAACCAGCTAGCCCCAGTGTTCACCACTATATTTAACCTATCCCTGGCCACGTCCGTGGTCCCTGTCTGCTTCAAGATGTCCACTATAATCCCTGTACCAAAAAACATCTCCCCACTCCCCAGCAGATCTAAATGACTACAGACCGGTGGCACTCGCATCTGTGGTCATGAAATGTTTTGAGAGGCTGGTCAAGGATTACATCTGTGCCTCCCTCCCTAGTACCATGGACCCTTTGCAGTTTGCATACAGGACAAACAGGACCGACGATGCGGTCTCCCAGGTACTGCACAACACCCTTTCTCACCGTGACAGTCAGAAGGGGGGCTATGTGAGATTGCTGTTCATTGACTATAGTTCAGCTTTCAATACCATAGTCCCCACCAGACTGGCTGACAAGTTGACTGATCTGGGTCTGAACTCCACCCTGACCGCCTGGATCCTGGACTTTCTGACCGACAGGCCCCAGGTGGTCAGGGTGGGTGGACACACCTCCAACTCAATCACCCTGACCATCAGGTCCCCCCAGGGCTGTGTCCTCAGCCCCCTGCTGTATTCGCTGTACACACGTGACTGTGGCCAGGTTCAGCTCCAACTCCATAGTGCAGTTTGCGGACGACACGTGGTGATGGGCCTGATCTCTAACAATGACGAGAAGGCCTACCGGGAGGAGGTTGATGTCCTGGCACTCTGGTGCCGGGATAACAGCCTGGGAACATCACTGCCTGGTTTGGCAACTGCACTTCCCAGGACAGGACGGCTCTACAGAGAGTAGTGCGCTCAGCAGAGCGTACTACGGGTATTGCACTACCACCCCTGCAGGACTTATACAACAGGAGGTGCAAATCCAGAGCCTGCAGAATAATGAAGGACCCTCACCACCCCAACAACAGCCTGTTGAAGCTGCTGCGGTCAGGCAAGCGCCTCCACATACATGCAGCAAAAACAGCGAGACTCAGCTTCTTCCCCCAGGCCATTAGAACACTGAACACTGATCTCTCCACACACGCACACACATGAACACACACGCACACGCACGCACGCACGCACGCACACACACACACACACACACACACACACACACACATGAACACACACGCACACGCACGCACGCACGCACACACACACACACACACACACACACACACACACGCACACACCACACATGCTCACTTGCACTCTCTCACACACAAACACGCTACAAAAAAGGTCACTTTAAAAAACATAACTGTATATTATTGTATATAGTACTCATTACCCTATTCTTTTTTTTTAACAACTTTTTTTATAATTTTTTTGACAATACAAACATTAACAGTAAATATCTCAATAAATCACAGGAATATACGTTCCTGTTTTGAATCAATAAATGTAGGTTACAAGATATATACATAATCCCCATTATCCCCATTATACAATACAGTACATACATATGCTCTTGCTCGGTCTTCTTTCCCCCCCCCTCAGGACCCCCCTTGGATAATCCATCCATTATTTGTTTCCAACCAGAGATTACAATTCATATGCTAACCTTTATTCTCTCCACCACTTCTAACCAGATTGCAATGCTGGCTTCATTGACACCTAAAATTCTTGCTGTAGATATCTCTAAATAAATCACATCGAGATAGGTAAGAACCCATATCTTCCGGCACATTTTGTCCGGTTGAATCCATCGTGATGCTATCAACTTTTTAGCAGCCGTAAGACCGGACAAAACTAGTCTTTTTAGCTGTATAGTGGCTGCTAACTGTGAAACATCATTCAACAACAATACAGAAGGCATTACAGGTATGTTCAGAAATAAAAATTCTGATAATTGCGTAGTGACTTCTTCCCAGAATATCTTAACAGGGGGGCATTCCCAATACATATGCATAAATGTACCTATATCACCTCTTAGACACAAGGAGCATAAAGAGTCTTGTTTAAGCCCCATTCGGTTCAATCTTATAGGTGTCAGGTAACTCCTATGAATATAATTAAGATTAATCTGTCATTACCCTATTCTTAAAGCTTAGCATTATATTGTATTTATTCTTATTACTTTTAGCATATCTATTTTATTATCTATTCTATTTTATTATTGCATTTTTGCACAATCAAGGCAGGCATGGCCACCTTCATTTCACTACATGTCTCGTGTATGTATGTGACCAATACATCTCTTGAATCTTGAATCTTGAAATTCAGCTAATTCTGCTTTTCCCCTCACACGAGACAATGAACCTTTATCTTATCACTTCTTATCTTATCACAACTTATTGCATCTTATCACATCTTATGTTCAGGTACTGTTCAGTGGGGCGACAGTGGCTCGGGAGGTAGAGCAGTCGCCTGGCAATCCGGAGGTTCCCGGTTCGATTCCCGCTCCTCCCGGGCAGCGTGTCGATGTGTCCTTGAGCAAGACACTTAACCCCTAATTGCTCCCGATGAGCAGGTTGGCACCTTGCATGGTTGCCTCCGCCGTCGGTGTGTGAATGTGTGAGTGAATGGGTAAAATGTGAGTAACAAACTGTAAAGCGCTTTGGATAAAATCGCTATATAAAAAAGCAGCCATTTACTTGAAGGTTCAAGTAACAATCTAACACATTAGTTTGAGGGACAAGAGTTTTGTGTTTACAATATGTAGTTCTACATTTTGAAGCATATTCTATTAGGATGGATACCAGACTAAACAAAACAAACACCATTAAAGTTCCTATAGCACTAACGACTTGAACCATCATGCTTTTAGAGTACATTGCGAATATCAAGTCAAGTCAAGTCAAGAGTTTTATATATGGAGTCTTTGAACCGTGACACGCTTGGTAACTGATAATGCATGTACTGTACACCCAATATGAATTCTTTGCACGTGGATTCAGCAGCCTCATATAGCTCGCCTCCATTTTATTTTTGTTGCCCTCTCCCATGTTGACAATGCCTCACAGTTTCCATTGTCTGTTGAACACGCTGCTCTGTCTGCTAGCTGTCTCACAACTGTGAGACATGAGACGTCTGCTGAACATGCCTCTGCATTTCCTCTGCGGCTGACCACAACCCAGCGGCTGCGGTTGCCAACAAGCTCCCAGCCTGTTGCCGTGGCTTTGTAGTGCAACATTTTCCTGCTTACTTACTGAGAATGTGATTACTCCGCTATGGCTCCCCTCTTCCAATAGCTGCTGAACTTGAATGCTTGGCTTTGAGAAAGTCGGTGTGAAAGGGAGCACTTCTCACAGCGCACCACAGCATCATCAGGGCATCACCATCATCGTCACGCGGTGCGGCGAGGGGGATCTGAGTCAGGAGAGGCTCATGTATACCTTGGCTTCAGAGCCATCACACTGGAAAGACTCGCTGTCCTCGCCGACCGCACTCAGTTTATACTTGTAGCCGATCCATCAGCGAAAGTCAGTGAGACGGATACACAGAGTGCTCAATGAGTTGACGTTAACGGGGCGACGAGATAGGACCTTGATTGTGTCTTTGTCGACAGCCTCCCCCCTCCTCCAAACATGCTAATGTTATTACACGCTACAGCGTGAAGTGTAATTATCTCGCAACCACTGAATACTGGATGGAAATAATGAGAAGCACTGGTTTCTCCAAGTTTGAAAGGAATTCGACTTGTCAGCCACTCTCGGAATTGCTTCATACTGGTGTCCCGTTCTCATGCCCCTTTGTGTTGCGAGCTCTTGATACCGACAGTGTTCTGGTACTGTGAACAACACTACTGTAGAAAGGAAATAGTCCACTTTAAAGTGCCTGCTCCGTCGGCCAGACCTCGGTTTAACCTAATAATTTGCAGACCATTAGGATATAAAGCAGACACCAGAGTTGGTCCTAGAATAAAGACTCAATAAACTCCTCCTCCTCTTTTCTGCAGCTCCACATCCTTGTTTCTTCCTCAAGCGTCAAGCTGAACATCGACTGCCAAGAGGTGGCTGACAAAGAGATCAAGGCTGCTGGAAACACGTCCATTGATGGCTATCAGGTTCTGGGCAAGATGTCCAAGTCCATCGGCTCCAAAGGAGAATCTGCAACAGTAAGTGAACTTTGACGTATGTGGAGCAATCGTTAGAAAACCAAATGAGGAAAGCGAAAACTGGACATTATTGCTGAATATAAACAATGGTAATCTTTATCCGTGTGTGCAGTCATACAGGCATGTGCACAGAAATCCCTCCAATACAGAAAGTGCCCACACATGTTAATTGGTGTATTCTTTGCATGTAGATTTTAGTTTAGCATCAACTCCACTTAATGAGGCAGGATCAAAACATCATTAAAACAGAGGTACCCTATTTAGGTTTTACAAAACCTCCCTCCCTCCCTGCCCCCCCCCCCCCCCCCCCCCCCCCCCCCTGTTCCCTCCCTGTTCCCTCCCTGTTAAGATGAGATAAGATACGATAAGAAAAAGACTAAAGAGTCAGTTCTGAATGTTTGGACCCCTATCCCCTACTTCCTTCTTAGTTCTTACCACTGTTGTTGATGGGTAGGAGTCCTTTCTCAGCACAACCCATGCTTTTCTTCATACCTGCAGCTCTGACTAATTAGCTGCAAAATGAATGAAAGTCAGGTCCAATCTGTACAAGCCCCGAAATAAACACCTATTTAGGGCACGCTGTGGAGCAGGTTTCAGCACAGGGCTGCAGGATACTGCAGGTGTCCAGTATGAGGAACGCTGAAAACATGACTACTGATCAACAACATCATTGGTGATAATCATCATAATCAAGTTTATTTATATAGAACATTTCCAACAGTTGTGCTTCACAGATAAAGAGCATAGAGCAAGAAATATATATACAATACATACAACTAAATATAATAGTGCAAAAAGTGCAATTGCAAATAAGTGCAGGAGTTCAGATAGAAATAAAACATTTAAAAAGTGCAGCACATTACAAAAATAAGGCATAAAAGGACTAAAAGTAACGACCTAGGAGGCAGGCTCAGCTCTGGTCAAAGACCAGGGAGAATAGATGAGTCTTTAGCCGGGACTTAAAGACATCGAGGGTCTGGGCTGACCTGATGTGGAAGGGGAGGCTATTCCACAGTTTAGGGGCGGCTATGGAAAAGGCTCTGTCCCCTCTGGTTTTGAGCCTAGACCTGGGGACATTTAGCAGCAGTTGGTCTGCTAAGGAAATGGGGCTAAGGGTCTAAAATTGACTGTTGAAAGACGTTATGTGGGGGGAGTGGCCCTTGTCCTGCTCGGTCCTGATGTCACACCGTTACCCCAGAAGAACATCAAGCCTCCTAACATGGCCTGCACAATGAGAGGAGTATGCCTCTGCCGATCCTTATCCGATCTGACGCGGCTGGAGTGCATTTTCTTTTGTTTTCATATTTGTTTTCCGGGATGCGAAGGAAGTATCGATGACATACTATGTACTGCGACACCATTTCTTTTTTTTTCTCTTTTCCCCCCATAGTTCCAGCTCCAGATGTTTGATATTGTCTGCAGCTTGGGCTGGACGAGCAGAGACAGATGTTGCGACCTTCCATCTATGGTGAGAGAAGAGCCCTGGTGGACCTCTCTGCAGGGGAGGAGCCTTACAACTTAACAGCCCACATAACAAGCACTGAGCAGTCTGTTAGAGTCTCCACTGACCCATATCTGTGGCCCTTCTGGCGCACGCTGGCCCTGCCTCTCATGAAGGGGCCACTTGGAGACACAAGGCCTGGCATGGGTGTACATGAGAAGTTCAGTCATTTTGTAAAGTGGTGTGTGTGTGTGTGTGTGTGCATGTGTGTGTGTGTGTGTGTGTGTGCGTGCGTGCGTGCGTGTGTGCATGTGTGTTGCAGTATTAGACATAATGCTTTCAATGCATGTTACGTATCTCATCTTTTTAACATGGCGCTAAACAAATGCATATCCATCCCATGTCATTGGTTTTGGACATACTTACCTCATCCTTTTGACACATGTGGACAATGGACACAATGGAATACTGGTATTTTGTAAGCTGCAGTGTAGGACTCTGGATAACTAAACTGAAAAAAAAATCTTACAAATCAGATCCCCCCCGTGTTTAAATGGTTGAAGGACAGAAAGACATTTTACTCCCAACTATGTTGACAGGAGAGAGGCTGGACATGGCAACACAAGCATCTGAGTCAAGATACCTCTTCTCCGATAAGTCAGACAAAGCTGGTTGCCAGGTTGGGGGATAGGAGAAATTGTCGGGCCACCTGCTTTCCACTGGGTCACATTATGTTGCAATCCTAGTTGGTTGTAATTATAGTCTCCTGGTTGTTAAAGGACAATGACTATGTTTATATTGGCCAGCTGCAAGTTTAAACATCTCTTGTCAAAGAAAGTGTGTCACTGATTTGCAGTCCTGACTCAAACCAACCCCAGCAATAAGCACGAAGGCCACCAGATCAGTGAACAACGATGCATAAATCACAATACAAATGATGTAACACTGTCAGACCGTTGTAAAACAGCATCTCAGTTCCAGGGTGTGTGGGGTGTGTTTTTAATGTACACAGCTACAGGCTGTGGTGGTAAGACCTTGGACTCTGTCCTTTTCAATCTGGAGTTTCTCACTTCACTCCCAGTGGAGATCTCCAAGAACAAGCAGCTCTTGTTAAAGGAGCTGCACGATCACAGTTGGTCGGACACCCAGAATGTTTTGAATGCGATTCAACTCTCGCTGGCTGTTTCTTGGACCGTGATGCGCGAGGTAAGCTGCCTGATTGAGCTGTTTTATCGACAGTCTTGTCCTAGCTATTGAGCACATAGAAATCAGAAATCAGCCAAGTCAATCGGGAAAATCAATCTCCAGTAACTCACCCTCATCAACTGACCAGTCAACCAAACAGGCTTTTGCACTGAAATGAGTTTTATATCATAGTAATGCAAACGGTTGTGAACCAGAAGCTGTTGCCACATTCCTGCGGAAATCAGCCTGGAGACTGTTAGTGTTTCGACAGCTTTTCAGTGTCAGTGGAGTAGACGCAGAACATTTCACTTCATGACTTCACAAACAACTCGTTCAGGTACACAAGTCTTATTATGTTGAAGGGTGTATCTTCTATTTGAATCCACACACAGGAAAAGGCTCATTCCAGTTCTGTTTCCAAACCACTATATGTTTTACCTCCTGGCCCTCATGCGCTTACCTTGTCATGCCGACCGCTGTGAGAATTACCCGCTGCTAATGCAGCGAACCTACAGACACCCTGCAAGGTTATGAAAGACGCATCTCACCGCTGCTTTGTCTGTCCCCTGCTCTACCAGAGAGACGAGTCCAAATGCCCGTCCCTCCCCAACTCCTGCACCTGCACCAGCGAGAGCACAGGAGCTCAGGGGCCCCAGGGGCCAGTGGTAAGGATCACATTGTGTTTCTGAGCAACAAGGGACACCGCCCCGCTCATTGCGTTTGTATTTCCACGTCCCAAATGCATGTGACATGGTATAAAGAGAGGGATGTATTAGCCTTCAAGGTGTGGCCATTTTGAATGTAGCATATACTTGTTCAGATTAATATGTTTGTTAGAAAATGGTAGTTTTGTGCATATAGATGCATGATTTATTCGGTTTGGGAATAGCCGCGTGAACAGAGAAGCCTCTAGTATCTTTCCCATGAAGTTCAGCCATCAGAAAGGAAAGGACGACGGTGAAAGCAGTCGGGGGCGAATAAGGTGAACACACCAATACCACCGCCTAGAGAGACCTCTATGTGTCTCTCCTTCTCTCTTACTCGTGGCCAAAAGGAGGTTAATAATAGAGCCTGTACCCTGTTATTTATGCATGCATATCGTATATATTCGGGAATATTGTAACCCCAAGGCATATTAACCATGGGAAACAT
Source organism: Notolepis coatsorum (assembly GCF_963971535.1). Taxonomy (NCBI): domain Eukaryota; kingdom Metazoa; phylum Chordata; class Actinopteri; order Aulopiformes; family Paralepididae; genus Notolepis; species Notolepis coatsorum. Next base: position 128,162,066 of record NC_140169.1, read on the forward strand.
TCTTGCAGAACCCTAATAAAAGTTGTCCTATTTTTTGGAACGGGAGCCAAAGTGTGCTACAACATGGGAGGCGGCGTGTAATAACCGTTGAGCCCTTCAGGATGAGGGTGAAACGTCTCTGGACTACTTTCTCTGTGCCGATTTGACAGACAAATAACCTCTTGCTTCCCCAGGGAGCACCTGGCAGCAAAGGTCCTCGGGGTGAAAGAGGAGAGCTCGGCCCTGCTGTAAGTATCAGTCTCTTACCTCTCTACCTCTCCAGCGTTCCCACTCTTTTAAAAACGCCGCCGGCTCCCCCCTTTTTTTTTTTTTTAATAGATCCTATCGGAAAAACCCCTGCCCTCCTTTTCTTGATCCTCCAATCACAACTGTAACAGTTATGATTGGAGGATCGAGAAAAGGAGGGCGGGGTTTTCGAAATAGGTCAATTAAAGGCAAAATGCTGTCGAGTCGTAAAAATATCCACACGTTTGACACAGTTGTGTGGCATGTGGAATGCACCACAGTGAACATGAACCCTTTCACTGCCACACGACAGAAGGTTAACCCTTTACTATCACACAACCGACGGTCGTAAAGGGTTAACCTTCTGTCGCAGTGAAAGGGTTAACCGCTTTGGTAGTGCGGCAGTGAAAGGGTTAACGGCCCTTGATGAAAATGTAAGGATTGTTTACAGTGTAAAAGCTTTGACGGGAAGAGACACATCTGACTTCACTTATTACATCAGTGTTGGTTCTCTTTCCTTGATATTGAGGAAGATTTGCTCCTCAGCAGCGCAGCACAATTCCTCCGAGTCTGGTGCCTTCTTCTTCTTCTTCTTCTTCTTCTTCTTCTTCTTCTTCTTCTTCTTCTTCTTCTTCTTCTTCTTCTTCTTCTTCTTCTTCTTCTTCTTCTTCTTCTTCTTCTTCTTCTTCTTCTTCTTCTTCTTCTTCTTCTTCTTCCAGAGATTGCAACAGTAGCATTTTCTTTTTTTGTTTTGGAGTATTTGTTGAACTTGTGAGGTGTAACATTTTTGGGGCGGTTTTAATGCTTGTTACCTTTCTCCCACTCTCTTTATTATTCTCTGACAGGGTCCACTTGGGCCACGTGGAGATAATGGATTGCCAGGACCTATGGGTCTGCCCGGCCCTCAAGGACCCAGTGGGATGTCTATTCCTGGAGAAGCTGTGAGTCTCTCTAACGCACGCGTAATGTGTACCCTCCCCTGTTGCGTTTTTTTTTTTTTATCCCACAATACCCTCAATAAACCAACTAGGAGATCGTTTGTCCGTTTATTATGCAGGGATTTTACAAGCCGTGGAGTAATTATGGCAGCATTCCTTCAAGGCCGGGAACAGGCTTGATATCTAAGGCTTTTAAACCTTCTAATATCAATGTATGGTAATAAATCAGTAACAGGATTTCCTCCTCTGAAATGGACTCAGAATCAGGATAAATGTTCAAAAATGTTGGCTCTGGCAGGGGGGGGGGGATAACTAAGAGAGTAACTAAGTCAATGTACTCTGTATGAATACTTTTTTAAGGTAATTTTACTTACTTAAGTACTTTCATTTTGATACTCAAGTATGTTTAATTCACTTCCATTCTTTTACTTAAGTTTCATTTTAAACTCAAGACTTTTCATTGCATTGTGTTTATCTTGGCCTACATAAAGATGCTAGCAGAGCACATTCCACAGTCACACAAAGGTTAAAGGGGCACTTCATCAAAACAATGCTGATTTATTTTGCACATAATCTCACACACATCCAAAAAGCTCTAAACGATTTTGCACACATTCATTTAGCTTGACAGTTATTGAGAGCTTGAATATGACCACCAGTGGTGTCATCGGGGGGAGATTTAATCCTTGTGTTGTATCAATTACAGTTCAATGAAATGATAAGGTAGCAGTCCCTATAAAACAAGGTATTGCTATGTATTCATCTACACCATTTCATGGAGCTGTAATTGACACAACACAAGGATTCAATGTTTTTATTTTTTTGACGTGCCCCTTTAACGAGAGTTGAGGGTTCCGCGAGCATTGTTTTTTCTCCACCCATGGATCGTACGTTTATCTGCTCCTACAGGGTCGCGCCGGACCAAAGGGGGATCCTGGAGACTCGGGGCTACCTGGACAGAAAGTGAGTGCTGCCTTTTGGCCGCAGGAAATCTCAGCCGTGCTTTTTATTTTAAAGGAAACCAAGGGATAATTCACAGTGTACTGTTATGCTACTGGCTCTGGCCTCTGGCCACGTGGCAACGCCACGGACAATATCTCATATGAGGACGACTCTTGGAAGAGGGGGAGTAACTGACAACAGGTTGACATTCTCAAAATTAATTGAATCTCTCTTCATGTCAGGAACATTATGGGCCAAGAACAAATCACCCTTGATATACAGTTCTGGTTAAACTGAGTCCCATTGTGTCACCCTCTTTGTGTCTGTTCTAACTGGGTGTAATGTTAGTTGTGAACAATGAGGTGATAAAGAATGATTGGAAAATACGTTGTCGCTGAGTTAAGAACTTAAAGCTATTTTTTTCCTTCTCATATCATGCCTTTATGAAAGATGAATGATTGCGTACTGTTTAGCATTAAACAAAATCGCTCAAGCAACGCTCACAATTAAAGCTGGCTCATCTGCCTCATCAGTACTGACAGCATTATGGTCTTCTCAATGGGTTCCAGGCCTTAGCTTTTTACTTTGAACAGAATAACAATGTTCTTTCATGTGTCCCCAATCAGCAACTACTGCTCTGTGGAAATCACTGGAGATGGTCTCCATTAAATATGTTTACAGGCACAGCCAATAACAAAATGCCGATGTGTAGAGAGGGGGCATCATTTTCAAAGCCCTACTGGTACCTTTTAAAATGGTATCTGGGATGAAGAAGAGATGTCCCCACATAAAGCTGAATTATGGAACATCCCCTATAAACACCCCATATGTAGCTAGCAACACTAACCTTAACCCTAACCCTGATCGTTGACAATCACATAACTAGGTGACCATTTTCTAGCTAGCAATCGTAACCCTAACACCCTGAATGTAGCTTACGGTGACCAAACGTCCTCTTTTGCCCGGACATGTCCTCTTTTCATGCCCTGTCCGGGGCGTCCGGGGGGGGGTTATACATTCATGAAAATGTCCGGGTTTCATTGTTTTTCAGGTTCAGTTTCAGTTTCACTGCACTTTGCGAGCGTCTGAAGGCTCGGGACTGCATATTTTGCCGAACATATAAATGACCGAATTAAAGCACTATTTGTTGCCGTTCGAATGCGTCGATCGGTTCTCGAGTTACATGCCGATATGTCAGGCGTGCGCGTCAGATTATCACCCCGGACTCCCGAGGCTCCAGAACCAGAAGTCAATCATCCGCCAATTGCGAAAATGATTGGTCAGCATTGTAACTTGTAGCCAACAATGACTGTAGCTTTCCAGTAATATCCCACATGGGGGTGTGCGAATCAGGGATCTAGGTGAAAATTGACAAGCGAAGACAGGATCAAGTGATAAAAATTCTGAATAAATTTACTTGGATGAGAAAATGAAGAGATGGAGAGCTTTTTTCTTGGCACGCGGTTTACCCGGATGTCTCTATAAGACAAATTTCTGAATGGATTTTTATAAAATTTGGACCTGTACTACATAAGACTTCAGGCTATGGATTTGCGGTGTTTTCCAGCTTATACAAAATATATATATATATATATATTATTTCGGAATATTGCAACTACTACACAAAAACGTGAGTACACAAGTTCAAGTTCAACTCAAGTTCAGCCCTATGTTACTCATTAGCACTAAAAGTGATTTTTCTTTATTGTGTAAGAAACTTCAGAATGTTATCTTTCAAAAGAGACCAGGTTTATGCATGTGCTATAAGCATAAAGTATAAAGATAAGCTTTGCAAAAAAAGTATGCAGTCCTCAAGTTCAAGTAAAATAATTGCCACTTTTCTGGGTGCGTGTTATATGGTTCAATTTGGGATATTGCAACCACTACAGAAAAATGTGAGTACACAAGTTCAAGTTTAACTCAAGTTCAGACCTATATGCTACTCTATTTCATTAGCACTAAAAGTGATTTTCCTTTTTTGCATTAGTAACTTCAGAATGTTATCTTTCAAAAGAGACCAGGCTTATGCATGTGCTATAAGCATAACGTATAAAGATAAGCTTTGCAAAAAAAGTATGCAGTCAAGTTCAAATAAAAAAAGATTTCCGCTTTTCTAGGTGCATGTTAAGAGGTTAATACAATAAGGCATCTTTGAGTAAACTTTGAGTAGAGATTCAAGAGGTTTATTTATCACATACACAAGACATAGTGAAATGAAGGTGGCCATGCCCGCTTCGATTGTGCAAAGTATCATTAAGTATCTCGAGGCTGGGGCCAGCATGTCCTTTTTTTTGGAAATCAAAATATGGTCATCCTACATGAGATGGTGATTGGCCCTTAAAGGTATAGTTTGGATCTTTGGGCATTAAGTATGAAATACGTTTGCTGCCTGTCTAAAGCTTCCTGGTTCACTCTGAACCCGGCCAGAAGTTTGAGCATGGGACTCTAAGTAAAACAATAGCTTTGCTTTGACTACACTACTGGCAAGTATTTCATACCACTTAATATCCAAACATCCTCTATCCCCTTTAAGTGCAATGCAAACGCTTGGGGGAACCCATCTCCAAATGGATTGTGAGTAGGTTGCAGGTGACCATGTTGGAGCAGATGCTATAGCAACATGCATTTAATGACTTGCAGGCTACACAGCCCTGGTTTATAATGGCCAATAAAATGGATCTGGAATATATTATGTTCCCTGTAAATCTTATGCCAAAGCATCAAAGGCGAGAGAGGATTGACAATAAAAATGTGAGCAGGGTTCCCGAGCAAATGAGAACTAAAAAAGGAGATTTACTGTTTGACACGCGGAAAACTGGTGGTGAAACAAAATGGTTTATTTGGTTGGTCAAAGGTAGGATGACCTTTAGTTAATGTGGAAGAAAGAAGGGGAAAAAAGAGGCTCAACTTTCTTTGAGTTGGTTTGTTCTCACTTTTTTCCTCAAGGGCACACGTGGGCCATCCGGTAGCGCCGGCCCAATCGGACCAGCCGGAGTGAGGGTGAGTACGGTCAATAATTGAATTATAATATCACTAATCAGTAGGATGACATGTGCAGTATCAACACACTGTTCTGCTCTTCTAATTCCAGGGGCCTCCAGGAAAAGAAGGAGGGGCTGGACCCAGGGGCCCAACAGGTCCAATGGTACGCTCTAGGAAGCTGTTTTTATCCTTGTTTCTATCCCTCTGTACGGTTTAATTGGGAAATGTGTGTATACTACCTTCTTTGGTATAACATTGAAAACATAGGTTAGGATTATGTAGTTTGATATAACCAGACGTTTCTAATTGGGATCTGACTGATTGTTATCCTTTCTTTACTGATCTCCAGGGACCTGCCGGAACTCCTGGCCAATCTGGGAATTCAGGACAAGTAGGAAAGCCTGGTGACAACGGCCCCCCTGTAAGCGCCTATAAATGAGCATGCATGGCATTCTGCCACCAGTCACTGATGCATCTTTGTGTGCTTTGTGCAGTGAAAATGTAATTGAAAGTGAAATGTCCCCACTTTCTTTTAGGGTGCTACTGGTGTGAAAGGAGACAGGGGAGAGAGAGTGAGTAGATCTTCAGTTTTATATAATTCCAAACTCTTAACCTGTCTGTTATATTCAAATACAACGCAAAACGAAATGTAAAGGTGAATCCATACAAAGGCAATGGAAAGACGAGACCGGAGGCAAACAGACGCCACTTTGAACGCCGTTCACTCCAGTTGAAAAAGCTTCAACTTGAGCAAGAAATTGATGATGGAGAAAATATGGCTATACACTAAATATCAAATAGATTGCTATGAATGCTCTGTAGCCTATAGATATTGAATAGGCTACATTTAGAATTCTTTTTTGTGGTAAATGTCAACAATGCTATTGTTGACACCAAACACATTACAGTAGCATGTACATTTTGCTAGTGTCCAACTGTCAAATTGGAGTAGCCTATACAGTGAGGCAGATTTCTCTTTGCGTTGCATCTGAACATACTGTCTTTGAGTAGCTAGTAGTAGACGTATTACCAACCCCAAACTGTCTGTTTCCAGGGAGACTTTGCTCCTCAGAACATGATGCGATCCATCGCCAGACAGGTCTGTGAGCAGCTAGTAACGGGTGAGTGAGCCCTTTTCTTCTGAGCTACAGTACATCCAGCGTCGGTTCACTCTGCTGCTATCTTGGTCACGTGGGTCTAACAAGAGCAGAGCCCCATCTCTTCTGTATCTGTCTTTCATATTTAAAGTCACTGGTCAATTACTGACAAGTTACAACACATAGTTAATATGTCAAACCTTTTTTATTTGCCTTTTTTCCACTTACTGTAGACCAGCTACTATGCATGCACCATCCAGTGGTTGAGTGCCACAGAGTTAATAGTTACCACTCACGATTTTCAGCCTTGGCTTTTGGCAGAGATTGTTATTTTTTTTTTAAACATCATTAAAACATCATTCAAATTTTACTCAACGTCAAATCTCATCACATAATAACTTTCTCCGTATATGTTTATTTTGGAGCAAGTAGTTTCGTTGTCCCTCAGTCCCTGCCATATTTAGTGTTACAGGATACCCCATTCAAAACCACCACAGTGATCAGTCTTCTTGTTAGACCGTCTCTCTGCTACTGTCTACATTTGAAAATCATTCTGGCATCCTTAGAGATCCTGTCAAGTCATTTGAATGTGGTACTCCTTTTCCGGCGTTGCAGGGCAAATGAGTCGAGTCAATTCGATACTGAACCAGATCCCCAACGGTTACCGTGCTAGTAACACCCCAGGTCCTGCTGGCCCCGCTGGATCCCCTGGAAATCCGGGTGGCCGTGGAGAGCCTGGACAGTCAGGCAGAAGTGGCTTCCCAGGAAGTTCCGGATCACCTGGGCGGCAGGGAGAGAGAGGTATGCCTCTGTTCATTTACATGAAGTATTTTATAGTATGGAAGTATATCATATTTATTAAGTCATTTTCATACAAGGAATTTGTGTCTGTGTCTGCTCACTCAACGAGGACACAAACACTACATCTAGAATGATATGAAAGGGAATATAAATAGTATTGTTTTTCAATGTAAATTGAAAGAAAAAGGTATATTGAGGTACTGTACAAATGCAGTGGGAGCGGAAGTCAAATATAGTATACAGTATCAGGACCATAATAAATATAATATACAGAGATTTAACGGGGGTGGTAAGAACATGTTCTTGCCGTACAGGACATAGACAGTCTTTGTAACAGCCATTGCACATGCGGGTTACGGTGAAGAGTTATATAAAGAATATATGCAGGGGTAGAGGATGTGTGGAGGATGGCCATGATATTACAGTTCAGTTGTTTACGAGGGCCACGGCTCGCGGGAAGAAAAACTGTTCCTGTGTCTCGTTGTTTTAGACATCACAGTCCACAGTCTCTTCCCTGAGCCCGGAAGATGTGGTGACCAGGATGTGAGGGGTCAGCGATGATCTTGTTGGCCCTGGTCCTTGCGTTGTAGAAGTTCTGAAGGGTTGGCAGGTTGTAGGCAACAGTTCTTCTGTTGTCTGGATGATGCGCCTCAGTTTAGCCTCTAGAGCTTGCTGACCCAAACCAGACTGTTATTGAGTGAGGTGAGCATGAGCTCAGTAAGTGGCTGTGAAGGCTTGAACCAGCATTGCCTGTGGCAGGGTGGACTTCTTCAGCTGTACAAAGTACATCCTTTGGTGAGACTTTTATGTGGCGGAGTCAATGTTGGCCTCCCAACTTAGGTCCCTGGATATTGTGGTTCCCAGGGACTTGAATGACTCCACAGTGGTAATTGCTGAGCCATTGCTGTTAATGTGGGGGTTCTATTTCTGTCCACAATCATCTCCACTGTCTTTTGAGCATTTAGCTCCAAGTTGTTCTGGCTGTAACAGGACACCTGCTGGTCAACCTCCTGTCTGTATCCAGACTCATAGCTCTGGATATTTTGTAGCTTTACAGATGGGTCCTTGGAGACGTTGCTGTGAGTAGAGCAAGGGAGAGAACACACAACCTTGTGGGGCTCCAGTGCTGAGGGTCATGGAGTCAGACGTGTGCTCACCCAGCCTCACGTACTGTCTCCTGCCTTACCCAGCCTCCCGTACTGTCTCCTGCCTTACCCAGCCTCACGTACTGTCTCCTGTCTTACCCAGCCTCACGTACTGTCTCCCGTCTTACCCAGCCTCACGTACTGTCTCCTGTCTTACCCAGCCTCCCGTACTGTCTCCTGTCTTACCCAGCCTCACGTACTGTCTCCTGCCTTACCCAGCCTCCCGTACTGTCTCCTGCCTTACCCAGCCTCACGTACTGTCTCCTGTCTTACCCAGCCTCCCGTACTGTCTCCTGCCTTACCCAGCCTCACGTACTGTCTCCTGTCTTACCCAGCCTCCCGTACTGTCTCCTGCCTTACCCAGCCTCACGTACTGTCTCCTGTCTTATCCAGCCACCTGCTTTATCCAGGGGGGGGGGGGGGGGGGGTACCGTGCAAAGGTCCACTGATTGGTTGAAAATGGCAGTGAAATTGGGTAGTAGTTGGTCAACACAATGTCTGTTCACTGACTTGCATTGGGGGTGCAGGCTGGTGGGAATTGAGGTGGCTGATTGGTAGGTGTGGTGTTTGGGGGGGTGGGTTGGGGGTAAGCTGGAAGATGTAGGAATCGGGGAAGCTGGCTGGTGGGGGTTGGGGAGTTCCAGGTTGTTCCTTGGTCTTTCAAATAGAACTCATTCGATGCAGCTGGGTGGCGTAGCGGAGATTGCGCTCGTCACCAATGGAAGAGACTCCGGTCTCGACTCCCCGAGTCAGCGTTGCCTCCGGCTTGGGCCAGTCGTCATACTAACTCAATTGGCAGAGGTAGCGGGTGGAACTAGGCAGGATCTGCATATGGCTCGCTGATAACAAACTATCATTACACATGGGCAAAACAGAGTCCATTCTCTTCGGTTCAAATAACAAACTCAGCAAGACCGGCGGCTTCTCAGTTACAGTGGGTGACAATATTGTCACAAGGAAAGATGAAATTACCTACCTGGGTTCCATCCTAGAGGCGAATCTTTCCTGTGACAAAATGGCATCCAATGTAATCAAAAAAGTCAACCAACGAACTCGATTCTTGTACCGGATCTCCTCTCTGGTAAACAAGAATACCCTGAAGACTCTGGCAGGAGCACTCATTCAAGGGTACTACGACTATGCTTGCACCTCATGGTACCAAAGCACCTCAAAGGCGCTAAAAACAAAATTACAAACATCTCAAAACAAACTGGTCAGACTACTGCTTGACCTTACTCATAGAACCCACCTCACCCCTGCCCACTTTGACAACCTAGGATGGCTTAGAGTAGACGACAGATAAGGTGGAAAGTTGATGGGTGGGGATTGGACGTTGTGGACAGCGACTCCTACAGGTCGGTTGGGTGAATGAATGAATGAATGAATGAATGAATGAATGAATGATATGCACAGGGTGACGCCTGTACAGCAAAGACAGGAAGTATCGGGGGCAGCGTGAGCCTCCCACGCGTTACTCCTCGCCACTGAGAGTCCGCGCTGTCTGGTGAAAAGATGCGACAGGCTGCCTCCTCGTGTACCGGAGGGGACACGTGATGAAAGGCTTCTATCCTCACTATAGCCGACCAGTGGGAGGCATAGTCTAGCAACGTTCAAGACAGGGGAGGGGAGAATTGGCAATATGAAATCGAAGTGAAATGAAGCCTTGCATCACGTGTCCCCTCCGGTACACAAGGAGGCAGCCTGTCGCATCTTTTCACCGCAGCAGCTCGAACTCTCAGTGGCGAGGAGTAACGTGTGGGAGGCTCACGCTGCCCCCGTCCTTTCCTGTTTCCGTCGCACCGGCGTCACCAAACCGACCTGTAGGAGTCGCTGTCCACAATGTCAAATCCCCACCCACCGGCTTTCCCACCCTCTAACACTTGCCAATTGTGTTAGTATGAACGACCGGCCAGCCGGTAGCAACGCAGAGAGCTGGGCTCGAACCCAGCGTCTCCTGCGTTAGAGGCGAGCGCCTTGCCCACTGCGCCAATCAGCCGCCCCGGCTGTCAATCACTTTTGAACTCTTGTCACAGGCAGATGAAATCGCCACATTCACCAGATTCTGTTTTGGGCAGTATTTTCGAAGATGAAAGTTTCAGCTTTTGACTCTGAGTCAATGCAAGTATGGCGCTTTTCCACTGCATGGTACCTACTCTACTCTACTCTACTCTACTCTACTCTACTCTACTCTACTCTACTCTACTCTACTCTACTCTACTCTACTCTACTCTACTCTACTCTACTCTACTCTACTCGCTTTAGGTACCTGGTACTTCGTTCCTTTTCCACTGCAGGTACTAAAATAAAGTACTCAGTTTGTCTCCGTGTGGGGAGGCGGGGCTGCTGCTGCTGGTGTACAGCTGAGAGCTCCATAGCTCTGTGAGAGCTCCGGGCATAGCTATGTCCGTGAGCTAGTAGGCGCAAGCCAGAGTAAAACAGTTTTCAATCAATCAATCAATAACAACATTAATGAGACTCTCGTTGTGTCTATTCTGCTAACGCTAACGTTACCTCTCATTGTGTCTATTCTACAAGCGTTAACGTTAGCTAGGCTGTCTATGCTAACGTTAACGTTAGCATTAGGCTAACAAGCTGTAACGTTACCAGTCACGTCTATTTGCTAACGTTAGCATTAGGTAATAACCGGTTTAAAATGGATGGTGATTACCTCACGTTGTGTCTATTCTACTAGCATTAACGTTACTCATACAAACAATCAATAGCGAGTTATATTGATCACGCTATGTACGATAGCCATGCTAAAACGCTAGCACAACATAAGCTTAAGCCTTAACAAGTCAGCGATCTTTTTGCTAGACTAAACTCTCCGCTCTGTGGCAAATTGTGTTGATGTCGGTTTTGTTTCATCAATAAATGAGGCAGAATACACAGTGACTGTATCCTTTTTTATTGCACTTGTTTCGTGCTGCAAACATACATATGACATTCTACGCGAGCCATTCAAGATGGCGGCTTTCTGTTTTCGTTCAGACTCTCCAAACAGTGACGCGTCTCTCTTCTGTTCTGACCAATCAGTGGTCTGCAGTTTTTCACGTGACTTTTGTGGTACCAGTTCTACTCGCTTGGCTCGCGCTAAGAACCTCGACAGAGCAGGGACTAAAAAAGTACCCAAAAAGTACCGAAAAAGTACCTGGTACCAGGTACTTTGGTAATGGAAAACCGAAAATACCGAGTAGAGTAGAGTAGAGTATAGTAGGTACCATGCAGTGGAAAAGCGCCATAAAGCACAAAACTAGTACCATGAAGCCACTACAGATGTTGTGTTTACAGTACTTAATACAAAGTAGCAATGTGTTAGCCAAGCCTGTTTAGAGAAGTCGCTTCACTCTGCCACCATCTTGATAATGGGGACTAATAAGACCTGACCTCTATCTCTTTGAATGTGGAGTCATCCGTATCTAAGGCCATGTCCAGACTAAAAAGTTGTTGGTCGTTTTAGGCAAAGTATTTGATCGTTTGCACCGTTTTGCCACACGGAACTGCGTTCTGGCAGCCTGAAGACGATACTTTCTGATACCAGCTCCCAGAGTGCGCAATTCTGAAGACGCCCCCCATTGCGTCACCATCTTTACAAGCGATACGCGTCTTCTCCTGAACCGATGACGCGAGAGCCCACCTCTCCCTGCTCTCTCTATCTGTCTGAAGCGGAGCGGGGTTCTGCTGTACACACACTCCCGACCGAGGCGCACACACATGCTCACACGCATCTCCCTTAATCCGCATGACAAAAAAAATAAACATGATACATATGTCTTATATGTCCTGGCTAGAAGTGTTTATTAAACACTGGGAGTTATTATTAACACTTTCAGCGCCACGCCTGGTTTTCCGTTTTACCGCTTGAATGCCACCATCGGCGCCAATGTTAACGTTAATATCGCCTAATCTATGTTTTAAATTATGTGTCTAATCTGCCCATCGCATTATCAAAGACTATTTTCCAGTCAGTGCTGTGAAGGCAGATTACTCACCGCCTCATGCTCCATTGTGATCTCTCAACCTCTCTTGTTTTCTCTGCCCCCTTTTGTCTCAAATGAGCAGACAGTCCGCAGGGTCTTAACACTTGTATTAAAAACCCTGGTAGAGGTCTAATATAAGTAGACCTAATCCAAATGTGTCCATTTAAAGTTCTGTCGAGGAATTAGGGCTGTCACTTTAACAAAAAATCGAATTCGAAATTCGTTGCAGAATTGTAGACACGTTCGAATTTGAATTTGAATTTCAGTGTAAACATTTAAATTTTAAAATTTTAAATACAGAAAAAAAGTCTAAGCAATTTTCAAGATGTTGGCTACTTCTTTTTTTACCATGGTATGTTTGGTATCATTCTTTTCAGCACAGTATCACCTATATGACCTGACCGTTTTTAATTTTTTTATAATAATATTATAAAAGAAATTAAATAAATTTTTTATATATAATTCAAATTCAAATTTCTCCCTTCAAGTTCGATTCTCGTGTTTTTATGTAAATTCGAAATTTTATTCGAAATTCGAAAATAATGTGACAGCCCTACGAGGAATATTGTTCGATTACTTCCTCTATGTAGAACAGCCATAGTTTTAATTAGAGCAAGATACTCCAGCCAGCCAGTAGCATATTGAGTTATAGTGGAGGGCTGTTGAGGTTAGGGGGAGTCTTTCATTCCACCAACCAAACCACTAATGTATTATTGATGGTCTGTCTTCGCCATGGCTTCTGTGTCTTGTCTGACGAGACCAACCCATAAGCGTGTCTCTCTGCATGTCTCTGATTAGTGAACGAGCCCCGGGGTAGATCTGTTCTGTGGCGGCCATAACATATTACCCCATCATTGGGTTTGTCTGTGATTGATTGTGTGTGTTTCTTCCAGGTATTGCAGGGGAGAAAGGTGATCGGGGGACATCAGGACTCGGCCAAAGAGGGCAGAGAGGACCACCTGGTACGTTTCACACAACAGCCTGCTGTACTGAGTGGGCTATAGTACAATGGCATGTTTTCAGTGCAATGGAATTCCATTGCTAGGGAACAGCTTGAACCCAAGTTTATGTCGTCCATTTAGAATGTATAATGTTGTCAAGTAGAAACCGCCTTCAGGGCACGACAAGAAGAATCCATACAGTCCTGAGTGTGTGGTTCCAACACTGAGGGGTTCCTCTGGTATATATCTCTAGTCAAAACCAGATAATTCCATTCTCCACTACTTCACACTGAACAACAACTATACCCACCTCCCTCCGTGGAATCCTCATGGCATCCAATTGACCTATCTCAAACCCTGCCCTCATGTGAAATGACTGTTTGTTTGATTGATTCATTGAAAATGTTATTAACAGATTCCAGAATGGGTACAATACAGTACGGCTCAATACACACAATTGTTAAGGGGATGCAGACCAGAGAAAGACTTTCATCTTGTTTACATCAGGGTCCCCCATTTTCAATTCATCATGACATTTATGACATACACGACATACAGATATACAATACTGTTACATCCAGACATTTATGACATACAAGATATACAAATATACAGTACTGTTTAAGAGACAGAGATCATAAAAGAAGATATTAGAGGGGGAAGAAACTGTACATTCGAGGGGGTTGGGTGGGTGGGTGGGTGTGAGGGGGGGTTTGGACATTTACCGGGGCCAGTTTCAAATTGCAGCCTCCCGTAGGTGCTCTTTGAGAGCGGTTTTGAAGGAGGGTAGGGATTCACATTATTTTACGGCTGTGGGTAGGGAGTTCCACATTGTTGTGGCATAATTGCGAAACGTGTTTAGTCCCTTGTTTGAGCCGAATCTGGGTTGACCATGATTTGTGGAACTCCCTCTAGTGTTGTGGTCGTGGAATTCACTGACCTTTTGGGTGAATTCCACTATTCCACTTTTTTGGTGAATGTGAACTATGTAGTATGGAATTGTGGAGTCAGACAGTTTTTCACCATTTTTGTGTTCAGGAATTTTTGTGCAGGCCTGAAATCATGGCTCTATGACGCACTGGAGCCACTCGTCCCCTAGCACTATATGAAAACTAGAGAACATTAGCATGGTTTCCCCAGAGTTAATAAGTAGCTCACAAAGTGTACAGTAGCATAGCAAAGCTAATGCTAACCACCATGTATGTGAATGGGAAATGCTAAAACGATTAGCGCCATACTCCGGGAAGTGAAGTTAAATAAAAACACAGATTTTTAGTTAGTTAGTTGATTAGTCATGCTTAAACCAAGTAGGGTCCATTTGCTAGATTTTGGTCGTTTATAGCTAAAGGTTTAAGCTAATGCTAACTGTTTCATGTACAGTATGTGACTGGAAAATGCTAATGCTTTTCTGTGGTGTGGCAAACTGAGAACATATTTATTTTTGCTTTACCCGGACTTTAACTTAACTGAGCAGTAGGGCTGGACGCTATAATTATTTTTTTAATAATAATAATAATAAATAAATTAAATCTGACATCAGTATCACGTTTCACAATATCAAGAAAACCCAAAATATGATAAAAACAGATAGACGATATTTAAAAAATGTCATATTGAGGCGGGATCCTCACCGCGTGGCTGAACCTGACTCTGTTGCCTGAGGCTCAGGCAGCTGTGTTAATAAATTACCCCCACTGCTGTCTGAAGTTTTTCCATTTAAACACCATACTATATATTCAAGATGATTTATGTTGCGTTTGTGTTTGGTGCTCATGCTTACAGATGTTGGAATACATTTCCCAGTCATTGCTAGAGAAAACACTAATTCCAAGTCAAAATTGAAGGTCAAGCCTGAACTCAATGGCCTTTATAATAGCTATAAACAGCACGCGTTAAGAATAAAAGAAGATTTGTCAGCGAATAGATAAGACAAACTAACATGTGTGCAGTGGGACTTATGCTCATCATACAGTAGATAGATCCTTTCTTTCTGAAAGTGTCCATTAAGTGAAAAATGACTTTTTCCATCTTGTCACCTTGTGTGTCTGGATAACAAAACAAAAAAAATTCTTCTATAAGCAAATTCCTTTCTTCTCCATTCCTGGAAACTGGGAAAATCTTGTCACTGCCCCATCCTGAACTCAGGGGTGTAAATGAACTATATATCCAATAAAATATTATCATTCATTTTTAAATAATCTCACTTCCCCGATCATGTGAAACCTTCTTCCTATTTAGCAGTTATTTTTTGGGCAATGTTCAAATCAAGTCCTGCCCAGCATTAAGTCCTCCCCCAACAGTCATTAATTTGGAAGCACTTCAAATCGTGGAAGCAAAGGACACACTTAATGCCATTTCCTGTACACTTATAATACAGCTTATAATACTAGCACTTTGGGATCCCAGCGAACAAAAAGTGCATTACAAATCCAATCTATTATTATTATTATTACAGCTTATAGTACAACATACTGTACATATAATTTAGCAGAGCCTTAGGCTTATAGTACAACATACTGTACATATAAATGGTAAATGGCTGCATTTATATAGCACTTTTATCCAAAGCACTTTACAATTTGTTCCTCACATTTTACCCATTCACTCACACATTCACACACCGATGGTGGAGGCAACCATGCAAGGTGCCAACCTGCTCATCAGTTAGGGGGTTAAGTGTCTTGCTCAAGGACACTTTGACACGCTGCCCGGGAGGAGCGGAAATCAAACCGGGAACCTCCGGATTACCAGACGACTGCTCTACCTCCCGAGCCACTGTTGCCACATATCATTTAGCAGAGGCTTATAGTACAACATACTGTACATATAATTTAGCAGAGCCGTAGGCTTATAGTACAACATACTGTACATATCATTTAGCAGAGGCTTATAGTACAACATACTGTACATATAATTTGGCAGAGCCTTACAGGACTGGCACACTGGACCCAGAAGCGCTGCGAATGGTCCCGAAGCGCTACTTGGCAGCAAGTTTCCTTTCGGTGGCCTTGTTAACAGATTAGACTGGACACACCAGCCACGCCACGGTCGCCACTTGTTTCGGCTTCTGGTCTATTTAAAGTGAATCGGGCATATAGCAGATGTTAATTGTTAATTGTAATTAATCAGTGAAATTTGTTTTGTGAATTCCATCATCACAAAAGAGCTCCAGCTCTCTACTGCGGTTAAGGTTAAGATAAGGTTTAGGTTTAGCACAACTTCTAAGGTGAAAATTATGACAATGTCCGGCATTGCTGATTGGCCAAACTCACCATTCACGGTGTGGAAAAAATGTATGCGTCAATACTACATATTGTAAATAGCATCACTGTATGGATATTCCTCCTTTCCTAAATCTGGATATAAGGATTCACTACATCAAACTGACATCACCGATTCCCAGGGAAATATTTTTGAAAAGTGAAAACAGCCGGCAAATAGCTCTGTTGTCTTCAAGCCTCCCCCTAACGGTTTTCATGGGCAGGGAATGGTCGCTAATGTTTGTATCAACACACCTGTGTCGATGTTCTGGAGCTTAATGTTGTTGTTTATTGTTTTTAGCTCTAGCAATCCGTTATTGGTATTTGCTACTTACCAATGATGATGTTGATCGGTAGAGTCCTCTCTCAGCACGGTCCATGCTGTTCCTCACACCACCTCAGGCTAGTTAGCCACAAACTAATGCAATGTCAATGGGGTCAAGCTCCTGTCAGTACAAGCTGACTGACGACAACTGAAATCCGTGCACACAACGATTTCAGATTTCAGAGCTTGTACAGATAGGAGCTTGACCCCATTGACTTTGCATTGGTTTGTGACTAAGAACAATCACTGGTAAATAGCAAGTAGGGCTAGGATTCCCCCCCAGAACTAGGGGGAATCATTAGCTTACATGGACAATATTTCCTCAACCCGATTGAAATCCTTCAGATTGGACATTTCAAATCAACCGTTTACACAAACACTAAATAAGCGGAACCGTGTTTACATTACTTGTGTGACATGCCCAGAAAGACCCTGCATACATTTAGCCCCTCTTGCACTCACCACCTAGTACACATGTTGGATCATTCGTATAGGTCAACTCGCTAGCCAGGGACCAGCAGCGATGTCAAAGAGTGCACTGTAGATGTTACCCCGCGTGGGGCAAACATGCACAGAAAGAATATATTTATCTAGCTAGCTAGATATATATATATTTATATAGATCTCAGTGGTTTAACCCTGGTAGAGCAGCGACAGAGCCATGTGGTCTCAGTGGTTTAACCCTGGTAGAGCAGCGACAGAGCCATGTGGTCTCAGTGGTTTAACCCTGGTAGAGCAGCGACAGATCCATGTGGTCTCAGTGGTTTAACCCTGGTAGAGCAACAACAGATCCATGTGGTCTCAGTGGTTTAACCCTGGTAGAGCAGCGACAGATCCATGTGGTCTCAGTGGTTTAACCCTGGTAGAGCAACAACAGATCCATGTGGTCTCAGTGGTTTAACCCTGGTAGAGCAGCGACAGATCCATGTGGTCTCAGTGGTTTAACCCTGGTAGAGCAGCGACAGATCCATGTGGTCTCAGTGGTTTAACCCTGGTAGAGCAGTACTCCAACTAATGCAACAATAACACAAGCTCATCCTACAGGGGGGTAATATACTGTAGAAGCTCTACTGATAATACACAGCCATACAGTCCCACTCTAATACATCAGACCTCACAAAAAAACAGGCCTGCAGGACAAGCCTTTCGACAAGGCGGAAATAGAGAAAAAACAAACCATATGCTTAGGCCTACAAGGTCAATCTGTGGAAAGTCGGAAAGTCTGAATGGAGGAGAAGGGATTGCCCCAGATGAAGAGGGAACAAGGCTGGTGGTGAGTCACCGTTGAAGGGGTAATCAGATTGGTGTGCTGCTTCATTCACAGCACATGCTCAAATGACTTAGTGGAGAGTCGGAATGAGACCTAGAGAGCAAGGGAAACTTTCCAAGATAGCTTTATGAATGTCTAGACATAACAGACTGGGGGGAAAAAAAGGATCAGTGAACCCCACTTTTCTTTCCTTTTTTCCTTCGGTATTTTCCTTCGGTATATTATTGAATGTTCCAAATGTTGTGGCAGAAACAAGTCACCAGTCCCCATACTTTTATTTATTTCCTTTCTTTTCTTTCACACAATGTCAAGTGGGATCAGAGGGCGAGGGGCACTGAGGCCACATCATCTTGATTGGCTTGGTTGTTTTCGTCTCCCGTCAGGTCCGTCAGGTGAGAGCAGAACAGGTCCTTCTGGGCCCTCAGGCTCTGCCGGAGCCCGCGGTCCCCCCGGGCGCCAAGGCTTCGCAGGCCTCAGAGGACCACCTGGCCCTCCTGGCTACTGTGACTCCTCTCAGTGCGTTGGCATTCCTTACAATGGCCAAGGATACGGAGGTATGTAAACACAGAGAGTGGGCTGGACGTCCGTATAACTGCATGGAAGTAGAGCACAACGTAGCCGAGGAGAGGAGTAAAAAGCATGCGTTGAATTCAACAGTCTCATTATAGTCGCTGTGAGTTTGGCGACAAAAGTTGTGTTACAAAGTAGAGTCTTGTCGTCTTTGATCCCACTGACCACTAACACCCTGTTTGACCTGTTTCAGGTTCACCATAGTAACGTTTCTAGATCGCCTGTGCTGCTTTCACTTTGAATTCCTGATAAGAGTCCTGTAACTGTGAGATACTTGCTCACACGCTCTAGAGCTGTTTAAAGGATAACCACCAAGGAAACGATTAACAAACTATGTTGCAACAAACAAACAACAAAGAGGACGGGTGTACTAACAACAACTTAGAAGCAAATAGAACAAACAAGCAACGGTGATGGCAACAACGTAGTGGCCTGTTTGCATCTTGAAGCCAAAGAACAAACAGAGAGAGAGAGAGACCTGCTATGGTGTGGAAGAGCATGTTCACAAACAAACCCGTACTAACAAAGGTGGATCTGTAGCAGAGAAGCAACAACTACAACTACCACAACAACAACAACATCAACAACAACCACAACCCGCCGCAAAAACAACAGCGTTAACATGATTACTTTTGGGGTGATTTCTGTAAATAAACTAATTCCGCCTTGTAAATGATGTCTGATTCACATCCACTAAATTTAGTTTAACAACTGTAGTACGCTTGTGCCTTGCAACCTTGCTGCTTGCTGAATGCCAACATGAATGCCTCTTTTCTCCCTTGTAGTGGTGTAACTATAGAACCACCTGCCTTTTTGTACATGTGTGACCCTGGACATTTTATTTCCAATTTTTCTTTTCATATACACAGTAGTGGGAATTGTCATTCTTTTTGTATGCTTTCTCTGCCATATTCTACCAATACCAGCTATACCTCTGTATGTTATGAGAACTAACACCACACTCCCAAGAGTAGCACTCTTACTTGATTTTTATACAGCGTTAGAGGTTTCTTTTTTGTATTATTATATATATATATATTTTGTAATTGAATGAGTTGCAGCAAGTGACAGTGATGACTCTTTGATAATGAAGTTGCCCAACTCTTAAAACATCTGAATACTAATACACACACACAAAAGAAAAACAGATAGAAAATGCACTGAACTGTTTACAAACCATCTCGTGTCCAGCGTCACGTGAGGTGTTTCCTCGTTAGGCTGGCAGTCCAACAAACACACTCAATACATATACACATTCTCCTTGTGCATGCTGAGACAAACGTTGAGAAATTGCTACTTATGTTCAATTGGCAAAACACTATTTCCAACCAGACCCATACCCACCTGAGCCCGACACCTACGTAGTCCCTATCCCTGAGGAGGACGAAGTGTCACTAAACGAGCGCCGAAAGAGATCACTATCAAGAAAGGCATCCAAAAGGATAGCATCATAAGATGTTTTTTTGTTGTTGTTTTTTTTTATTTTTTATTTTTATTTTTTTTACATGTGTTTGTTGTTGCTATGTTCACATATGACTTCATTAAGGGATATGCACATTTCACACACAAAAGAAAATGGGGTTTGATACCTCACTCTTATTGGGAAAATACCTTAAAGGGGCTGTAAGTGGTATTCTTTTGATAAAATAACTTAAAATAGCTCTACATTCTGGCAGCCATCACTGATATAGTGTTTGGTCAGTAACATGGGTCTCACAGTCCCTCCTCCGCTCTGCAGTAAACACAAAATAAATTATCTCGTCTCCCGTTCCCACTTTATCCAATCAGGAGAGAGAACCCTAGATATTTGTTCTTATATCAAGCCAAATTAGTTTACTGCACTGGCAGATTATGTTACTTGTTTCAAGCACATATTTGCTTAAAACTAGTTTTTATTTCTTATTTTCGTGAGAACCCTTTTTGCAGTGATGGAGTTCTCTCATGATTGCAGAGCGGAGGGACTTGGGAGACCCATGTTACTGACCAAACACTCTATAGTAGTGATGGCTGTCGGAATGCGGAGCTATTATTTTAACACGTACTGTAGACCACTTATTTTAACAAAATAAATAATCCTAATAATAAAATACCACTTGCATTACCTTTAAAACCTTAAATCATGTGTGAATATTCATTTGTTGTGGGGGAGGGGTTTGGAGGGAGGGGGGGGGGGGGGAGAGAAAACCAGAAAAAAAGGCTAAAAAGATATGCGAGATTTCTGTCTCTTCCCAGTTGTGCCTTTTGCTTGTAACATATTTGCATAAAGTGCTTATCAAGTAGCAGTCAATGCACTCTTCATGACAAAACCAGTAATGGTAGGCCTGTTAGAGGAACGAAAAAGAAAATGTTTGTTCAGTGCCGGGGCATCGAATGAAAAATGCCTCTCTTCACACCATCCAGTATGTCTGATTATAAAACTATAATGGTGTCTTATTATTTTACCCCCCTCCCTATTTTTGAGCTCTTCCTAACTTAAAATATAGCCTATTGTGTCCAGTGTCTACCAAAGGGTTTCAGTTTCAATATTGCAGTTAAACATGGCTTCCATTTTGTATCTTTAGACTAAATATTTATCAGTTTTCTTTTATCAAGTCACGGCGGATTTTTACCAAAGGTGGAATTGCATGTCTGTGGTGTATATTTAGTATGTTTTTTTTTGGTTTGTTTTTTCAGAATATAGTTGTTGTCATTGTTGATTTATCAATATCTATAGCAGTTGGAATTTGTGTGCAAGACTATGGATATGGTATTGCTTCTTCATGTTTTAACTGCAAATTGTGAATTTCACAGCCTTATTTTCTTATTTATTTCTGAAACAGAAGAGGCATTTTTCAATAAAACTACTGAAAATTTATACCGGTGTTATTTCATGACTTTCATAATTTTATATTTCATGTCTCAAGCCCAAATATATATATATATATTTTACATAATATACAGATTGTATCCAGATTGATTTGAGAAAATGTGGACAGCAAAAATCCACATGAAATGCGTTTTTCTTTGCTAATCTGATCCAAACCACATTTGGAGGTGGTTTGAAATGCGATTCCAATCAGTTTTCTACAGGTGCGTCTCAGTACTCATAGGATTTCAAATAAAAAAACTCAACATTAACGTAACAATAAGCTTTCTTTACCTAACATTACTAACTCTGTAGCAAGTTAGCTAACAGTTGGCTATCGTTATGAGTATGACGTATGACTAACGGTAGCCGGAAAAAAAATAAAACTGATATGATCACTTGCAAATAAACAGTGCAGGCAAATATCTGATTTGAGAAACAAATTAGATTAGCCTGCAGTCTGAACAAAGCCAAAGGGGAACACCTCTGTCCTGAGATGGAATGTAGACGATACATAAGACTGTCAGGAAATTAGAATAGTCCACTATTCCAACTTCTCAATGTTTTTAAGAGAAACTGACCATTTTAGAGAGCCTTTATTTTAATAAGGCCCTAAACCCAAGGGTAATTTAGAATTAATTTAATCAAAGCAATTTGCACACCACTTTATTC
The DNA here is from genome assembly GCF_963971535.1 of Notolepis coatsorum. Taxonomy (NCBI): domain Eukaryota; kingdom Metazoa; phylum Chordata; class Actinopteri; order Aulopiformes; family Paralepididae; genus Notolepis; species Notolepis coatsorum. The sequence goes on from NC_140169.1 coordinate 128,184,059, forward strand.
CCTGTGAGGTAGTCTCAGTTGTTCACAGGAACATAACCTTGAAGAGACCTTTTTGACATGTGGGTGTTCCAAGTCATTCTTGCCTTGATACAAAAAGTCATAAATTTTTTCTTTCATAACCTTTTTCAGTTGCTGAGAAATTTGGTAATTGTTTTCTGTTGATTCACCACTGCCATAGACTTCCATTGTATCCAAAAATGTGTCTTAAAGGACCATAACAGTCTAATTTGGAGGGAGGGATGAAAATATGCTCCTTAAAACTTGAAAGTCGCTAGGCATAGGTCAACCACTAAACTTTTATGTTCACTAAAGTTACTGTATTACTCTACTGCAAGCCATTCAAATTCACGCAGTAACCACCAGCACCCGGGAGATAATAACAAGCACATCCAACTCAATGGAGAAGTTTGACGTGCAGGGCTTGTAGTAGAGTGTAAAGTAAAATAACCCAGTGGTTTTCAGAAGGCTGAGTTACATAGGCCTAGCCATTTTCAATCAAGGTTCAAGTCTCATGGATTATTTTCTACCCCTTGTCAACATCAATGGCAGTGTGAAAGGTAAGCTGAGATCAACTAAAACATACATCGTATACACCAGGCATTCTCAAAGTGTGGCCCTCTGGAACTTATCTGATGGCCCGCGGTGAGTTAATAATGTGTAAATGCATGTGTTATATTTGGTCCGGTTCCAAAAAACTATTTTAAACCAACCTACAACATCACACAGTACTTTGCTTTTAAGAAGGGTAAAACTGCACCCCTTGGGCTAAGTTGTCAAGTTAGGAATGAGGCTACTGGTTGCATGGCAACTAGGCATCTCGCAACTTGTGCATGACCCGCGAGATGCCTACTCGTGAGACAGATTACGTCTTACGTTTCTTCGGCGGCCCTAAATCCAATGTTGGGTCAATCAATCAATCAATCAATCAATCAATCAATCAATCAATCAATCAATCAATCAAATTGATTTATATAGCACATTTAAACATGACACAACCAAAGTGCTTTACAGTGGGCCACGTAGCTAAGCAAGTACTCCTAAAGTATAAATAAACAGAAAATAAACAACCAACAGACAAACAAAAGAACAGTACAACACGTCAAAACAAACAAGGCAAGAGTCAGAGTAAGTCAGGGAACGCTAAGGAATACAAGTGAGTGTTGAGCTTAGATTTAAAGGACTCGATGGAGGGGGCGAATTTGATGGATGTGGGGATGCTGTTCCAGAGGTCAGGGGCTGCAACAGCAAAAGCACGACCCCCCCCTAAACTTGAAGTTGGACTTACGGGTGGTTAGGAGACCCTTATCAGCAGATCTGAGGGCCCTGACGTTGGTATAGGGGGTGAGGAGGTCTGCTAGGTAAAAGGGGCCTTACCATTAAGAGCTTTGTAGACGAATAAAATAACTTTGAATTCTATCCTATAGCGTACTGGGAGCCAATGAAGGGAGGCAAGAACAGGGGTGATATGAGCTCTCTTCCGAGTACCTGTGAGCAATCTAGCTGCGGCGTTGTGGGGTAGCTATAGGCGGGCCATGATCAACTTATTAAGCCCCAGGTACAGGGAGTTACAGTAATCAAGTTGTGATGATATAAAGCCCCAGGTACAGGGAGTTACAGTAATCAAGTCGTGACTCTCTCAAGGTCTGAGGGGAGCGAATGGCCTTGATCCTAGCTGTGGTCCGAAGCTGGAAAAAACACCCCTTCACCACAAGTTCACCTGCCTATCAAAGTGAAATTCGGGGTTGAAGACCCGGAATGGTCCCTCAGTCATCCAAACTTTGAGAACCCCTGATAAATACTGTATCTACTGTACGAACACAACATTTGTTAAAGATGGGCAAAAATTAGAGTGGCATAGTCCTTTAAAACAACACATAAAAGTCAAAAAAAAATACAAAAAATGCTACACTAACCCCCTTATTTGTTACTAGTTTTCTTAAAAAATACAGTATCTGATGAAAAATTCATTAATACTTTTTATACACGCCATTAAAGGGATAGTTCAATGCAAAGTCAAAGCTACTGTCTGTAGAAGCTGACTGAGGCTCACTGAAATCGAAACACAGGGGCTCGACACGATTGACTTTGCGTTGGTTTGTGGCTAACTAGCTGGAACTAGTATGAGGAACAGCCTGGATTGTGCTGAGAAAGGATTCTAATTATCAACATCACCAGAACTATTCCTTTAAGGCACAATAGAGCAACTTATCTGGAAAATAAATGCATCTCAGATATTAGTAATTTTGGTCAATTGTTGTGACTTTCATGGGTTTATGTTGTGTTCAAGAAAACCTTCAGATACACTGGAAGTCAGCAGTGAATCGGGGGAAAAAATAGCCACCACATTTTTCAGTAGGCCTAATGGTAAAATAATATGAAAAGAAATTTACTTGATTTTTGTGTCAAGGCAAGAACAACTTGGCGCCCACAAACAAACCACAGACTGGTATGGTCCTTTAATGGCTAAAATACACAAGCTAGACTCACTAATCTATTATAAACTACAAACAGGTCACAACCTGTTTACGAAATGGAAACACTGCATCATGAACATGCTTATTTAACTGCTCTTCAGATTGTTTGTACTATGTAGGCTACTATGTACTATGACTAATCTATACTGTAGCTACTGGTTGCTAGGAGATGAAAGGGTTCCATGGACTAGCCGACTTTTGGTTGAGGAAGCTGAGAATGGAAAGAAATGTGAAATGAATAAAAACATAGCCTAATTGTTGCTAAGTAATGTGGGATGTGACAGATGACAATGGAGGGTTTATTGATTCAAGACTAAACAAGGAGGTTCCTTTTCCTGACTAGTGCCATGTATCCACTAGCCAGGGTTTAGCCATGCTGTGGCTTGTCTGGTGCACATTAAGCGTCTCCGTTGTCTTTAGAACCTGGCCAAACCTGGCTCGACCCTGGCTGAGACTGTTGTGTCATCATGGTTTAGCTGATACTGTACCACAGTCGGTGGTGTGCATTTTTAAAGGTTGCCTAGCAACCAGAGAGGTTACAAGAAATGCAATGGAGACAAAAACCTAAAAATACCATGCTAGACCATGTCTAGCCCCAGCCAGGCTGAACATAGCTAATGGAGACAATAATAATAATAATAATAATAATAATAATAATAATAATAATAATAATAAATAATAATAATAATAATAATAATAATAATAATAATAATAATAATAATAATAATAATAATAGCTTCATTTTATATAGCGCCTTTCAAAAGACCCAAGGTCGCTTTACATAGGGGGAAAAAATAACAAAAGTAACAAACATAGTGGACAGACACAACATACAAAGTGAGAAATTAGGGGTTAAAGGCCAAGTTGAAGAGGTGGGCTTTGAGCCGTTTTTTTTAATGAGTCCAGAGTTGGCGCTTTGCAGAGTTCTGCAGGGAGGGAGTTCCAGAGGGTGGGAGCTGCCACACTGAAAGCTCTGTCCCCGAAGGTCCGCAGTCTGGTTCGGGGGATGGAGAGCTGACCAGTGTCCTTGGATCGCAGGGACCGTGACTGAGTGTAGGGGTGGAGGAGGTCAGTGAGGTACTGAGGTGCCAGAGCGTGGAGGGATTTGTAGGTGAGCAGGAGGGTTTTGTAGGTGATGCAGGATTTGATGGGGAGCCAGTGGAGGTGGATGAGGGTGGGGGTGATGTGCTGCCAGGGTTTGGTGCGGGTTAGAACACTGGCAGCTGAATTTTGAACATACTGGAGCCTGTCTAGGGTTTTGCTTGGGACCCCGGACAGGACCCCGTTGCAGTAGTCCAGGCGGGAGGTGACGAAGGCATGGATGAGGGTCTCAGCTGTGGAGTCGGAAAGTGATGGTCGGAGTCTGGAGATATTTCTGAGATGGAAGAAGGTGCCTGAGATTACAGTTCCAGCCGGCTTTGGCCAGGTCTGGACATGGCTAAACCCTGGCTAGTGGAGACAAGGCAAAGGGCGGCATATGATTCAGTTGAAGCAACTATGTGAACACGCTCATGAATGATGTCAAAGATTACGTTTCTTTCATCTTTTTTATTTTTTTCTGCCATTTTCATCTGCAAAGTTCTGTGATCTAATTGGAAAGGGATGACCGGGGGTGGAACAGTCTATCTCTACAGGGAATAATTCTTCTCAACAGCTTTGAAGTTCCTCGCTGGTCCTTTCAATGAGAGATAATACTGTCTTTAAAATTTCTGGCAAACTTCAAAACACACCCATTGCAAGCTGAAATATCTCAGGCCATTTTCTAACTCTAGACGGTTAAAGTTCAGTGGGTATGAAATATTGCATGCAGGCACTTGAACCTGCTGGATGAAGAGCTGATCAAAGACGCTTCAAATACCCGAAATACCTAATACTACTCATAGCTCATGGAAAGTAACTAAATATTTTTACTCAAGTGCTGTAATATTTAAGTAAATATTTTGCATAGAAGACATGGCAAAAATGTATTAACATAACCTTTAGAGGCCAATGGTTCGAGGATCGAACCCTCCCAAGTACTGGAATACACAAACATCATGTAGAATGCATACTTTTACTTTTGACAATCAAGTACATTCAATATCAAATACTTATCTACTTTCACTAAAGTAAAATTCTGAATCGAGGACTTTTACCAGAGTACTCTTTTATCTTTTACCCTAAGCAAAGGAACTGTGTACTTCTTCCACCACTGTTACTGTTTGACGCACAGCATGGCTAACTTCAAAACACACCAAACTACTGACACACCATGCACTACTGGCCAGGGGTGTAAAGTACTTAAGTAATTCTACTTTGTTACAATACTTAAGTACTGTTTTTGGGGATTTGTACTTTACTCAAGTATTATTAGGTTTTTACTCAATTACATTTCAGAGGAAAAAAAACATACTTTTTACTCCTTACATTTAAAATGCAGACCTACAAAGTAGAAATCTCGCAGGTCCAACCATTTAAATTAGTATATTTGTTTCTCTGGCCGAACTAACGTTAACGTTATTAATCCTGCGCTTTATTTAAAAACAGCCAATCAAATCCTCATCAATGGAAAATTAAGCCGCCCATACCCATGCTGATTGGTCCTTGTGCAAGACTAGAAAGCGGGGATATTTGATTAAACACCTGCTATCAGAAGAATAGACAGTCCGAAAAAAAGTTTTTACTTTTACTTTTTAGTACTTAAGTACATTTAAAAGTAGATTATTTTTTTTACTTTTACTCAAGTGTGTTTTTAGCCAGATACTGACTTTTACTTGAGTAAGGTTTTGAGATGGTACCCATACTTTTACTTAAAGGTGCTATGCATTATAAATGTCATTTTTCAGTCTCTAGCATTGTATTATAGTAATAGGAGTTCGTATCAATGTGTTTTTGGGCCTAAATACTATATTGGCGAATTCCTCAGCTACAGCCCATCCCCTCTTTGCCTCTAGTAAATCAGGTCATGTTGATTTGACGACCTGGTGCACGTCACAGGGCGCTGTTTATAGCGCACGGTGATGTGATTGGCTCTGTGGTTTTAGTAATGCCCGCCTCCATTCTTGCTACCTGCAGGGTGGAAGGTTTGTCCAGAATATCACTAATCAGCTGAAGCCTGATGCGGTTCCCTCGGTCTTCGACAGACAGACCGGCGTTAGCTCTCGGGACTCGGGAGCGATCGCTAGCTACTTAGCACCAGCCGGGGCCGGCGTTAGCAACCGGGAGCGTCGTTGAGCATTCAGCCTGCTGGCTACCTAGATCCACTTCAACCAGCGTCGCGGAGCATTCAGCCTGCTGGCTACACAGCTTGTCGGTGTGCTGGAGCCTCTGCAAGCTAACGGTAGCTGGCTCCAGGCTATTAGCACATCGACAAGCTGCTGGAGCTCCCGACGCTCGGCTGGTTGAAGTGGATCTAGGTAGCCAGCAGGCTGAATGCTCCGCGACGCTCCCGGTTGCTATCATGTGCAGGTCCTCTTCTCAGACCTGTGTGGCAAAGCACTGCACACGCATCATGCAAGCTACACATCGCTGCATGTTGATCAATGGTGGCCCACTCGGTGCATCACAGTGGGCTACTATTGTGCTAACAACAACCGCGGTGTCCGGCTTGTCGGCCGGCATGAGTGCTCGATTTGGGGTGGTTCTCTCCTCCTTGTGTGCCCCCGTTCTCGCGGGTGTCCTGCCGGGGAGCTTGTGGACGCGACAACAGCGGCGGCCGTAGCGTTAGTTAGCTCATAGCTATTGTGTACCACTAGCGTTACGGCGGGCTCGAGCACCCTACGGCTGCCGCCGTTGTCGCGTCCATGGGCTCCCCGGCAGGGTACCCGTGGGGACGGGGGTGTACAGAGAGGAGAGAACCATTTTGTGTCGGGCGTGCATGCCGGCCAGTGAGCCGGACGTCGGGATATGTTGTTAGCACAATAGCTACCAAGCTAAGCTATGTTAGCTTCTAACGGTGTATACACAATATGTACAACGACACAATGATTTACATTATTACAAATATGGTAACGTGGTTGTGGCTTTTACAAATAGTGGTAACATATATATAGATAGACAGTACTGCTACATCTCTATATTTATGACATACCATATTTGTATTGCTACAGTACTGCTCAGTACTGCTATGATGGAGACCAGAGAAAGACTTTCGTCTTGTTTACATCAGGGTCCCCCAATTTCAATTCATGGTAACATATTATATATATATAGATAGACAGTACTGCTACATCTCTATATTTATGACATACCATATTTGTATGTAACCTGAAACCTAATCTCTGACGGGGAGATGGGCGGAGCTATTTGGTGGGTGGCTGTCACTCAAAGCATTCTGCTAGTATGGGTGGAACCAAGCCAATAATAGCCTGCTTTCATGAGGCTGAAAAATGCTGGTTTTGAGTACAAGATTAGAAATATAAAACAATGATTATTTTTGGAATAAAAATTACAGATGTGTTACATAGACTCACAGGAAGTGTGTAAAGTTGCCCAAATAGTGCTAGGAATAGCAGTGCATAACCCCTTTAAGTATAATTTCTGGGTACTTTTTACACCCCTGCTACTGACACACCATGACCTACCTACTGACACACCATGACCTACTGACACACCATGACCTACTGACACACCATGACCTACTGACACACCATGACCTACTGACACACCATGACCTACTGACACACCATGACCTACTGACACACCATGACCTACTGACACACCATGACACCATGACCTACTGACACACCATGACCTACTGACACACCATGACCTACTGACACACCATGACCTACTGACACACCATGACCTACTGACACACCATGACCTACTGACACACCATGACCTACTGACACACCATGACCTACTGACACACCATGACACCATGACCTACTGACACACCATGACCTACTGACACACCATGACCTACTGACACACCATGACCTACTGACACACCATGACCTACTGACACACCATGACACCATGACCTACTGACACACCATGACCTACTGACACACCATGACCTACTGACACACCATGACCTACTGACACACCATGACCTACTGACACACCATGACCTACTGACACACCATGACCTACTGACACACCATGACCTACTGACACACCATGACCTACTGACACACCATGACACCATGACCTACTGACACACCATGACACCATGACCTACTGACACACCATGACCTACTGACACACCATGACACCATGACCTACCTACTGACACACCATGACCTACTGACACACCATGCACTACTGACACACCATGACCTACTGACACACCATGACCTACTGACACACCATGACCTACTGACACACCATGACCTACTGACACACCATGACCTACTGACACACCATGACACCATGACCTACTGACACACCATGACCTACTGACACACCATGCACTACTGACACACCATGCACTACTGACACACCATGACCTACTGACACACCATGACCTACTGACACACCATGACCTACTGACACACCATGACCTACTGACACACCATGACACCATGACCTACTGACACACCATGACCTACTGACACACCATGCACTACTGACACACCATGACCTACTGACACACCATGACCTACTGACACACCATGCACTACTGACACACCATGACCTAGGGGGCGACAGTGGCTCGGTAGGTAGAGCAGTCGTCTGGTAATTCGGGGGTTCCCGGTTCGATTCCTCCCAGGCAGTGTGTCAAAGTGTCCTTGAGCAAGACACTTAACCCCTAACTGCTCCCGATGAGCAGGTTGGCACCTTGTGAAATGTGTGAGTGAATGGGTACAAATGTGAGGAACAAATTGTAAAGCGCTTTGGATAAAAGCGCTATATACTGAATGCAGCCATTTACCAGGAACTACTGGCATGCCATGCACAATTTGGCAGTGTGTGGGATGTTGTCCTGGAACTGACGAGAGACAGTTTGAAAGCACTAGGCCACAGTGTCTACTGCAGGATGGGGTCGGTATGACCCCGATTCTCCTTGGAGCTTGCGTGCCTAGTTCTCACATCTGCCGAACATAATCACAACACTCAAAAGAAACTTCATTTGAGATGGTCATTGATTGATTTTCTGTGCTTTGTCTTACAAACACGGCATGCCGAGGATCAAGATGTGTTTCAAGGAGACAAGGGCAATCACTCAAAGTAGACTATTTCAGTTTCATTCATGTGAACAATATGGAGGACCTTGTTAAACTGGGACACACATTCAATTTATATTGTATGCAATCGGTCAAAATAATCCATAATCCTATCAAAAAGGGAGAAGGTGATGTTTTGAGACATATCGAGAGTGCTCTTTCAATATGGTGTAGACCGGTGTTTACATGTTGCTTTTAAAGGGGTACACACACCAAAAAACTATGCTGATTTATTTTTCATATAATCTCACACACATCCAAAAATAGTTTTGCACACATTCATTTAGTTTGACAGTTATGGATAGTAATTGAGTTTGAATATGGCCACCAGTGATGTCATCAGGGATATTGACTCCTTATTTATTTTGTGTTCATTACAGCTCAATGAAACTATAAGGCAGCAGTCCCTATAAGACAAGGTATTGCTATTTTTTCATCCACATAATTGCATGGTGCTGTAATTAACAACACAAGGATTCAATGTCCCCGATGACATCACTGGTGGCCATATTCAAACTAATTTACTCTCAATAACTGTCAAACTAAATGAATGTGTGCAAGTAGAGTTTTTGGATGTGTGTGAGATTATGTGCAAAATCAGCATTGTTCTTTGGTGAAGTGCCCCATTTACGTGCAATAAAAAAGCTCACCCTTTTATTTTATTGAATGTTTATAGATACAGTAGAGAATTGCACAACAATTATCCAATGCAATGTATGACAGCGTTTATAGCTTGTATCCACTTCTAATATCTGTCCCTAGAAGGGCTTTTAAAGAAATAACAGACATAAGACATGTTCACAGACAACAGAGTTAAACTATGTAGCACATTTCGTTGACCTTATAGAGACAGCAGTACGACTTACACACACGTACACATATATATACATTGTTTTTTGACAGCGCTTAGCAGAACCATAAACTCTGAGAGTTTCCCTGGCCAGGGATGACCTCATGGAAAGAGACAAGGCGGAGTCTGGCAGTGGAGGCTGTCTGCTCCACTTAGGTGTCTCATGAGCACTCTGTGTTTCTTCTTGATGAAAGCTTTACATGTACATTAGGGACCAACACTCTCAGAATAAATGGCACCATGTTGTACCCTTTGTCGCTGGGGTAGTACCGTATAAATATATGTTTGCATGTACATAAAAGGTACATTATTTTCAATTTTAAAATACTGGTACATTAAGTTAAAGGACCACACCAATGAGTAGGATGAATGCATCAATGGATGGCAGGGGTGGAGCAGTAGAGGGAAAGAAGCTCCAGATCTCTCCTTGTGGCAGAAAGTAAAAGGCCTCAGAATATATATGGAAGGAAGAAGTGCTTGGCAGAGGGAGTGCAGGTTGGCCGCAGTGATCAATACTTCTTGAGAAGTCAGTCAAGTCAGTCGGTTGACGTCCAGCAACAGGTAGAAAACCACAGTTTGCAGCATATCTGTAGCTGTGGGCAAAAAAACTAGAGTTGAATGGCGTAGAACAAAGAATGTGAGATGGTTTACAGAGATTTGATAATGGTGTTACAAGGGTTCAAAGGAACAGTAGTAAATAAATGAGAGAAGATTGGAGATTATTTATGAATATGGTGCTGAAAGATTTGGAATCATTGAGAGAAAGATGGCGGAGCGATTGCAGTCAGTTAGCTCCAGATGGCAGAAAGAAATAGAGAAATAGTGAAGTGTAGTGAAGGAGGAGGAGGCAGCTAAGAAAGCAGTGGAGAAAGACATCAGTGGATGAGAGAGGGAATTCATGTTTTGCAGGAAGAGGTAAAAAATCGGTTAGCAGCAGTATGCAACTTAACTTAGGAGGAAGAGAAAGAAGAAGGAGCGAGTCGGGACAGCATTTTATAGGTTTGTTAGAGACAAGCCAAGACAGGGAAAGGGAGGGCAACACAACGCTTCAAAGCAAGAGGTAGAGGAATATTTAAAAAAAATACTTACTCAGATACAGTACATGAAAGAAAAGAGAAATGGGCCTTCCTTCAGATATACCACCGTTAGGATATACAATGGATATTAGGCCACCACAGTGGAAGGAAGTGGAAGCTGTAGTAAGGCATGCAAAGGCATCTACAGCCCCAGGGCTGAATGGAGTCCCCTACCGGGTTTATAAAAGTGAGCCTGATGTACTTAGATTCTTGTGAAGGTTATTGAGAGTAGTATGGGATAAACAGGTTATACCAAGAGCGTGGTGTAGAGTAGGGGGGATCCTAATTCCCATGGAGAAAGTGTCCTCACTGCTAAGCCAGTTTTGGACCGTATCTCTCCTGAATGTAGAAGGTACGATTTTCTTTAGTATAGTGGCACAGAGGCTAGCAAACTACTGAGAAAGGAATTATTTAATAGATACCACAGTGCAGAAAGCCGGAATCCCAGGGTTTGCAGGATGCATAGAACACACTAGTATGATACGGCACCAGATTCAGTCAGCCAAGATAGAGAAAATAGATTTACATGTACATGTGGTATTTTTTAGACCTGGCAAATGTGTTTGGTTCAGTACTGCATAGCCTTATTTGGAATGGGTTTGATTTGATTGAGTGGCAGGGGTGATTGTAAACTTGGTGAAAGCATACTTCCAAGATATTAGTGTGTGTTTTAGAACTACAGGTTTTTTTTTTCTTTTTTTAAACACACATATAAACAAACATGACAACACACGATAAGATACACAAGCATTAATATACAGTGTATATCCAACGAAATTACCATTTATACCAATGTCTTATACAGGATATACCCCTAATACCTGTTATCTAAAAATCTACACACATATGCTCCAGCTCGAACCCCCCCCTCCCGGACCCCTCTTTGGATAGTACCTCCATTATCGCTCGCTCCTAACCAGACACTACCATTATAAGCTAGCTTTTATTCTCTCCACCACTTCTAACCACATTGACATTTTGGATTCATTGAGACCCAGAATTCTTGCTGTAGATATTTCTTGATAAATCACATCGAGATATGTAAGAAACCAAACTTTCCGGCACATTTTTTCCGGTTGAAACCAGCGTGATGTGATCAGCTTTTTAGCTACTGTGATACCCGATAAAACCAATCTCTTTAGCTGTGGATTTACTGCAAACTCAAAAACATCATTCAATAGTAATACAGAAGGGTAATACAGATTTTTCAACAGCATGGCAGAGACTATCCCCACTATCATTCACAATGGTGATGGAAGTAATTATTAGAGCCTCAAAGTGGGTGCTAGGTGGGGAGAGACAGCAGGGTGGGCTGCACCTCCCACCTATTAGGGCTTACATGCACATGACATGACATTAGTGACCAGGACAGTGCCTTGTAACCTGGTACTAAAAGGTTACTAAAGAAGTCAAGTGGGCTATAGGATGAAGATTAAGCCGGCTATTAGGTTGAGAAGCATTTCATTGACCAGAGGGAAGGTAATAAGAGAGAAGGATTTATGTAGATGAGGATGAAATTCCATCGATAAGGGACAAGCCAGTGAAAAGTTTGGGTAGGTGGTATAATGACAAGTTGAATGATAGTGAACAGATAGAGCAACTTAGGAAAAATGTTGTAGAGGGGATAGGAAGGATAGAGAAGTCAGGCAAGTTGAAGTTATGGTGTTTGTAGTTTGGTTTATTCCCTAAGTTGATGTGACCATTGTCAGTATATGAAGTGCCAATATCAAAGCAGAGATTGGCACTTGAGAGATTGGTTAATTCATCTATTAGTTCTGGGATATGAGCTGCCAAATGTGTTTATTTAGTTTATTCCTTATTGTATTTAGTTTATTTCGTCATTGCATTTGTTTGTCATCCACAAATAAAATATTTTGAGCAGATCTGTCCATAGTGCAGAATCTTTATACCGAATTTAGGCACTGTGCCAGTGAAGATATTTTATAATTAATGAATATTTTGAGTGAGCAAGTTGTATTTAATGTTTAGTATAGGATAATAGAACCTGCATTGTCATATACTCCAGAATACACTTTTCATTGGTCGTGTTTCCAGCTCCTCATGGACCTGACCAAATGTTATAAATAAAAATATAAAAGTGTATTCTGGAGCACATGAGTGTGCCGTGGTACAATTGTTTTCGCTTGGTGGTACAATTGGAACGTGAGTGCAGTCAATCATTATAATAATAATAATCTTTATTCATATAGCACCTTTCATACAAGGATTGCAGTTCAAAGTGCTTTATATAATGAATAGTTGAATACATAATAAAACAAGCAGCAAGAGCAATGCATAACACAAATAAAAGTTGCAACATGATGTAAAATCTAAAATCTACACTGCATTAGAAACAAAACATACCTCTAATAACACAGTTACCAGCACACATACATGCAATTTAGTAGCAGGTTACAGATGATGTCACTGTCAAGTTGCAGACTTGTTTCTATAGGAACCCCCCCCCACCACCATAGTGAGTGCTGATGCCTGTCTGGCGAATGAGCTCAACTCATTCTACAGTATGCTGCACTTCAAGACTAATGGCGGTAATATTAGCCTCCAGGCTAAACGCATCTGAAGCAAGGGCCCCCGATGGACAGGAATGCACATTCAGCGTTACGGAACATGCCGTGTCCGTGAGGAGGTCCTTCAAGAGACTGAACACCAGGAAGGCAGCTGGACCAGACGGTGTCCCTGGACACCAAGGACCATACCGGTCTAAATATATCTAAATATTTTATTAGACCATTTACCAATCACTAATTATACTGCCCCTCAACTTTCCTGAGCATATAGCTTACTTTTTTAGATTAAATGGTCTTTTTCTTTGTTTATCTTTTTTTCTTTAGGTGAACATTTTATGGTGATAAGAAAACATACCCAAAATTGTCACTCCTTAGAGAACATGTTTAAAAAAAAATTTAAAGTGATTTATTTTTGTTTTGGTGTACATAGCTTATATGTTGTACAGTATATGTTACGTTTGTTGTAGAGCCTAATGTCCATCTATCTGCTGCCTTTGAATTCCGTGAGATATTGAGTCTTTTGAGGTATTACCTGCAGTAGTAGCGGGTGTCATGGAAATGGGAACTTTGGCCTGATGGCACGGCAGCACTAAACCCTGCACCACAAAGTAATAGCAAGCCACTCTCAATTAAGCCGGTGAATTTGAGGGGTTTCCCGAGGAGCCCACATCGTGCGATAACTGAGGGACGAGTAGCGGTCCAAAATCTGCCCTGGGGCAACCACATTCTTATAAACCAAATGGCAAACACCATCACTTCAACTTGCCTGGAAGCCCTGGCAGGGATACAGCCACATTTCCCTCGGGATGAATAAAGTATTTCTATTCTATTCCTCTTTATTTATAGAGTTCAAGGAAACAACAAAACATTGCATAACAACATAACATAGGCCTTCTTCCTCCTTTAATACTCCTCCTTCCTCCTTTTATATTCCTCCTCCTTCTTTTTATACTCTTCTTCTTCTTCTTCTTCTTCTTCTTCTTCTTCTTCTTCTTCTTCTTCTTCTTCTTCTTCTTCTTCTTCTTCTTCTTCTTCTTCTTCTTCTTCTTCTTCTTCTTCTTCTTCTTCTTCTTCTTCTTCTTCTTCTTCTTCTTCTCCTTCTCCTTCTCCTTCTCCTTCTCCTTCTCCTTCTCCTTCTCCTTCTCCTTCTCCTTCTTCTATTCCAAGATAACGTGTTGCAGAATATTGCTTTATCTAATAAGACAAGACTCACAATCGAAATACATGACTCATCCTAAGGGCACTCCACAGAGAGTATAATCGTGTGTCGTTCTCTGTAGTCAAAAGAGTAGAATAATGATGAGTGTATTTTGAGGTGGAATATAACATAAATAACAGTGACACGAGATGGTCCCGTAAAACGCATAAAATGCCCTGTGTAGTCCCCCATACAGTAAAATCATAGTGTTGAACACTTGTAAACCATGCAAAGTCATTAACTACAAATGGCTAACCGTCTGTAGTGGTAGTGAAAGGGTTAACCTTCTTTAGTGTGATAGTGAAAGGATTTAACCATCTGGTAGTGAAAGGGTTAACCTTCTATAGTGTGATAGTGAAATGATTTAACCGTCTGTAGTGTGGTAGTGAAAGGGTTAACCTTCTTTAGTGTGATAGTGAAAGGATTTAACCGTCTCTGTAGTGTGGTAGTGAAAGGTTAAACTGATTATGACTAATGCATGAACTATGTGACTCTGAAATCCCTGTCTTGTGTGTGTGTGTGTGTGTGTGTGTGTGTGTGTGTGTGTGTGTGTGTGTGTGTGTGTGTGTGTGTGCATGTGCCTCAAACACTCATTCACTAAAATGTTTTATGAGGGTTTTATGCCAGATCGCTGAAATCAGGACACTTGAACTGACTGAAACTATGACTCTTCACACACCAGCATTTAATTTCACTCCACACGGGACAGATGTTCTGCAAAAAAATAACTCAGAAGGTAAACATGTATTTTTCTTTGGAATAGTATTCTGGAGATGTCTCTCATAACATTCTCTCGCATAACAATCTTTGTCCAGTGATTTCATTTGAAATGCTGTTTGATACTTTGTGTCTTAGATTACACAATTTTTCATCCAGAACGCTTTGCAGAGTTTTTTGTGTCAGTCATCATTTGCCCGTCCCGTAGTTTGTCTTGGCGTCATCATTCTGTTAACAGCGTGCAGAACGAGCCACACAATGAAAGGCTCTTGTGATGTGTCACTTGGAAGCAGCCGCCACACGGCTGACAACTGACCGCTATGATTAAAGGAGACAAGCTAAGCTCCTTCTATAGAGAGAAAATCCAACCTGATTTTATTTTTTAATGTGGACGGTTTACTGAACTTGGAAAAAAGGGAGCTATGCTTCTAATTTGTGATGTCATCGAGCGATGCTTTACAAAAAATGCTCCCCTGACAATAACGAGACAGATGTTGTGTGTCGTGCTTCGTCCCCCAGGTTGATTGCTCAAGCACAAGAACGTAATCAGATGATGCTGTTGAGTTGCTTTCAATCCAATGGATTATGGTTTTGGTTCTGTTTTTGAGGAGGTACAATAAGTCCTCCTCAGCCCACTTCCACGCAGAGCTGTCTCTACGCCTGTACGTCACTCAAAGCACCTGTCACTACGCCTATACCTCACAGCCTTTCGAAACACCTGTCTCTACGCCTGTACGTCACAGCCTTTCGAAACACCTGTCTCTACGCCTGTACATCACAGCCTTTCGAAAACACCTGTCTCTACCCCTGTACGTCATAGCCTTTCAAAACAGCTGTCTCTACGCCTGTACGTCACAGCCTTTCAAAACACCTGTTTCTATGCCTGTACCTGTACGTCACAGCCTTTCAAAACACCTGTCTCTACCCCTGTCCGTCCGAGCCTCCCAAAACACTTCTGTCTCTACGCCTGTACATCAGTCTCCAAAATTCACTGACATATTCAACCTGTCCTTAGAACAGTCTGTCATCCCCACCTGTTTGAAAAAGTCCACTATTGTCCCTGTACCCAAAAAATCCACGCCTGCTTGCCTCAATGACTATCGCCCTGTAACTCCCACCTCCATAGCCATGAAGTGCTTTGAGAAGCTAGTGAAGGGCTACATCTGTTCCTCCCTCCCCAACACCCTGGACCCCCTGCAATTTGCATATCACAGCATTCAATACCATAGTCCCCTCCAAGCTCATCGTCAAGCTCAGAGACCTGGGCTTGAACTACAACCTCTGCCAGTGGGTCTTGGACTTCTTTACAGGAAGGTCCCAAGTGGTGAGAGCAGGTAACTGCACCTCCTCATCCATCACTCTCAACACAGGTGCCCCCCAGGGCTGTGTTCTGAGCCCCCTCCTCTACTCGCTTTACACGCATGACTGTGTGGCGCAACAGCAACACAATCATTAAGTTTGCTTACGACACAGCTGTGGTGGGCCTAATCTCTGCAAACGACGAGAGGACCTACCTGGGAGAGGTAGAGAACCTGTCGCAGTGGTGTCAGGAGAACAGCCTCTCCCTGAACGTCAGCTAAACAAAAGAGATGATTGTGGACTTTAGGAGGTCGGGGGTCAGGGACTACAGCCCCCTCAGCATCGACGGGGCACTGGTTGAGAGAGTGAACAGTTTTTTTTTTATTAATTTTTTTATACTTTATTGTGTCAATAAATCACTCTATACATTTAGAGTACACACACATATACATAGTCACACATACTGTACATGTATGCATACATACTGTACCTGTACATACGTAAATACACACACAAATGTACATACGTATATTGTAAATCTTGATTTTTTTATTTATTTATTTTTTATCACCCATACAAAAACAAAAACACAGACAAAAGGGTGAGTACCAGTATAGATGTTACTGATCCTGGACTGGTAAACCTATCCATCCATCCATAGTATACATCCAATATCCATCCCTACTCGTCCCCACATACATATACAAATAAAAGTTAAAACATTTTAATAAAAAGGGAAAAAGGACTTGAATTTTCATTATAGGTGTAGGCCTATGGAATATTTTATTTTGAGAGCTGCAGCACTTAAGCAAATAACAAGAGCTTGGAAAAAACTTGAATCTCCCAAAGTAAACAAGTGGTTAGAAACTGTAGAGGACATATAGTATGGAAAAGGTAACTTACAAAATGAATTAATTAATTAATTAAGGCCAGGTCTTGCTCGAAAAATAGATCTTTGATCTCAAGTGACTACCTGGTAAAATAAAGGTTAAATAATAGAATGAAAATATGCTGGAAAAAAGATGGGGTTCATTTAAACTATGGAAAGGTATTAGATGACAGACAGATCAGACGTTGAGATGAGGAGTTAAGTAACATGAAACAGTAATAGAAAACTAGAGTAGTAGTAGCAGCAGAGAGTGAACAGTTTTAAGTACCTCGGAGTCCACATATCCGAGGACTTGACATGGACCACACACATTGACAGTGTTGTGAAGAAGGCACGGCAACGCCTCTACTTCCTTAGGCGCCTAAAGAAGTTCCAAGTCAGTCAGAAGATCCTTAAGAACTTCTACTCATGCACAATAGAGAGCATCCTGACTGGCAATATCACCTCCTGGTTTGGGAATAGCACCGCACAAGACCATAGCAGACTACAGAGAGTGGCCCGTTCAGCCGAACGCACAATTGGAGGTGGGCTTCCCACTCTCCAAGACATTTACAACAAGCGGTGCATGGGTAAGGCTAAGAGAATAATCAAAGACTCCAGCCACCCAAACAACTGTCTCTTTGAACTGCTGCGGTCAGGCAAGCGATACCGGAGTCTCATGGCAAGCACAGAGAGACTCAGAAGAAGCTTCTATCCTAGATATTTCTGACACTGTGAATACATTTCCTGAGGTCCATAGATGTCCCTAGATACCAAGAATATGCAAATGGTCCTTGTAGAAGTGGAGCAATATTCCATTTACCTAGGTATATATTTTAGGCGGATTTTCAGAAAATATTCCACAGGTGGAAGAGGTTAATAACTTACTCATGCACAATAGAGAGCATCCTGACTGGTAACATAACCTCCTGGTTTGGGAATAGCACCGCACACGACCGCAGAGTGAAACTCTGGAACAATTTACCGGATGAAATAAAAAACAGCAGGAGTATTTTTAAGTTTAAAAAGATGTTTAAAAACAGGGTTCTAGAATCTTAATTTAAGTCAAATTGAACCTAGAATCTGTTTTCTCTACCATGTAACACGGGTATTGCAGATTAAGTATTGATTTTCCTATGTTCCTGCGCCCCCAAAATTGGCCATTTTAGTTTTAGTTTTTGAGGACTGCATACTTTTTTTGCAAACCAAAACAACATACTTTATACTATTTTTTTTTATAACAAGCGTTGCAGGGCCAAGGCTAAGAGAATAGTCAAAGACTCTAGTTACCCAAACAACTGCCTCTTTGCACTGCTGCAGTCAGGCAACCGCTACCGGAGTCTCATGGCCAGTACAGAAAGAATCAGAAGGAGCTTCTATCCCCAGGCCATCAGGATGCTCATTTACATTACATTTACATTTTGTCATTTAGCTGACGCTTTTATCCAAAGCGATGCTCAATGACTCTATGTAACATCAACCCATGGACCCACGTCCTGTCCATGGACACAATGAATAAACAAGGCTGCTCAGATGCTGTGAAATATTTTTTTTCAACACATTTTCGGGTTCTGATATATTATAATTGATTCAATATGTTAAGATAAAATATTATGAGTAAAGGTAGCACTGGTTAGTTTACTTCCTGTTTTGGCAGAGATGTTTGACAGTGGAAAGTCGTCCAACTCTCTGTATAGGAGTGTGCTGTCTGGTAACAGGTAAGCCTAAATAATGTGTTTGTAAAGGAAGGTAGCAATAGCACCTCCAGGGCCGACAAGTCATCTATCTTAAGCCCCCTATCTCAACTCCTCCAATCACAGCTGTTGCTTTCGAGGACGCAACAGTTGTAAGAGGGCAGATTAGGGCCAATTAGTCATGTAGCCTACAGTAGTGTTGAAAACGTCTCCATTATTGGAAACCTCTGCCCCACACAATTATATAATGTTTGATTTTGACTCCATTAGGGTGTGTGTGAGGGAGAGATTGCACTGAAATGGATGGATTATAAATTACTATTGTGTATTATACATTGTTCTGTAAGCTACAAACTCAAGATCAAATAAATGAAAATTACAGAAAAAGAAAGTGAACAGAAGCAGAGATTTGGCTAGCAATCCGTCATTCAGATTGCATTATGTTCTTGAGGAAGCATTGCTACAGTTTGACTACGTAGTGGTTATGATTCATGAATGAAATACATGCAGAGCAGGACGGTTGCTTTCTGATTAGCACAATCTGGAGGTGTCCGACTCCATGCAGGAACAGAAGAAAGCAAAATGGTTGTAATCAAATAATCACATAAAGGAAACAAGTTTGCCTTATTCATTACAACAATTCATGTATACTCTATCCATAACACATTTATTACGGTACAGAAACTTAACGCAAAACACAATTTAATTTTTTTTTAAATTTAATTCTGCAGGGGGCCAGTATCCACTGTTATTTCTTTGGAATGCCCAGATATGATCTCCAAGCGGAGTTACCGCTTCGTCCTTTATCGGTGGGTGCTGCTGATTCGCCGTCTCAGAAGCTCAGGGTGACATGAATACATGGAAAAGGTCTCCACTCATTCGCAGGAGGATCAGTCACCCTTAACCCTGTGTGACTCTTAACGGGAACTCTTTATCTTCCACTGAACTGTCACTGCTATTCAGGGTAATTACTCGTATACACATCTATTGATGCAGGAGTTTGAGCTCCTACCTTCAGGCCCTGGAGACAGAGCGCCTGCTCAGAGGATGTTAGGATACAAAGCCACTTTTGTTTGCACAGCACTCAATAGACTGAATTTGCACATTTAATCTCTGCACCTATAGACGGGTTTCACTGGGATTGTGTTGCTCAGCAGTTTGGACCCAGTTGTTCCAACATTAGCCGACATCAACAGGAAATAAAGGTGGGTCCTTTTAGAATGCTATTGTTGTCATGTTGAAACCGTCTAGACACGTTATGTTTTAATATGAATAAATAATAATAAACTTTATTTGTATAGCACTTTTCATACAGAAATTGTAGTTCAAAGTGCTTCACACAGCAGTAAAAAATACAGGCATAAGCGAGCATAAAAAAGAGAAAAAAAGGTAGCAAGTAAGGTAAATCATAGTTTTTCCACATAGGTCTCTCTGTTTACGGTTTGATTCAGTTTAAAAATAGGCAGTAATAAAAATAATAAAATAGAATAGACAGAGTAAAAAAGTGCGATAAAATTGTTCAATAAATATATACAATAACATTTAAACAGAGCAGTGCATCGCTCATAACATTTTGTTTTCAGCATTCTGCTGTTTTTGCCCTGTTTTCATTTGAAGTGATATTTCATTGGTACTATTTGTGCCTCTTAGAAAGTTATTGTGAACACGTTGAAACCATCTAGACACTTTATGTTTTCGGTATGTTTTTTGCTGCGTCTTCTTTTGAAGTCATCATTCATTTGTACTATTTGTCCTTGAGATCTGTCTAGATTGTTGAATTATGTGATTATGTGTTCCTTTTACATACCTGGCTGCAACCAAATCCCCTCTGGTGGGATAATAAAGTTTGACCTGACTTGATCACATGCAATGATTTGATTTGAATGATTTAAGAATGTTGTTTACATTCAAGTTACTTGTGTTTGCCAGAAAGCCTTTCCATTAGGCTGATTATAATCCCAACTTAAGTCTCTGTATGGTGTAATTGAAATGCAGTGTCGCTGCTTGTCTAGTGGCTGGAAGACAAGAATGCTAAAACACATCTACAGCAATAAGGGATATGTAAAAAATTAGGCTGCATGTTTTGTGTTTGCAATAGAAATATTACCGTCCGGTATGCATTCTCAATATCCTTGTAAATGCTTTAATACATATTCGTACAGTGCAATTTATCAATTGTTGTAATTAACTACGGTCTTGAATTTTTCACAATTGTTATTATTTATCATTATCTTACAGCATTATGATCAATTGGAGCAATTTGATAATGTGAGTGTACTGTGTTTTTGCTGTCAGAGCTATTTACCCAACTGGGTCTAGGTAAGTACAGTATGCAATCTATTTGGTTATTACAGCTTTACCTCTTGAGACCAGGTTCTATTAATTTAATAAGCTGTTTTAATAATAATGAACTGAGACTCAACTCAGAACATGAATCTTTGAACTCATCTGATTAATAATGAATGTGACTAAATGGGCCATGGTTAAATGTTGCTGCTTGTCCAAAGAAAAGCCAGTTGGAAGAATAAAACACCACTCTGGTGAACCAAGGTGGACTTCATATTCTCTTCGGTCTAGTTCACTTTGTATTTTCCAAATTCAAACTTGGGGAATATGCAGCCCTTAGACATATTGGAAAGTCATTGATGATAGTAAAACTAATCCCACAAATAACGTGCCAGAAAAAGGTCCTATTTTGTTGTAGAAGGCAAAAGAAGAGCAAACCTTTCACAGACTCAGCATCCGGTTTGCAATCCTCTGGCAGAGGACAGCAAAAGTTTAAATATTTCAACGTTTTACTGCAGCGCATCCTCCCATCGCTGTCAAAGTTCATGTTAGCATGAGTCACCTAGGAAACCAAACATCTACTGTCAGCCAAAGGCCAAGAGATATATGGGGCTTACTCAGGGGTGTAAAAAGTACCCAGAAATTATACTTAAGTGAAAGTATGGGTACTGTCTCAAAATTGTACTCAAGTAAAGAGTATCTGGCTAAAAACACACTTGAGTAAAAGTAAAAAAGTTTCTACTTTTAAATGTACTTAAGTACTAAAAAGTAAAAGTACAAACTTTTTTTCGGACTGTCTATTCTTCTGGTAGCATGTGTTTAATCAAAGATCCCAGCTTTCTAGTCTTGCACAAGGACCAATCAGCATGGGTATGGGCGGGTTAATTTTCCATTGATGGGGATTTAATTGGCTGTTTTTAAATAAAGTGCGGCCACAGGATTAATAACGTTAACGTTAGTTCGGCCAGAGAAACAAATATACTAATTAAAATAGTTGGACCTGCGAGATTTGTACTTTGTACTTTGTAGGTCTGCATTTGAAATGTAAGGAGTAAAATTTATGTTTTTTTTCTCTGAAATGTAATTGAGTAAAAGTACAAGTATACAAACCTAATAATACTCTAGTAAAGTACAAATCCCCCAAAACAGTACTTAAGTATTGTAACGAAGTACAATTACTCAAGTATACTTTACACCCATGGGCTTACTAGACTTCAGAGAGGGCTATTCTGCTACATTCACCCCCCACTTTGACCACTCCCGGGGAAACCCGTTCAGGGCCCGATAGCACCCTGAAGCAATCTGGATTCCAAACCGGGTTCCCAACATGGGAAATCAAACATCTACCGGTCAGCCAAAGGGAAATCCTCGCTGGCCAAGAGAGATATGGGGCTTACTAGACCTCAGACAGGGCTATTCTGCTACATTCATCCCGCCGCTTTGACCTCCCACTGTGGGGAAACCGGTCCGGGACCCGACACCACCCTGAAGCAATCTGGTTCCCAGGATGGTTTGTGTCTCAAACATCTACCGGTCAGCCAAAGACAAACAATCCCCCCTGGCCAAGAGAGGTATTAGGCTTACTAAGTTTCAGACGGGGCCACTCTGCTACATATAAGCAGCTTTTACCGTTATCTCTCATTCAGAAAATTATCTACTGCTGCAGTCTGAACACGGCACAAGTGCATCTTCAGGCAAAACCATTCTGTCCATACTCGTCCTGATCTGATAATGACATAGAAAGGAAAGCTTGGCTCAAAAACAATGCCTTATCTGTTAGATCATACATGTAAACAAACATGATGTCTGTGGCGGCCATCTGTGTCATTGAGTTGATTGCTGCTTTGGCAAATTAACACTCCTAATGAATCCTTATCGAACCACCAAATAGCCTAAATGTGTTGAGAGTAAAGTTTATGTCCTTGTTTACAAACTTTTACTGTAACCTGAGCACTTTTATATCGCTCCGGGACCGTGCCCCCCTCATTAGTGCCCTCCCAGGTGGAACACGGGAACAGCTGTGTCCTGGTCTGAAATGAACCCCATAACATGAATTAACTCTTTGCTGTTCTGCTCTGTATCTCTATATTTCACCAACCTTATATTTTGACCACTAAAGGCATATCAAAAGTATAGACAGACAGACAGACAGACAGACAGACAGACAGACAGGCAGACAGACAGACAGACAGACAGACAGACAGACAGACAGACAGACAGACAGACAGACAGACAGACAGACAGACAGGCAGGCAGGCAGGCAGGCAGGCAGGCAGGCAGGCAGGCAGGCAGGCAGGCAGGCAGGCAGGCAGGCAGGCAGGCAGGCAGGCAGGCAGGCAGGCAGGCAGGCAGGCAGATAGATAACCATATCTTGGAACCCATCAGTCAACATGCAATTGCTGGAGTGGATCAAGGTCTCCAGAGGGGTCTTCACATCAGCTTCCTGCGGTGGATCAAGGTCTCCAGAGGGGTCTTCACATCAGCTTCCTGCGGTGGATCAAGGTCTCCAGAGGGGTCTTCACATCAGCTTCCTGCGGTGGATCAAGGTCTCCAGAGGGGTCTTCACATCAGCTTCCTGCGGTACGTTCCAGGTGGATATGATCCGTATGTAGCTGCAGCCGGAGAACTCATTCTGCTCTGTTTTTCTACTGTCCTTATTAGGTTACCGACCAACGTATAGTCGTATACACAGTCTAATAGCTTTACACAGGGAAGACAATGTATCAAATCTGAACTGAGTAACATAGTAGATTAGATTATATTAGATCAGCACAAGTACAGTACAATGAAAAGTTTGGCATCTAACCAGAGTGCAAAAGCAATATACAATGTAAACAGGTGATTAAACTGGGTACAAAATATACAAATGAGTACTACTGAGTGTAGTGCTAATCAGATGTAAGTAGGGATGTCCGATATTATCTGCCGATATTGGCATAAAAATGTGATATCGAAAAATATCGCTATCGGTTTTCAATATTATTATTATTATTTTTTTTTACATTTATTTAACATTTATTTACCCAGGCAAGCAAGTAAGAACAAATTATGATTTTATTTATTTTCAAAGTATGCATAATGTTGTGTTAATTACAAGAGATATGTAATGTTAATTACCTGAAATTATTCCGTTTTTTGGGGGGGGGAAACCCTGCATATCGGTATCGGTTGATATCGGTATCGGAAATTAAAAGTTGGACAATATCGGTATATCGGTATCGGTAAAAAAGCCAATATCGAGCATTCCTAGATGTAAGGGTAACGGATGGTATCGTGAAGCGCAGTCAAGAAGGGCTGGGGTGAGTAGCGGTGCTATGGGTTAAACTCACTCTCACATCCTCAAAAGACGCATAGACACGGTACAAAGAAGTGAATTCACCTCTTGGTATAGCGGTCACTCGGGGCATTGAAGTTTGAGGTGACGTTGTCACAACCATTAATTATGTACAGAGTATAATACATAGGGAGGTGTAGTGGTTACGTCATTTTTGTTTTTCCGTGTTCCACCCTCTGTCCAACGCAATGTATTTCCCGATTGCCCATTTCTAAATCGCCTCGTTTAAAACAAATAAAGCATGGACATTTGCATGGTGTACCCATACGTATTCATCCACAATCTATAACTCAACATGAAAATATTCGCAATTAATCGTAAAGGTAGCAAAACAACAACGTTTATGTTTTCGTTCACTGGGAAACTACACTGCCATTTGGCGCTGCTGACTGACGTCACCACAGAGTAGACTCCTAGGCTTTAGTCGCAGACCTAGGATCAGATTTCCCTTACATTCCATAAGCTTAACAATTCGTACAATGGGAAAATAACTGACCCTGAATCTGTGGCTAGTATCTGTTTCACCCAACACTAGTTTATAGCCAACCACCATTTTTTAAATATTTGTATTTATAATTTAAAGCGTTAAATAAAACGTTATTTCGCTGCATATTAAATCACTGTAAATACTAATGTAACGTTATTGTTTTTTTACGTGACGTTAGTGGCTAGCTAGCTTGCTAGCCGGCATGATGCGTGCAGTGCTTTGCCCCAGAGTGTAACCACAGGTCTGAGAAGAGGACCTGCACATTTTACTCATTCCCGAAACTCCTCTACATGCCCCGATTTAAAATGGTTCATGACAGCAGATATTGCTAACGTCTAGTACGTTTAGCTTGGTAATGTTAATGTTAGCTACCTAGCTTGGTATCAGCTGGCCGTGACGTGGATTAGGCGACAGCACTGAACAACAGCCTGTTCTACTACTTTTTATGACAAATTAAAAACCTTATAACTACCTTTATTTTATCCAAAAATGGTTAAATGTTAGTGGTAAAATGGAACTCATTTTGTGCAGAAATGGAAGTTTTTCAATTTCCATGCGGCAGAATTGTTACAATAGCAGATAATCCATTTTCCCAATGATGAATCCCTATACGGGTGGAACAACCAGTGACGTCAGACTACACCTCCCTATACTATTTTATTTAACCCTGTCAAAAAGGTTCTACGAGTTCTAGAATTACAAGATGGAACCCAGAGAGAACGTGAACGTGGGTTACAAGCATTCTTATGGGCTAAAACTAGGCTAATACTCAAATATGTGATGTACAACTGCTGAATTGACATTTAACGGAGGATCAACAGTGTTGAAGCTGCCGCACTGACAAAGAACGACAGATATCCAAGTGATCTTTATACGACAGCAGAGCTGTCCATTCCAAAGCAGAAGATATACGCTAATCCCCAGAAAGTCCTCCTGGAAACGGACACAGTCATTCTTTCCCCCTTTCCCCCCCGCAATTCATCCTCTACTGAGCCATCGGTGTGACATTACAGATTAAGGGTTGGGATGAAGTTGTGTTCCAGGAAACATCAGTGATTGTTGACTAATAGCGCATAGGAAAACCATAGTCACCCGCGTGCATAGTTCTCTTTTTTCCATCTGAAAACAAACATACAGCTTTATTAATCTGTGGGTGTCTGTCTGACGTCTGGCCAAGACAGACTCTCAGATGGTTGCTGGGCCTGCACATTTCACACAAACGTATCGGTTGTTACCAGGGGTGCAGTGGTAATTTCAGAAGTGGCTGTACTCTGTTTAAATGACCTCACGTGGCATGAGCACTGCACCTCTGGTTGTTACAGTAACCAAGACGACCGTTGGCTAATTTGAGGCAAATTTCGACATATTTTCACACAGAGCGAAGACGTTTCATTTCCAACATTTCCTGAAGTGAGTAAAAAGAGAAGCACATTCCCTGAATGTGATGCAGGCAGCTGCCTCAAGCTGATCCAAATCACGGCTGGCCAACCTGGACTTTTGGAAACAGATCTGGGTCAAACAGTATTTGCAAATAACTCATTTGTTATTCATTTGTTTGAACCTGCTCGGAGCACCAGAAGGGCAATGTTCAGAACAAGACAATTCAAACAAGGTCTGGTTAAGCACCGTGAGTTGTCAATCACTCAGAAGTCAACTCAATTGACTTCCAGATGTTCATTAAAAACAAAAATATGCTACGAAATGTTTTTCAAATAATACAGGCCTACAGATTAAAGGTAAAAATGAGAATTCTGTATGTCCTGAGTTTTCAAAGTTACGAAAAAAGTTACGCACGCACGCACGCACACACACTTTCCTCTGCTGTTTTTATTATTCAGTGAATGTTTTTGAAATGTATATTATGTTGATATTACTCCATATATCAACATAATATGCCTCCATATTGGTAGGGTTACACTGTAGAATATCTGATCACTCTTCAGAACCATTTAGTGGGCCAAAAAATCAGTGCTGCGGAGTAGTTCAATGACTAGTTTTAGTTTAACTACAATTTGCAGTAGTTGGGTGGTAGTTAAACTTTTTCCTAACACTGCCAATAATATTATGTGAGGGCGACGTTTGGCCCACAGGCCACACTTTGTCCAGCGCTGATCTAGGTCAAGCAGTCTTGGAATGAGCCCCAGTGTGAGAGAGCTGCTCAGCTGATCTAGGTCATGGAGTCTTGGACTGAGCCCAAGTGTGAGACACACTGTTACCATTAGCACAGCAGCCGTGCTAATAGCTCTACTGAATCATCTTTGGTAATACACAGATTCAGTTTAGGGCAGACTGAGGCTATAGGTGACATAGTGGAAATCAGTGATAATCTACACATATAGATAGGATGTATGTATATTTATATTAATATTTAGACATTTAGCAGATGCTCAATTTAAAAGAAGTGGACAGAAGACTAAGCCCAGATGATAGTATCACCAACATACCATAGAGCAGGTAAACAGTGTCCAATCAATAGCACAGGAATAAGACGCATTAAAGGTGCTGTTAGTGTTTACCTTTTTGTTAAAATAAGTGTTAAATAGCTCTACATTCTGACAGCCATCACTGATAGTGAGAGTGTTTGGTCAGTAACATGGGTCTCCCAGTCTCTCCGCTCTGCAGTAAACAGAAAATAAATGTCCTGGTATCCCATTCCCACTTTATCCATTCAGGAGAGAGAACCCTAGATACTTAAGTTAAATTTGCTGGCAGATTATTTGACTTGTTTCAAGCACATATTTGTTTTTATTTCTTCTTTTTGTCAGACAATTTTTTCAGTGGGGAGTTCTCTCTCCTGATTGGATAAAGTGGGAGCGGGATACCAGATTTATTTTCTGTTACCATGTTACTGACCAGACACTATATTACCAATGGCTGTCGGAAGGTTGAGCTATTATTTTAATGATGAATAAGTACAAGGACAAGGAAGAAGAAAGTCTTTTTTTCAGAATATATATTGTTGAGTCTACTGAAGATGTCTGAAGGCCTAACTCAACAAAACATCTGTTCAAGGGGACATCCCCAGTGACATACCCATGCTTCACACTGCCCACACATACCCTTAACTAGGTGCCTCTGTATGTACATCACATCCTGTTTATTGATACGGTAAATAGAGAAACCCGCTGGGAGGTCTAACAAATCTGGAAAATACGGGGTGGAACAAACGAACAAATGACTATATGGAATCATCAGTGACCCTGGGGAATGACTGCCTGCATGACTGTTTCCCCTCCATCATTTTCCAGTAAACAAACGGTGCTGCTGTCTAATTATCTGGGAAGTTTGATCCAAATTATGAGATCGAGCAATATATTGTGGATTCGTTTTCCGTTTCTGCTTTGATTGAAGATTAATCTGAATGAAATCAAAACAAAAAAGGGTATAAAGCAGCACAATCAAAAAGTATATTCTCCTGTCCTGTAGTATATTCTACTGTCCTGTAGTGTATTATCCTGTCCTGTAGTATATTATCCTGTCCTGTAGTATATTCTACTGTCCTGTAGTGTATTCTACTGTCCTGTAGTGTATTATCCTGTCCTGTAGTGTATTCTCCTGTCCTGTAGTATATTATCCTGTCCTGTAGTGTATTCTCCTGTCCTGTAGTGTATTATCCTGTCCTGTGGTATATTATCCTGTCCTGTAGTGTATTATCCTGTCCTGTGGTATATGATCATGTCCTGTAGTGTATTATCCTGTCCTGTGGTATATTATCCTGTCCTGTAGTGTATTATCCTGTCCTGTAGTGTATTCTCCTGTCCTGTAGTATATTATCCTGTCCTGTAGTGTATTCTCCTGTCCTGTAGTGTATTATCCTGTCCTGTGGTATATTATCCTGTCCTGGTAAGTGGTAACACAGGGTTACCAGAGGAGGTCCAGAAGACTACCCCAACAGCCCCCTCTTCCCCATGCGTGAGAGAGGAGCGAAAGAAAGGAGAACCAGTCCCTTAGGATAGTGCCAGGTACAACGTGTACCCAACAAAGGGTCTCCATAACGCCTAACCCTGTGACACCCGGGCCGACCCGGCATTTTTACATCCCGCCACCCTCGCCACAGGGAGGAGAAGGAAATCCCCAGAGAGACTTCCCACGCGAGCTGTATAGATTGAAAAGAATATATTGCAACATTGAGCTATGTAACACTTGGGTTAGAGCTCTCCGAGGAGAAGGCACTGAACCAATACACACTCAATAATCGAATTGAATCGAATACACACACAATAGAGCAGAACTCCTTTTTTGAAGTTCTACTCACCTTGACAATCTGAGGAGGAGGCTCTGAACTCTGAGGAGGCTCCCTCACTGGGAAGGAGAGTCCGAACTCACAGAAGGCACTTCTCCCTGAGGAGGAGCTTCGTGAGGAGGAGCTCTGACAACTCCCTGAAACAGATCCATAACATGGACCTGAACAACCCACGGAAGTCCTACCAATAGAGACGCGTTCAGTGACGTACTCTATGGTGGGGGAATTTCCGCGGTGCACACGCCCAATCTTCCAGGGCGTGGGACCAGGAAACTCCCCCCCCCCCCCCCTACCCTGTAACGTGCCGAACAGCAACGTGACAGGAACCTTGAAGGACAGGTGGTTTTAACCCCTAACCAACAGAAAAAGGGGAGGAAAGGATTACCAGTTCACCCCTTTACGACCCCTCACCCATGATACGATGTAATGACAAATAGAGCATGACACAGTCATCGCATGCTACATGAAGCATCTAACAGCCTCACATAGCTCATGCGCTAACCTGCTACCTGAGTTTTACTAAGGAAAAACACAGAACAGAGAGGGCCCCTTTAAGAGCCCCGGTCCAGACTTACACATGTGCTTCTGTGGGCCAAACCTAACCCAGTTGTAGATTACAACGACACACACAACCCTTCATCACAACAAAAAATGGCAAAAGTACACTCTTACTACAGAGGAACGCCGTTTTTCATAACGAGAGAAGACAGAAGTCCTCGATTATGTATTGGCCACAGGCCTTGCTAAGCACACATGATAAGTGACCAAAGAACCTTTTCTTTAGGAAAAAATAGTTTCTCAAGCAGAAAGCACAACCCCAGCAATTAAGCTGAGGGTTACATCGTATCCCCACAAACACAGTGACACAATATATTGTAACCAAACATGTCTGAGAGGAGGGGGGGAAGCCCCAGGGAACCGGGGGGTCACCCCTCCTATCTTACCCTTGATACGACCAAGGCGAACAGGCACCTCTGTTAATGTGTGAACATGCTGTTCATTGTCATCACAGGCTGAGAAAAAAGATTCATTCCTCAATCACATGTCACTAAGCATAGCTTTACAGGTTAATAACCCTCTTAGTTGTGAGTTCACCCACGGTACAACGTTACATGAACACACATGTTCTCATCATAACCAAAGCAGTTCATTTTTACACATGTAAAAAACAACGCCGATTTACTACAGAGAGAAGCTATACCAGTGACAAGACAATTCACACACAACACGCGTCGGAGGACTCCTACCTTCACCCTGAACGCAGGCAGAGAGAACAGCAACACTGGTTAACGGGACACCGAGTCGAACCCAGCATCTCCTGCGCCGGTGACGAGGGTATGTCCGCAACGCCACCCAGCCGCCGTTCTCCATGTTGACGAAGTCCTCGCTGGCACTGGCACCCGGGTGTAGGGTCGACTAACATCCTCTGTCAAAGATGATGTCGTAGTCAGAGTGTTTAAGGCATGTTATAGTCACAGAACGTTTCAGCAGTGTAGCATTAAGCTAACAGCCGTCCGACTGATAGCAACAAGCTAACGTTTACTAGCCTGGTGAACACAACGAGCTAGCGCCGCAGCTAACAGCTGACTGGCTAACAACAGTAAGCCACAACTAGCACGCCAGCTAAGCAGCTATCACCTGAACTGTACACAACGACATAACAAGCCACAGCCGCTGTCCAAGTCCCTCCCCATCTTAAGAGGGAAAAGAAAAAGAAATGTCAAACACAGTTTTCAACGGTGATTTACCAGACATACAGCGGAGCCAGCACAATTCCCATCCGGGCTGCAGCCGACTTTGAGCATGGAACTCCCGATAAAGAAGATCCTATGCCCACATTTCCTCGTTAGGGTGTACTTCCACATTTATGTGAAAGATGGGGCCTGCACGGGACAGAGAAGCATCCGCTCGTCCAGAGAATCCCGGGTTTTTCCCAGGTCTTGGTCGCGGCCCACTAGGTTGACCATCATGGGCGTCAGACCAAGATCCTCCGTCCGTTGCTTAAGAAGCCGAGCAGAGGACCCCAGTCCGGAGTCGGCGTTCGTAAAATTGTCAGCTAACCCCCATAGCATAAACAGACAACCAAAGCTCGCAAGCAAAACAATACTCACCCCACCCGGAAGCAAACCGATTTCTCACAACAGCCGGTGCTTCCTACAGTCCAGCTGTATGACCGGAGGGCAACCCCATCCAGCCGCAGCAAGGAGGACTGCAGTCGGGGAGTACATCC
This sequence comes from Notolepis coatsorum, assembly GCF_963971535.1. Taxonomy (NCBI): domain Eukaryota; kingdom Metazoa; phylum Chordata; class Actinopteri; order Aulopiformes; family Paralepididae; genus Notolepis; species Notolepis coatsorum. Next base: position 128,215,492 of record NC_140169.1, read on the forward strand.
GCGGCGCGAGCCCCTAATACGAAAAAGCCGGTGGAGGTCAGAATGATCATCATCTTCCAGACACTCCAGTGACGAAGACAATATCGCCGTATTTTCTCGAAAATAGTGAGAGAGAAAATAAAGATATGATGTCAACGTATCTTCCCGTTCCAACTTTCTTCAGCTAACAACCTCGTCAAGTGTGGGATCTAACGAAGGCACTTCCTTGTGGTGAAAGTGAAGAAGGAGGCGAGTAGGTGACCACACACCTGCTTATGAAGGTAAGCGGATAGGGTTGTGGCCAGACGAATGTTGGGATGTAAAGGTACATTGTGGAATTTTTTATTCAGCGCTCGTGCACGAAGTGATGTGCATGCAGATGACGCTGAGCGGCAGCCAGTATGAAATAGAACCTGTCCTGTAGTATATTATCCTGTCCTGTAGTGTATTATCCTGTCCTGTAGTATATTATCCTGTCCTGTAGTGTATTATCCTGTCCTGTGGTATATTATCCTGTCCTGTATTCTCCTGTCCTGTAGTATATTATCCTGTCCTGTACTGTATTATCCTGTCCTGTAGTGTATTATCCTGTGGTATATTATCCTGTCCTGTAGTATATTATCCTGTCCTGTAGTGTATTATCCTGTCCTGTAGTGTATTATCCTGTCCTGTAGTGTAGTATCCTGTCCTGTAGTGTATTATCCTGTCCTGTAGTGTATTATCCTGTCCTGTGGTATATTATCCTGTCCTGTAGTGTATTATCCTGTCCTGTGGTATATTATCCTGTCCTGTGGTATATTATCCTGTCCTGTAGTATATTATCCTGTCCTGTTGTAATGTATTATCCTGTCCTGTAGTATATTATCCTGTCCTGTAGTATATTATCCTGTCCTGTGGTATATTATCCTGTCCTGTAGTATATTATCCTGTCCTGTAATGTATTATCCTGTCCTGTAGTGTATTATCCTGTCCTGTGGTATATTCTCAGGTGTTTTCTTTTCTTAAAGGGGCACTTCACCGAAAAATCCCCCCGTCTGTATGAAATGATGTGCATGAAAAAACGTGCACAATGTATTGCAATATGGATTGCTACTTTTTCATGTCCATAATTTCATTGGGTTGTAATTGACAAAACACAGGGATTCAGTGTCCTCCAATGACATCACTGGAGGACAGATTCAAACTAATTTACACTCAATAACTGAAAAAACTGAGTTTCGAGTTTTTGGATGTGTGTGAGATTATGTGCAAAATAAACCAGCATTGTCTTTTGGTGAAGTGCCCCTTTAAGATTGCCCCTGACTAAGAAGCACTCAGTGCAATGCATACTGTAGAAATGACAATAACAAGTGTTTCTTTTGGGTCATGGTCAAAACTTCATTTTTATGGCACGTCTCCTCAGTAAATAGCAAATAAAAGAATAGGAAAGAGAGAGAGAGGGAGAGATAAAGAGGTGGAGAGAGAAGAAAAAAGAAAGATATATATAGACTATAGAATATATATATATATATATATATATATAGAGAGAGAGAGAGAGAGAGAGAGAGAGAGAGAGAGAGAGAGAGATAGAGAGAGAGACAGAGAGAGAGAGAGAGAGAGAGAGAGAGAGAGAGAGAGAGAGAGAGAGAGAGAGAGAGAGAGAGAGAGAGAGAGAGAGAGAGAGAGAGAGAGAGAGAGAGAGAGGCAGACACACACACACACACGGCTGCGTGGCTGTGGATCTGATTCAAATCCCACAATGTCATGAGCACATGGTAGACAGAATCTCAGCCCACTGTGTCACCAGGGAGCCCCCTCTTTGGCCCGTTGTGAATGAGATGGTCAGAGATTCAGATCTGAACTCCTATACTCAGTTATCTGTCAACTCAACTCATCAGGCTGCGAGTGCTGGCTGGAGCTGAAAAGCTAGCATGATGATTGAGATTAGAGAGCGCTCAGGGCCGCTGAACTTCTGATACAAGCCTTTTTTTTTTTTTTTTTTTTTTTTTTTTTTTACTTTTTGTTTAGATTTCATTATAATATTCTTTATTCCTCTGCTCTGAGAGTACAGAGGGGGAGACTAAGAGAAAAGAGAGGGGAGAGATAGAAAAATTATATGCAACACAGATAATGAGCTTCTGGGATCCGGGCTGACCCCTATTAATCGATTAGTCGACTAATCGGTCGAAAGGAGCCGTAGTCGACTGGCCAACCTCTTAGTAGAATATAATAAACAAATATATATATATATATATTAATTTTTTTTATCGTTCTTTCCAAAAGAAAAGAGGCCTAGAAGCGTGGCTAACGCTAATGGCACGCATACCAGAGGCTAACGAAAACAGGCACAGAGGCACTGAAAGAGGATTTCACCCATCTAATGAACACACTAGAATAGACAAATATCAAGATGTATCCATCAGTGGACCAATTGCATGCTTTTGCAGAGGACAAGAAGCCTTCAGCCGACTCCTTCAGACATTAAGCACCCCCACAGCCCAAATGGAATGATAAAAAAAAATTTTTTTAGTTTTTTTTTGTCGACCAAACAAACGGCAAATTTTGGCCAATCCTAGTCGACCATCCAAATCCTTAGTCGGGGACAGCCCTAGATCCCACACCATGAACAAGGTGAGCGGCACACAGCGTGCGCTGCTCTCCATTGAGACTCCGGACATCCCGTCTGAGGGAGGGAGACGGTACGACTCAGATTTTCCAGCCCCACAGTGTACAGTAGAACTAGGATTCATCCAGGAAATGGTAGCTCCGAAAGACAATCTCAGTGGGGGGGGGGGGGTTTGACTACTAACACTTTGTCATGCGGATTCCTTTATGCCGTGCCAACAGGCTGGGAAACTCTCAGACCGTCTTCTTGAGGGGGAGAGAACGTTTCTTCGTGACACAAACAACTGGCTGAACACTTTCTTCACAGAGAAGAGTGTATAACGTCACATGTGGTAATCGTTAGTCAATGCCGCTTTGATTCACCCCTGGGAAATGGAAAATCCTATGTCGCTTCATAAGATGCAAAATGTCGAGGGTGGAAACTTGCGATCTTTCCTCGATATGAGAAGATTCTCAATATACCGGGTGATGATAGCATCGGCGTATTTAGACCACTATCAGTAGGGCACGTGCCCTACTGATGATCATCTGTGCCCCACTGATAAAATTCTTTTTTTATTTTTATTTTTATTTTTTTACAAATGTTTTTTATTTCCCCTTTTTTAACATGATCAAGTGATCATTTAACATGATCAAATAATTATTATAATATTTTTTACTTTGATTTGAAATATTATAGTGAAATATTTTGCAATGTTGTCGAATTTATCTTGTTGAAATCCTCCAACAGGCTCTTTTTTGTAAGTTGACTGGTTTGCACACCAATAATACAGTGCAATAATAGAATAGTAGAATAGCCTATTATGCAATAGAATGGCCAGAGTAAAATAGTGCTACAGTACAATCAACAGCGGGGTGTATTAGAAGGCTATGGTGAAGAGGTACGTTTTTAGCTTATTTCTGAAAATATTAAGAGATCTAGCTTCCCTAATGTCCATAGGTAGTGTGTTCCATAACTTTGGTGCATAGTTAGCAAAGGCTGCATCCCCGATTTTCTTTAGACTGTGGCTTGGAACCTTCAATAGACCAGTAGTAGATGATCGCAATGTTTATACTTTGTATATAAGGAGGAGGACCTTGAAATCAATTCTAAATGTTACCGGAAGCCAGTGTAGGTTACTTGCTTGTAACTTCGGGTTTGATCCAAGGAGTAAGTTGCCCCATTATTGCTCTGTAACATTTCTCTTTTTGTTATAGGACCGACTAGTAAGATTTCAGTTTTGCCCTCATTTAATTTTAGGAAGTTGTTCGTCATCCATTTGTTTATTGCTAAGAGACAGGCGGAAATGGAGTTTATAGCTGTGTGATCATTTGGTTCAGCGGAGATGTACAATTGTGTGTCATCTGCGTAACTATGGAAACATACATTGTGCTTTTTAATGATGTCTCCTCAATGTTCAAGGCAATGTTCAATGCAAGTAAAGCACTTTAACCTTTAAGTATGACTATATGCTTTCTTGACTATATATATAGTAACTGTTCCAAAATGCATAGATTTCTATGTATTTTAGGGGTTTGGGGGGGCTAGCTCTTTTTAATATAAATGTCAGATTGTTTTATTTATTTCATAGATTTCTATGCATTTCAGGAGTTTGGGGGGCTGGCTCCCCAAAATAATTTAATAACATAACCCTAACCTAACCCTAAAACCGAAAGAAAGTAAAAAAATATATAGTTAAAAAAAAAATTGCGGACATGCTGCGCGCGCTCGCTTCATATACTTCTGTGCCCCCCTGTGCCCCAGTAGAGTGCTGGGTCTAGATACGCCCCTGGATGATAGTATAATTTATTAGTGCTGTCAATCGATTAAAATATTTAATCTGATTAATCGCATAGTTAACTCGCGATTAATCGCAAATTAATCGCATTTAAAAAAAAATAGTTTTATCCCTTAAACAGATATTTTTCAAGTTCCAAGTTTTAAATACTCTTATCAACATGAGAGTCAACAAATGCTTGCTTTATGCATTTAACACAAAAGGATGAACCTCATGCATTGCAAATTTGCATCAAATTCAAAACAGAGTGATGCACAAAATAACTTATAAAACAATGAATAAAGTGTGCATGAAATAATATGGGAAAGAAAACATTAGGAACTTGTTACATTCACCCACACAGGGGCTGAGGACTCACCCCCCCGCCCCCCTCCCCCTCTCTCTCTCTCTCTCTCTCTCTCTCTCTCTCTCTCTCTCTCTCTCTCTCTCTCTCTCTCTCTCTCTCTCTCTCTCTCTCTCTCTCACACACTCTCCCAGCTCTCTTTATCTCTTGCCCCTTCCCCATGTCGCTCTATCTTCCACACACACACACACACACACACACACACACACACACACACACACACACACACACACACACACACACACACACACACACACACACACACACACACACACACACACACACACACACACACACACACACACACACACACACACACACACACACACACACACACACACACACACACACACACACACACACACACACACACACACACACACACACACTCTCTTAGCTGTCCATCGTGTTCGATAATGGATGGATGCTATCCTACCTGGAGGGGAGAGAACAGATGGTAGAGGTAAACGGTACTCTATCCCCCCCTCACAGTGAGCTGTGGTGTTCCACAAGGAAGCATACTAGGACCGCTACTCTTCCTAATTTATGCAAACGACATGTCGTCAGCCTGTGACTGCAACTTGTTCCTGTTTGCGGACGACTCAGCCCTGCTGGTCTCTGACAAGAACAAGTTGCAGGTTGAAAAAACCCTCAGCTCGGAACTAGGCAAAATCTGCATATGGCTCGCTGATAACAAACTATCATTACACATGGGCAAAACAGAGTCCATTCTCTTCGGTTCAAATAACAAACTCAGCAAGACCGACGGCTTCTCAGTTGCAGTGGGTGACAATATTGTCACAAGGAAAGACGAAATTACCTACCTGGGTTCCATCCTAGAGGCAAATCTTTCCTGTGACAAAATGGCATCCAATGTAATAAAAAAAGTCAACCAACGAACTAGATTCTTGTACCGGATCTCCTCTCTGGTAAACAAGAATACCCTGAAGACTCTGGCAGGAGCACTCATTCAAGGGTACTACGACTATGCGTGCACCTCATGGTACCAAAGCACCTCAAAGGCGCTTAAAACAAAATTACAAACATCACAAAACAAACTGGTCAGACTACTACTTGACCTTACCCCCAGAACCCACCTCACCCCTGCCCACTTTGACAACCTAGGATGGCTTAGAGTAGACGACAGAGTACAGCAACTTGCAATGGGCCTGGTCTACAAGATACACTATACGACTAAGGTACCCATGTACATGTCAAAATACTTCCCAAAGGTCAGTGAATACCACAACCACTACACCAGAGGAAGCTCAACAAATCATGTTAAACCCAGATTCGGCTCAAACAAGGGACTAAATACGTTTCGCAATTATGCCACATCAATGTGGAACGCCCTACCCAAAGCTGTAAAGGAATGTGAATCCCTACCCACATTCAAAACCGCTCTTAAAGAGCACCTACGGGAGGCTGCAATTCGAAACTGGCCACGTAAATGCCCAAAACCCCCACCACCTCCTAATAGACAGTCTCCTCCCCACCGCATGTATATATTCCCTCCCCGCCGTATGTATATTTCTCTCCCACCCACCCACCCCCTCCTAATGTACAGTCCCCTCCCCATCATATGTATATAATCTGTCAGGATCTAGGGGTAACAGTACTGTATATTTGAATACCGTTTATGTCACAAATGTATCAGTACTAAATACCTATATGTCCCTATGCCATAAATGTCATGTATGTTGTGTATGTCATAAATGTCTATATGAATTGAAAATGGGGGACCCTGATGGAAACAAGACAAACGTCTTTCTCAGGTCTGCATCCCCTTAACAATTGTGTGTATTGAGCCGTACTGTATTGTACCCATTCTGCAATCTGTTAAATTCATTCATTCATTCATCCAGGGATGGGGTGAGGGGGGGGGGGGGTTAGTGCCGCTGCCGCTGGTACCACTTCTCGTGGGCGTTGAGTCCGATCCTTGAGCCGCACACCCGTCCACAGATGGCGCAAGGGTGTCGTTGCGTGCGCCTCTCAGATCTTCGGTCTTGGTTCGTTTGGTGTATTTGGGAAACTGCAGTGGCACAAGTGACTTGCCAGGCTGATCTGTCGAGTGCCAGAGTTTCAAGCTGCGTGATGTTTGCACACTTTAGGAGGTCCCTGGTGTAGTCCTTAAAGCGTCTCTTTTCGCCTCCAGCAGCCCGCTTTGCTCCTCTCAGTTGGCCATACAGGACTTGGCGGGGCAGGCGGTGGTCAGGCATACGTATGGTGTGCCCTATCCAACGAAGATGTTTTTTGGCCACAGCTGCGGCCATACAGATTGAGTTGGTGTTGTTGAGGATGTCTGTGTGGGGGACTCGATCTTCCCAGGTCAGGCCGAGGATCCTTTGGAGGCAACGGATGTGGAAAGCGTCCAGGTCCAGCGTCCACACACATGCATGCACGCACGCACGCACGCGCGCACGCACGCACGCACGCACGCACGCACGCACGCACGCACGCACGCACGCACGCACGCACGCACGCACGCACACACACACACACACACACACACACACACACACACACACACACACACACACACACACACACACACACACACACACACACACACACACACACACACACACACACTTTGAGTCAGAAACAAACAGTATCAGTGAGAGTATCAATAATACACCTATACCGCGTTAACTTTGACAGCCATAATTATTATTATTATATGTTCTAATATGGAGTCTGAAAAGTAACATTGGCAGACAACAAAATATATACTATATATATTTTTTAAAGGAAAAATAAATAAATCTTCTATTGCCGTGCGCCCTGATTTCGACTTGGAAACAGAATCAATGTTAAACTCCTGGGGTAATCAGGACTAGTAGCCTGGCTCGTCTTTTGTTTCACAGTTGTGTTTACGAGTGTTTATGAGTGTAGGTTTACTACTCAAATAGGATTAACATAGCACTTGAATAAGTGTAGATATTAAACAAACAAAGGAGCATAACACTGCATCATTAAATGGTTGTGTATTTGCTCCATTACTATTTACGGCCCTGTCACAGTCGCAGGGAACATTTTCAGACACTTTGCATTCCTTAGTGGTTATGCTGCCGAGACTAGAAATCGACATGGCATACTGTAAACCGAAGATAAGTGCCCAGTCCTTATTCCCCTCATAAAATCTGGCTAAACCGATTTAATTACTTTTGACTCATACATTTTACATCTAGTTTCCATAAAACAACGTTGGTACGGTAGACTATCCTTCTAAAACGATACAACCCCTGAAAATCTGTATTCACATGGGCCTATTTTATAGGTTTCTCGATTGTTTTCTTCACAGTGTGGGATGGGGGGCTTATTTGGCGTAGTCCCTTTAAGGTAACATGTCTACGAAATGTGTCTTGTTTGATGATTACACTTACCTTTTCTTTGCCATTCAGACTGAAGCTATTGGTCAAAAATATAAATCCCCCGACCCAAACGGTACAATATACTTTGTACAATCACATGAAGTGCCACGGGCATGTTTAGAATGCCCATTTATCCCCCATACTGGAAGAAATAATGGTTGTGTGCAAAACAATGGTTACTGTTGATATATGAGAAATATATCAATGGAAATGTTATACATTGGTTTCTTATTATTGGATCATGTAAACAGGTTACAGTGGAACGGTCATGTTTTCTACCCTTACCACTGCACAGAAATACAAAGAACGACATTCAAAGAATTGTACCAACCTATGACAGACCAGGACCATGCCCTGCCCAGCTAGTATATTAGCCAGGGCAGATGGCTCTCCCTTCTGTAGTTCCTTTCAGAACTATAGGGACAACAGGGAGAAAATCCCACATTAACTAGAGTTATGCTACATAACTATCATTATATATATCATGTTGGCTCTGCATCTTGCTTTGCCTATTGGACTAATAGGCGAAGCGAGAGTGCCGCCCTGATCAATGTGCCTCCTGTTGGCCCAAAATACCAAAAAAGTCGATATAATAACTAGTTTCTCATGCCAATACCACAAGGATAGGCAAGAAAGAGGAAGAGTTAAGATATGATAAAACTTGAAGATTATAGCAGAATAGGTTACAACAGTGGTTCCCAAACCTTTTTAGTCAGGCCCCCCTTGGGTAATTGGATACATTTAGAATGGTGTTAACGTTACCTGGAACACATGTCATGGCTGCGTCAGCTTTTATTTTAGTTCTTGACAGTGTCTAAATCTTTTCAGATTTTTTCTCTCCCTGGTCGGATAGCTAACGTAGGTAGCTAGCTAGCTCGCTACCACAGGTGATTTTGTGTGACGGCAAGTCGGCAACTAAGCAACGGTGTTTGTTTACAGCTCTCATGCGCAACACAATGTTTTAAAATCTGAATACATTTCATTCTGCTCTGATTGTTTTGTTGCATGTGCTATAAGTATATGCATGTGCTATAAGTATAAAGTATAGCATTTTGGTTTTCAAAAAAAGTATGCAGTCCTCAAAAACTAAAACTAATATGGCCACTTTTGGGGGCGATTGTTTAACATATTGACCATTGGTTATTGTGGTTTCAACAATTTTTTATCAACAATTCAACAAGCACAAAATAAAACTATGCACCTGTTTTACGATCTCTGAGACTATGTTGCACAGTAAGGTTTTTGTGATTAATCTTCATTTATGGCCTGAGGCTTTGGCCATAGAGAAAATTATTTGCGGAGCCAGACGACAAAGAACAGATCAAAGGTCAACAACTATCTAAAACAATCAGTAGCTAATATTATGCGCTGATGCTGTAAATGGAGTGCATGACGCTCTGGTCAGATGTTGATATGATAGAGTGGCTGCGTTTAAGGAAGTGAGCCCAGACCACTATTCCCTTGATTAATGAGTGGTGGAAAACACTCCAGAACTCATTAGTGAATCACCACTGTGCAATCTGAACACTCACTTCACAAGCGTTTCTGACACAGCTGGTCCCTGGAAAGCACAGACATGCAAAGCATGACCAGCTCCGGTTTTATCTTACAGGAATATACAATAAACTATCTATCTATTTTCCTGAAGAATATCCAATATGGGGATGGTAGTGGGTAACATTCATATTCCACAAAACACTACAATAAACACATCTACAATTCAACTGTGATCACTCTGCCTATTGTAAATCTGAGTGATGATTTTCATTAGTCATACAGTGGCAAGAAAATGTGCTTGAACCTTCCTCTTCAATTTTCTCAAGACAATTCTTTATTTAGATTCACACTCACACAGCTACACCTGCCCAGTACAACCCCAGTCTGTCGCTGTGAAGCAGTTAGGGGTTAAGTGTGTCAAGGCGGTGACGTCCAGCACCTCTACTAACCCTGTCTCCCCCTCTCCCTAGTGTCTTTCTCCTTGTGTTGTCCCCTGCAGACCCAGCAGATGTCCTCAGTTTTCCCCATGTGCATTCCAGTCTCCCCGTCCCTCACCAGCTGTCCGTCATCTGTCATCACCCCCAGCTGTTGTCTATTATCCATTATTCCCCTGTATTGCTGCCTTCAAATGGAACTTGTGAGTTTGTGGTCTCGACATGGGAAGTCTCAGTACACGATATGCTTGGTGTTCAAGTGGTTGAAGTCATGAGGACACCGTTGCTAAGCAACTGGGCAATGCGTCTTGAAGCCACTGAGGCTAAACACTTTGCTAACTAAATGCATTTTAAGACAGCATACCCCAGTCAGTAGACAGACAGACAGACAGACAGACAGACAGACAGACAGACAGACAGACAGACAGACAGACAGACAGACAGACAGACAGACAGACAGACAGACAGACAGACAGACAGACAGACAGACAGACAGACAGACAGACAGACAGACAGACAGACAGACAGATAGATAGATAGATAGATAGATAGATAGATAGATAGATAGATAGATAGATAGATAGATAGATAGATAGATAGATAGATAGATAGATAGATAGATAGATAGATAGATAGATAGATAGATAGATAGATAGATAGATAGATAGACAGATAGACAGATAGACAGATAGATATAGATAGACAGATAGACAGATAGACAGATAGATAGATAGATAGATAGATAGATAGATAGATAGATAGATAGATAGATAGATAGATAGATAGATAGATAGATAGATAGATAGATAGATAGATAGATAGATAGATAGATAGATAGATAGATAGATAGATAGATAGATAGATAGATAGATAGATAGATAGATAGATAGAATTAAATAATAATACATCAAAAAAAGTGAAGTTGGTGTCTACAGGTCGGACAATCTATTTACATCTAGTCCCTACTATTAACCAACTCACCAACACCAATGTCTCACTGACAGCCATCTGGCCCACATTACGGGAGACTCATTGCAGTCAATGACGGACTCAAGGGGGAGAGAGAGTTGTGCATGTGTGTGCGTGCATGTGTGTCTGTATTTGTGTGCGTGTGTGTGAGTGTCTCAACAGATGGTTCTGCTTTAATCCCAACTTCTCATCCGACCCTCTGGCCACAGATGCACAGTATTTCCACTTCATGTATTTGAAAACTAATTGAATTACCTTTGAGATAAGGTAGATGAGAGGGAGCTGTATCATCCATGCCCAGACCACATTGTTGTACACAGAACTACACAGCAATGACTGGAAGGTAATGTACAAGAAAAACATGAAAGAAGAATAAATAGATCATAAAATAATTTGTGCCGTCAGGCGATTAAAAAAATTAATCTAATTAATTACAGGATTTGTAATTAATTAATCTAATTAATCGCATTTTAATCGCATAACCATTTTATGCCTGATATTCTATATTCTATAATCATATTTCAAATTGCATGTGTCCGGATGGCAGAATTCAGTACTGTATCTACAAAACCTTCTGTTTAATCATCTTCCATCTATTAATTTGCTTATATTTTTCAGGTCTGGTCAATTTGAGCATGGTGTTATTCACAGTCAAAGATTAAAAAAAATTTATTGATATTCTCATTTGGTTCATTACAATTTACTCAAAATAAAATGTTCATTCAATCAATCACCGCGCAGATTGATTGAATGAATGAAAATGTTATTAACAGATTGCAGAATGGGTACAATACAGTACGGCTCAATACACACAATTGTTAAGGGGATGCAGACCAGAGAAAGACTTTCGTCTTGTTTACATCAGGGTCCCCCATTTTCAATTCATAATGAATTGTAAGTAAGGGTGCAACTAGCACCGTGCAATCCATTCTTTGTGGATCTAGCCCACAGTATTTCTGACACTGGGAATACATTCCCTGAGATTCATAGATGTCCCTAGAATCAGATACCAAGAACATGCAAATGGACCATATTAAAAAAAAAATCTGTAAATGTGTATTCTACATTCTTATGGAATGAATGATAAAAAGAATATAAAAAAAAAAAAAAACGTTTTTTTTAATAAATTTTGAGTTAATTTTCATAACGCGATTATTTGCTGTGTAATTAATTAATCTAATTAACGCGATAAACTGACAGCCCTAAAAATAATGTAATATAATTAGTGCTGTCAATCGATTAAAATATTTAACTCGATTAATCGCATGATTGTCCATAGTTAACTTGGGATTAATTGCAAATTAATCGCATTTTTCTTTTTTTTTACCTTAAACAGATCTTTTTCAAGTTCCAAGTTTTAATACTCTTATCAACATGCGAGTCAACAAATGCTTGCTTTATGCAGCCATTTAACACAAAAGGATGACCCTCATGCATTGCAAATTTGTGCAGTGATGCACAAAATAACTTAAAAGAAAATAATAATTTAAAACAATGAATAAAGTGTGCATGAAATAATAGGGGAAAGAAAACGTTAGGAACTTGTTACATTCACCCACACAAGGGCTGATTAATCACCCCCCCCCTCTCTCTCTCTCTCTCTCTCTCTCTCTCTCTCTCACACACACTCTCCCAGCTCTCTTTCTCTCTTGCCCCTTCCTCATCTCTCTCACCCCCCTCTCTCTATATCTCACACACACACACACACACACACACACACACACACACACACACACACACACACACACACACACACACACACACACACACACACACACACACACACACACACACACACACACACACACACACACACACACACACACACACACACACACTATAGCTCTGACCTAGTTCTGGAGTGCAGCCATAACTATTGTGGCTTTTAAAGATTTAATGATTCAAAATGAGTTTAGATTGCATAGATCACAAACACATAGGGGCGAATTCACAAAGGGATTGCGCGCTCTTTCTGACTCTTTGCCTGTACAGATAGCTCCGAAACACAGTTTGCTATTCAGGAGTGAATTCACCTCTTGGTATAGCGGTCAGTGTTGTTGCCTGCGGCGTGAGAGACCCGGGTTCAAATCTCCCTCGGGGCATCGAAGTTTGAGGTGACGTTGTCACTCCTTTGGGTGCTGGGTTAGGTAATAATCACAATAAAGAGAATAGAACCCGCAAACTCATATGCTCCAGAATAAACTTTAAATTTATAACGTTTCGTCAGGTCAGGTCAGACGCTGGAAACACGGTCAATGAAGCGTTTATTCTGGAGTATATGATAATGTCGGTTTTATTCTTTTAACTAAACATTCGCCCCATAGTTTTTGCATCGTAGAAATAAAAAAAATTAAGTTAAGTGTGAGGTTTTGTCCGTTGCTCACCTTCTCGCTCTGTTCCTTTAAGCCTACTCGCTCTGTTCCTTTAGTTTTCTGTTAATCAATTGCATTCTCCTCACCTCACTAGCCCCCACCCTCTCGTTCGTTTGCTCTTCAGCAGCCACACCCTTGGACTACCTGTCATTATGTGTTTGATTGGTCTGGTGCCGAACACACACTTCTAGTTCGATTATCAATTACCTCCCGCACCTGATGTGTATTCTAATTAGCACCCCTGTGGGTTTTAAGTACCTCGCTCTTCCCCTCTAGCCTTGTCGGGTCGTTCGGTATCATATCTCTATCACCAAGACTCCTTCGGGAGGTTCTCTGTCTGTTATGCTGTTTTCATCTCCAGCGTGAGATGCGCTCTAGCCTTCGCCTCCTGTCGCCGTTTGCCTGGAAGGAGACACTGGACTGCGCTCTCTAAACTTCCACGGGAGGTATTCCAGTGTTCCACTTCAGACCTCCGCGCAGCAGACGTCCAGACGCGCATCCAGACCTCCGCGCCAGATGCACTCAAGCCTTCGCCACCTGTCGCCGTTTGCCTGGAAGGAGACACCGCACTGCGCTCTCTAAACCTCTACGGGAGGTATTCCGGTGTTCCACTCCAGACCTCCGCGCAGCAGATGCGCTCTCCGTACCGGCGCATACTCAAAGCAGACGCGCACCATCCAGACCTCCGAGCCTGGCGCGCTCTTCCGCGCAGACGCGCTCTTCCGCGCAGACGCGCTATTCACTCCAGACGCGCATTCAGACGCACTCCAGATGCGTCCTCCGTACCGGCGCGTACTCCAAGCAGACGCGCACCACTCAGACCTCCGCGCCAGATGCGCCCTCCGTACCGGCGCGTACTCCAAGCAGTCGCGCACCACTCAGACCTCCGCTTGGACAACCCGTTCCCCGTGGCGACGCGCTCGCCCTGTTTGAACCCGCTCTCTTTACGCACAGCGCCTGGGTGAGTTTTGGCAAGACTGTCTTTGACCCTATTCGTTTTTCGTGTGTTTTATACACTGAAGAGATCCTGCTTTTTGTCTGACTGTCACTCTCCCTGTGCCTACTTTTTTGGATAGTTCATTTGGGATAATATTTGCTTGAACATCGCTCACTGTGTGTAATCACACCGAAGATATTATCACTTGGATTATTATTGGGACTTCGCTCACAGTGTTTTTTGCACCGAAGATTCTATCACGTGGATTTGTTGTTGGGACTTTACTCACAGTGTGTATTTACACCGAAGATTCAGTCACTTGGATTACTCTGTTTTGGGACAAGTCACTTCTCCTGTCACCTGCTCTGTTCCCCACTGTACTCTGAGCTAACCCGCTCCCTCTCTCCCTCTCGGTCTCGTTTACCACCTCGGAGAGTTGCCGAGAGGATTCTGCAGAGCGGCTCTGACGTCACCGTCTGATTCCTCAGACGAACCATCCCGGGAGAAGCTGCAGAGCAGCAACATTCATTAATGCTTGTATCCCAGGCTTTGTCTGTTTTCTCTGTCCCTGTAAGCAGCTCCAGCCCTCGCCCTGTTCCAAGGCCTTACCCTGTTTTCTCTAGTCCTCCCTGTCCAGTCCGTCCAGTCCGTCTAGTCCTCCTAGTCCTCCCTGTCTAGTCCTTCCAGTCCTCCCTCTCCCCAGCCCGCCTCCGCGAGCCTCTGTCCCTGTTTCCCCTCTCTTGTCCTCCTAGCCCTCCCTGTCCAGTCCTCCTAGTCCTCCTAGTCATCCCGTCCAGTCCTCCTAGTCCTCCCTGTTCCTGCCCTTGTCCCTTGCCCTGGTCCTGTTCCCTTAGTCTTCCCCTTAGCCAGCTCGCCTCCTAAAGGCACTGTGCCTTTTTCCCTTCTTCTTGTTTTTCCAGTAATTTGTGTTCTCCCTTAAAGGGACAGTGCCGTTTTCTGTGTGTTTCAATAAATGCCCAGTTCTTGGCTTACTCTCATACCTGTCTTGTGTTGTGCGATTGGGGTCGGTTACAAACCATAACAGTACGACCCGACCAATCGACGACCCCAGCCAGCACAGACGGTGTATGTTGAGTTTGCCTTTTTTTTTTTGTTACCCCCTGTTAGCTCCCCTGTTTAGCCTGTTTAGTCTTTCCTGTTAGCCCTGTTGGCTCCCCTGTTAGCCTGTTAGCTTCCCTGTTAGCTTCCCTGTTAGCTCCCCTGTTAGCCCTGTTAGCTTGTTAGTCTCCCCTGTTAGCTCCCCTGTTAGCTTGTTGACTCCCCTGTTTGCTTCCCTGTTAGCCTCGTTAGCTCCCCTGCAGCTTGTTAGGCCTCTACTACCAGCATGGCCCCTGTCTGCTAGCTTAGCCCCGGCTGCTAGCACAGCCTCTATGTTAATGCAGCCCTTGCTGCTGGCATAGGCCCTGTAGCTAGCCATGCCCAGGCAGCTAACCCAGTCCCTCTGCATGGCCCCAGTCTGCTAGCTTAGCCCCGGCTGTTAGCACAGCCTCTATGTTTAATGCAGCCCTTGCAGCTGGCATAGGCCCTGTAGCTAGCCATGCCCAGGCAGCTAACCCGGTCCCTCTGCATGGCCTCCACTTTTTGTGTAGCCTTCCCACTGCTAGGACTGCTCCTTCAGCTAGCAAGGTCAGTTTTCCCACTGCTAGGACTGCCCTTTCAGCTAGCAAGGTTAGTTTTCTCCCACTGCTAGGACTGCCCTTTCAGCTAGCAAGGTCAGTTTTTTCCCACTGCTAGAACTGCCCTTTCAGCTAGCAAGGTCAGTTTTTCCCACTGCTAGGACTGCCCTTTCAGCTAGCAAGGTCAGTTTTCTCCCACTGCTAGGACTGCCCTTTCAGCTAGCAAGGTCAGTTTTCCCACTGCTAGGACTGCCCTTTCAGCTAGCAAGGTCAGTTTTTCCCACTGCTAGGACTGCCCCTTCAGCTAGCAAGGTCAGTTTTCTCCCACTGCTAGGACTGCCCCTTCAGCTAGCAAGGTCAGTTTTCTCCCACTGCTAGGACTGCCCCTTCAGCTAGCAGGGTCAGTTTGCTCCCACTGCTAGGACTGCCCCTTCAGCTAGCAAGGTCAGTTTTCCCCACTGCTAGGACTGCCCCTTCAGCTAGCAAGGTCAGTTTTCTTTCACTGCTAGGACTGCCCCTTCAGCTGGCAAGGTCAGTTTTTCCCCACTGCTAGGACTGCCCCTTCAGCTAGCAAGGTCAGTTCCCCACAGCTAGGACTGTCCTTCCAGCTAGCTTGTTCTCTCATGCTGGTCCAGCCCTGTCTGCCAGCCTAGCTCCGGCAGCTAGCGCAGCCTCTATGTTGATGTAGCAGTACAGCTAGCATAGGCCCTGTAGCTATCAGTGCCCTGGCAGCTACCCTTTCCCTCTGCTAGCCCCTTCCCTGTTCCCCTCTCCAGTGCCCCTGGTCCAGCCCTGTCTGCCAGCCTAGCTCCGGCAGCTAGCGCAGCCTCTATGTTAATGAAGCGGTACAGCTAGCATAGGCCCTGTAGCTATCAGTGCCCTGGCAGCTACCCTTTCCCTCTGCTAGCCCCTTCCCTGTTCCCCTCTCCAGTGCCCCTGTTCCAGCCCTGTCTGCCAGCCTAGCTCCGGCAGCTAGCGCAGCCTCTATGTTGATGTTGCATTACAGCTAGCATAGGCCCTGTAGCTATCAGTGCCCTGGCAGTTACCCCTCAGCTCCTCTGGTTACCCCTCAGCTCCTCTAGTTACCCCTCAGCTCCTCTGGTTACCCCTCAGCTACCCTACTTACCCCTCAGCTACCCTGGTTACCCCGCGGCTACCTAGTTCCTTGCTAGCCCCACTTTTGTTGTAGCTTCCCCTGCTAGCATGGCCCGGTACTTTTTGTTTGTTGCCTTGTTTTGTCCCCTGCCGCTCTGTCTGTATTTTTGGGTCGCCGGGTGGCTCCCGTGGAGGGGGGGGTACTGTGAGGTTTTGTCCGTTGCTCACCTTCTCGCTCTGTTCCTTTAAGCCTACTCGCTCTGTTCCTTTAGTTTTCTGTTAATCAATTGCATTCTCCTCACCTCACTAGCCCCCACCCTCTCGTTCGTTTGCTCTTCAGCAGCCACACCCTTGGACTACCTGTCATTATGTGTTTGATTGGTCTGGTGCCGAACACACACTTCTAGTTCGATTATCAATTACCTCCCGCACCTGATGTGTATTCTAATTAGCACCCCTGTGGGTTTTAAGTACCTCGCTCTTCCCCTCTAGCCTTGTCGGGTCGTTCCGTATCATATCTCTATCACCAAGACTCCTTCGGGAGGTTCTCTGTCTGTTATGCTGTTTTCATCTCCAGCGTGAGATGCGCTCTAGCCTTCGCCTCCTGTCGCCGTTTGCCTGGAAGGAGACACTGGACTGCGCTCTCTAAACTTCCACGGGAGGTATTCCAGTGTTCCACTTCAGACCTCCGCGCAGCAGACGTCCAGACGCGCATCCAGACCTCCGCGCCAGATGCACTCAAGCCTTCGCCACCTGTCGCCGTTTGCCTGGAAGGAGACACCGCACTGCGCTCTCTAAACCTCTACGGGAGGTATTCCGGTGTTCCACTCCAGACCTCCGCGCAGCAGATGCGCTCTCCGTACCGGCGCGTACTCAAAGCAGACGCGCACCATCCAGACCTCCGAGCCTGGCGCGCTCTTCCGCGCAGACGCGCTCTTCCGCGCAGACGCGCTCTTCACTCCAGACGCGCATTCAGACGCACTCCAGATGCGCCCTCCGTACCGGCGCGTACTCCAAGCAGACGCGCACCACTCAGACCTCCGCGCCAGATGCGCCCTCCGTACCGGCGCGTACTCCAAGCAGTCGCGCACCACTCAGACCTCCGCTTGGACAACCCGTTCCCCGTGGCGACGCGCTCGCCCTGTTTGAACCCGCTCTCTTTACGCACAGCGCCTGGGTGAGTTTTGGCAAGACTGTCTTTGACCCTATTCGTTTTTCGTGTGTTTTATACACTGAAGAGATCCTGCTGTTTGTCTGACTGTCACTCTCCCTGTGCCTACTTTTTTGGATAGTTCATTTGGGATAATATTTGCTTGAACATCGCTCACTGTGTGTAATCACACCAAAGATATTATCACTTGGATTATTATTGGGACTTCGCTCACAGTGTTTTTTGCACCGAAGATTCTATCACGTGGATTTGTTGTTGGGACTTTACTCACAGTGTGTATTTACACCGAAGATTCAGTCACTTGGATTACTCTGTTTTGGGACAAGTCACTTCTCCTGTCACCTGCTCTGTTCCCCACTGTACTCTGAGCTAACCCGCTCCCTCTCTCCCTCTCGGTCCCGTTTACCACCTCGGAGAGTTGCCGAGAGGATTCTGCAGAGCGGCTCTGACGTCACCGTCTGATTCCTCAGACGAACCATCCCGGGAGAAGCTGCAGAGCAGCAACATTCATTAATGCTTGTATCCCAGGCTTTGTCTGTTTTCTCTGTCCCTGTAAGCAGCTCCAGCCCTCGCCCTGTTCCAAGGCCTTACCCTGTTTTCTCTAGTCCTCCCTGTCCAGTCCGTCCAGTCCGTCTAGTCCTCCTAGTCCTCCCTGTCTAGTCATTCCAGTCCTCCCTCTCCCCAGCCCGCCTCCGCGAGCCTCTGTCCCTGTTTCCCCTCTCTTGTCCTCCTAGTCCTCCCTGTCCAGTCCTCCTAGTCCTCCTAGTCATCCCGTCCAGTCCTCCTAGTCCTCCCTGTTCCTGCCCTTGTCCCTTGCCCTGGTCCTGTTCCCTTAGCCTTCCCCTTAGCCAGCTCGCCTCCTAAAGGCACTGTGCCTTTTTCCCTTCTTCTTGTTTTTCCAGTAATTTGTGTTCTCCCTTAAAGGGACAGTGCCGTTTTCTGTGTGTTTCAATAAATGCCCAGTTCTTGGCTTACTCTCATACCTGTCTTGTGTTGTGCGATTGGGGTCGGTTACAAACCATAACATTAAGTCAAAAACATACCTTTAATCCAGCCTCTCCTCGTCTGACTGCTGTTTTGCTCAGCGCTAGCCTTAGCGTTAAAAGCAGCTCTTTCACTGTTTGTACACAGGCTCACTAGGGGGCGGCATTGAGCAGAACGTCAGTCAGATGAGGCATGGCTGGATTAAGCGTTCATCTTTGACTAAACTATTGATTTGAATGATGTGCAACCAGCCTTTATTTTGGACATCGCGCTCCAGAACCTGAATACAGAGTGATGAGAGTTGTGATCAGGGACCTACTGGGTTGTATCACCTGGGGTTCACTTCAGTAATCTGCAACACTGCCTCCTGGCGCCTCACCTGCAGCACAGCAAAGCACAGCTCTAGTCTGAGATCATTGGAAAAAACAAGGTTTTATTGCATTACAGTATTGTAGGTGCATTAGGTTCAAATAAGTTACAGCAGAAAAGTGTCAGCCAAGTTTTTGGGGGAAATATTTGTGTGTGTGTGCATTTAGTTAATGCACATGGTGTCAAGGGAAATTAATAACAATGTGGCTTCCTATAATCCTCATTTCCTCTACTATCCTCTCTGCCAAAAGGCAAACAGCCGACCTCCCAAGAGGGCTTGGCTGCTTAATCCTGTTGCAGAGAGTCGACACCATGACTATCGGGATGACTGCAGGCTTCAAACTCTGATAACCTTCTGGTGTTCCAATAAACACCAGTTGCAATTGCAACCCATGCCGCCCAACCCGGTGTTTGATGAATGTGCGGTGAGCAGAAATCACAACTGTAGGGGAATTCCTCTTTGTGCAGTTCCTTTGCTTACCCTATGGTTTTGACAAGTTTCATTGCTGTATATATGTTTCATACCCCAACACCCTTTCATGCCAGCAAAAAAAAGAAAAAGAGAAAACACAGCATGCTAATTTGGAGTGGTGTACTAGTCACGTTAAATAACTGGTTTGGAAAAATTGTCTGATGTAACCATCTCGTACTGTATCGTAAATGTCATTATGAATAATTTGTGTTATAATGTAATGTACGTGTAGCTGGGTAATGAGCATCCCTTCTGGTTTGTTCAGACAGATATCACTTCTGGAGAGGAAGTATCTGGAGCAGATGGTACCGCAGTTTCATCCAAGAGAACACTGGACAGCTACAAACAGACTATGGATAGGGTTATCACATGAGCATACACACACAAAAGCACCGTAAGTGACAAGCACACTTAGTACATGCACACACTGCTACTTATACTGGAGAATAATTTTGATTTTTTAACTTGTAAATATTAGGGATGTCCGATATTATCGGCCTACCGATATTATCGGCCGATATTGGCATTAAAATGTGATATCGGAAAATATCGGTATCGGTTTAAAAAAATATATATATATATATCTTTTTTTATTTCTATAACCTTTATCCAGGCAAGCAAGTAAGAAGAAATTCTGATTTTATTTATTGTCAAAAGTATGCATAATGTTGTGTTAATTCCACAACAAGAGATATGTAATGTTAATTACCTGAGATTATTCCGTTTCTTTTGGGGGGGGGGAACCCTGCATATATCGGTATCGGTTGATATCGGTATCGGAAATTAAGAGTTGGACAATATCGGTATATCGGTATCGGTAAAAAAGCCAATATCGAGCATCCCTAGTAAATATACCTTGTATTGTATAGTTTGTATAGATCGTTGTGTATTGAGCTGGGAAAAACAAGCATCTCACGTTTTTCTGAATGTATGTACATTTTATAAAGCTGTGACAATAAAATGATCTGAATGTGAATCTGAGCTGGCCTGTCCTCCCTGCAATACACTGTGTGGTAACTTCATCAGTCTATCTTTCTATTTTGTTTGCCAGTCCTGATCACTCAGCAACATCCGCAAATGGAAGGAAAAGAATGCACTCAGAGGAGCGCCGGCCTCTGCCAAGGACTAACAATCTCCCCACTCTGCCGTTTCGTTTACATGCAATAATTTACTGGGTAGATGACAAAAACAAGAATGAACATATCCATTTGTAATTTTCACAAATCATGTTACTGCATTCCAGGCAATATCAATCAAACTGCAGTTGGGTTGTTTTGATCAAGTAAAAACTAAAATAACTTTTATTATATTGTAATTACTAATTACACTTTACATTTAAATGTAATTTAGCTGATGCTTTTATCCAAAGCGACTTACAAGTTCTGTGCAACCGGTCAGCAGGAAGGGTACAACTCTGGCAGCTAAGTAACATTGTTCGTCAAACAGTGTTGAACTTGGGTGCTGCAGTCTTGAGAATTACTTATATTTACTTATACGTATTATTATAATTACTTATACTTATTATATGTATATATATCATATTATATATATATATATTAATAATAATATTAACATAATACATGTAACTTGATCACTTGATACAGTTAACTTACTAAATCAAACTGTATAGAAATGTTTGGAGCAGATAACTTGTTAGGGTTTGTAACCGACCTCAAACGCAACGGCACAGAGAGGAAGTTCAGAGTTAGTCAAAGCAAGGGCGTATTTATTTACAGAGTCACAGGATGGAATGAAGTAGAGCAATCGAACAAACGGGGAATCTGGCATGTGAAGATTGTTGCGGCTCTGCAGATACTCCCAGTAGGTAGTGGTGAGGAATTGGCTAGTGACGTTGAAGCGGCTCTGCAGATCCTCCCAGCTTTCACTCCCAGTGGAAACGGAGAGAGAGAGAAATCAGAGTTAGCCCAGCGCACACACAGAGGCAGAGAGGTGAATGATCCAGTATAAATCCAAGTGACTTGATCTTCGGTGTACCACACACAAGTTAGCAGAGTCCAGAGAAAAAACAATACGGTATCTTCAGTGTTAATCTAACACAAAAATTAGGTGAGTCCAGTACAAACAAAAACGGGATTTCTTCAGTGTTCACCAAACACACAAAAAACTGATAATCCAAAAGATAGTTTCCAAAAACTCACCAGAGCGCAACGCGAGAAGCGGGCAGATTACGAGGCGTAGCTCCGAACGGGGAACCAGGTTCTCCACAGCAGTTCTCCACAAAAGATCCTGGAGAGCAAAAAGACAGCAACAGCGACGGGGAAGGCAGGTATATGCAGGTGTAATTCAAAACGACCCAACATCGATAGTAAGGGGGTCTGAGCATATAAAGCCTACAGGGGCGCTAATTACAAGCTGTGACAGCTGCGGGATGAGATTGATACTTGCCCCAAAAACGTGTGGCGGGGAAAGCACCAATCAAACACGGCAGGTTAAAGGAACGGAGCGCGTGGCGGGGAATGCATTAATCACAAAGTACCTTAAAGGAACGGAGCGTGTGGCAGGGAGCGGACCAAAACCTCACATAACTCTTCTCTTCTATGCCCTAAAGGACATGAACCCACGTAACGCTAACATTTTGTCCAGAAAATGTTTATAAATTACTTTGAGCCAAACACTGCTATTCACTTTCAGACAGCACAGTTCCGGGTAGCAGCCATATTGCGTCACCGAATACTGCGCGCTGATTCACTATGAACTCATTTATCGGGCTGTGTTCAAGAACAGCGCTGGTGTTTGACAGTCTCTGATGTAAAACGTGAACTTGCAATGCATTTTCGATGGAAATCTTTTTCAAGAAAGTTGCTTGAAAGACCCAGGGTATAATGAAACACAAGATACGTGTGCCCTAGTGATAAGGATAAGCACTCATTGAAGAAATTCTATCCCCTTGCCAAACATCTATGCTACTCATAGTGGTCAAATGTAAATCCACATGGTGGCTCAGAGGGTCAGGAGATCATTTCAAAATAGAAGGTTTCGCCTGATGTTGGCGCAAGGAAAGGTCATCTGCTCTACAAAAATCATCCTCTACCTTGTTCTCAGTTTGGTCTGATGGTGACACTAGAGGAAAAGTTGTGGGGTTACCAAAATCAATAGGTGTCTTCCTCATGAATGCTCATGAATGTTCACAGCAAATTCTGTGACTGCATGATAAATGAGTTGGGAGATGCGCTTATTTGAAAGTTTAAGCCCGATGGTGACACTAGAGGAAAGGTTGTGGGGTCACCAACATCAATGGTTTTCTTCCTCTTGGGGTCATGAATGTTCACAGCAAATTCTGTGACTGCATGATAAATGAGTTGGGAGATGCGCTTATTTGAAAGTTTAAGCCCGAAGGTTTCGCCTGATGTTGGCGCAAGAAAAGGTCATCTGCTCTACAAAAATCATCCTCTACCTTGTTCTCAGTTTGGTCTGATGGTGACACTAGAGGAAAGGTTGTGGGGTCACCAATATCAATGGTTTTCTTCCTCTTGGGGTCATGAATGTGCACCGCAAATTCCATGGATATCTGGCTATAACTTTTTTAGATATCTTGTTCACTCACAGACAAACACACATACACACAGACAGGGCCAATTGCTTAATCTCCGCCCTGGCTTCCCCTTCATGGAGGTAATAAGTGTATATTCAGCTAATTTCCTTAATCCTTTCAGTCATCCCAGTTCACCAAATTCGACATCCATTTGTTCACTGTTCTAGAATAAATGATGATGATTAGTTTTGAATCATGCCTGGAAAGGGACCTTGTATTGTCATGTAAAATTGTTCCCACTTATTTGAGGGCATGTAAAGAGGGAAGTTTTGCTTCACTACTGTAGGCCCTGGTTTGCTCTGCTCAGCTGACTGTGAGGTCATCATGATTTTACATCATAGAAGTAAAATCACCAGATGCAGAAAATACTTTTTACCCTGTTCAGGCCAGTTGATAGGGCTGAAAATGACTTGGAGGTTGTAATGAAAATAGCATACTGCCCCATAGCAATACTCACTGAATTGCCCCCCCAGACCAACGGACCCGGGCTATAAATCCATATAGTGGCTCAGAGGAAAGGTCAACTAATGGGTCAGGAGATAAATCCTCCGCCTGATGCTGGCGCAAGAGGAAAAGCTATGGGGTCAGCAAAATCATCCCCTTCTTTTTTGGGGTAAATTCATCCTCATGGGGTCATGAATGTGCACAGCAAATTCAAAAAAATAGCTTGTTCTCAGTTTGGCCTGATGGTGGACATGAGTCCCCAACTGTCCAACGAGTACAAGGCAGCGGCATACAGTCTGCGCGAAGCGGTGAAGGCTGCAAAACGGCGATATGGGAACAGGCTAGAGACACAGATGGATCAGAATGACACCGGGGGCTTATGGCGGGGACTACGGATGATACCGGACTACAAGGGCAGCCCCTCCACAATTGTGAGTGCTGACGCCTCCCTAGCAAATTAACTGAACTCCTTTTTACGCATGGTTCGGGGCGGGCATGGGCTAGCGGTGTCACTGATGCGCCCGTTACCGCGACGGGGTGAGTTCCTCCGCTGGGGAAGAGCACATACTCTCGGTGACGGAGCACAACGTGAGGAGAGCGTTTATAGGGGTGAACACTAAAAGCTGCCCAGATGGCATAACAGGGCGAATACAGTGGGATGGGAGAAAAATCGGAAAAAAGGAGGGGGAAAAAGATAATAAAAATGTTGTTGTGTTATTGCTTTTGTGTTTAGTTGGTGTTAATTGTTTTGCTGTTAGACTGGCCTGGCCAGGTGTTGCCAATGTTAATTAGTGTGGGTATATATGTGTGTTTCTCTCTCTCCTCGTCGTGGCGTCATTTCCTCGATCCTGTTACCTGTTTCCTGCCCTCGTCGTTGCTCTCGCTTGGTGGTTCTAGTAAGTGTAGTGTTTGTTTGTGCATCTTTGTTTTCTCATGTTACCAGTTCGTTTTGTATTTAGTTTAGTGTAGTATTCCGTTTTGGTGCATCTTTGTTTTCTCGTGTTACCAGTTTGTTTTGTATTTAGTGCCAGCGCTGCTGTGCTGTTTGTTTTGTTTGTTCCTGTACTATATTCATGGCTCTAGTGATTCGCTAATAAATTATCACAGTATCTGAGAAGAGCAAACTGTCGTTTACGTTTCCTCCATTCACCAGTCATTCTGCAGGCTCGGAGGTGCTCTCCGGTCTTTCCGCATATTGGGTTCTACTTTCCCCTCTGGTCGTAACAGACTCAGCTTCTTCCCCCAGGCCATCAGAACAGTGAAAGGGAACACTGATCTCTCCACACACAAGCACACATGAACACACCGCATCCTCACTTGCACTCTCTCACACACCCCACGTACAAACACACTACAAAAAAGGTCACTTTAAAAAATATAACTGTATATTTGTATATTATTGTATATAGTACTCATTACCTTATTTCTTAAGCTTAGCATTGCATTTTATTCTTATTACTTTGTATCATGTCTATTCTAGATAGCTGGTCACAACATGTTTACAGGAAAGTTTTGAAGTTGTATTTGGAGTGTATTTGGAGTGTATTTCGTGACTGTTGGGTACTAGGCTAGGGTGACCATATTGTGATTTCCAAAAAACAGGACACTCTGCCCCCAGCCTCAAGATACTTAAATGATACTCAAAGTTTAATCAAAGATGCCTTATTTGTATTTAATAACCAGTAACCTCACAATGATATGGACCGTTTGCTTATTCAGTTATGAAAACATACGTTTTCAATTATTTTCTTTCTCTCTCTGCATAGCCGCATACTTCAATCAATTCGGTCAACTTTGCCTCGTTTTATGCTTTTCTGTGTCCATGTGAGCTTTGAGATCTCCAGCACCTTTATTAGACACCGAAACATATGGTCTAGCTTTGCACGCGTTGCACTCCGCCTACCATTTGTCCCGACCGGGACGGTAAATTGGGAATTTTCTCTGCAGTTCATCTGTAATATGCGCTTCTTTGGCATTGTGAGCAGAATCAAATCTGTCCGCTTCCTCTGTTTGTGTGTGACGTGTTGAGCCGCCCACAAAGCAGTCTTCTCACGGATTACGTCACACACAAGTTCAACAGAGTACCATAGTATTCTGTGCAACGCGCCAGTCAATTTAAGTACATGCTTAATGGTTCCATGAAAAACAATGAATTTAGAAAGTCCGGGCAAAAGAGGATGTTTTGTCACCCTAAACTAGGCTAACTGGGCAGCCCTACTTCCAGTGAATGACGCTAAGCTAGGCTAATGGTGTGGGTGTTCCCTACTCTGAATGCATGCACAGAGAAGAAGGGGGTATGTATCTGCTTGTCTAACTCCGGGGTAGATGGCAAATAAGCAAATTTCCCAAAAAGTTGGCGTGTTCTTTTAACCTAAAATCTAAAGAATTTCACATCAGTATTATGGCGTATTCAATGTGCTAGAAGGGGACACAATAATGGCCATGTGAACATTTGAGAATATAACTCAGGTTGATAGAAAGGTAATTCCTACTAAAATGCATACTCTTGAATGGTAATTTTACATGTACGCCTTAAAATGGATGACAAAGATTTTTTGGATAATATCATCATGCAAAGGGGGTTTGATGCACAAGAGTTAGAAATCTGGGAATGGAGCTATCTATATTCCAGTTCTATGACAATTTCAACTAGGCGTGGTCATATACTGTAGTAGATCTACAGCCAATCACAGCCTTTCTTACCAAAATTGAACAAAAGAATACCTGGACCAGATAATAAAAACAGTAATGACGCTCTGTGGCACTGTATAGCTTTCTGATGTATTGTTTTATTGTTTTTTAACGCAAGATTACTTTTCATTTGTATTTATCTCTGGATATATTCCAGTCAGTTTCCTTTCTCAAGTTGAACTGATTCTGATTTAATCAGATTGACTGTTTAATGTATAGGCTATAAATGTTAATCCATGTCTACTGTATGCTGTGATACGCATTTGATTAAAAACATGTCCTCAGAGTTGGCTATAGATCTGAATGTCATAATGTTTACAATCTTGGTCTTGTCTTGTCCGTGTGTGACTCAGATGAACATATAGGAAATCAAATTACACATAAACGTGCTCTCTTGTTGGTTTCATTTTACAGCCCACACCTGCTTTCAAGGACTCATCTTGATTTGGAAAATGCTACGTCTGAGCCGAGGAACAGGATCTCATCACAAGATGAGAGAGAGAGAGAGAGAGAGAGAGAGAGAACACGGTGAAACAGCTGGACTATTAGACGGTATTAGATTCTCCTATATAACAAGAAGGAAGTGATTTACTTCACAGCACGTCCCTGCCCTGACTGTGAAGGAGATGGCTTCAGCCCTCAACACAGACTGGGTTTAAAATGCACGTTAATATTACAGTGTGAATATGATCATAGGGATATCATCATGCTGATTTGATCTGGGATAATGAGGCATGTATACAAATTATCAGCGTGTTCAGTGTTGGTGTAGGGTTGTGCCGTCTTTGTGAGTTCCGTTTCCATGGCAATACTCATACCATTCTGTTTTCCTTTGTATACAGGCATAATTGGCAGATGTTAAAATGCATAAACACTTTATCCTATATGACCAGGAAATTAGCTAGTATCTGGAATATGAATGTGTGTAAACAAACTCACAGAAGGAACTGGCTTCAGCTCTCAAGATTCACTCGAACAAGGGCGGCTGGGTGGCGTAGCGGAGATTGCGCTCGTCACCAATGCAAGAGACTCCGGTCTCGAATCCCGGTGTCAGCATTGCCTGCGGCTTGGGCCAGTCGTCATACTATCTCAATTGGCAGAGGTAGCGGGTGGAAGTCGATGGGTGGGGATTGGACGTTGTGGACAGCGACTCCTACAGGTTGGTTGGGTGACGCCTGCACAGCAGAGACAGGAAGTAACGGGGGCAGCGTGAGCCTCCCACGCGTTACTCCTCGCCACTGAGAGTCCGCGCTGTCTGGTGAAAAGATGCGACAGGCTGCCTCCTCGTGTACCGGATGTAAGGCTTCTATCCTCACTACAACCGACCAGTGGGGGGCATAGTCTAGCAACGTTCAAGACAGGGGAGGGGAGAATTGGCAATACGAAATTGGGATGGGAGAAAAATAGAAAAAATAAGGAGAAAAAGTGGATAAAAAAAAATGATTCACTCGAACAACATCCCAACAAAATCAGTTCCTCAAGAGGGACACTTTGATTGAGATAAGGGCTGCATATAGCCGATGAGCTTTTTCTCCACTGCTCTTTCTTTAGTGCCAGATTGTCATGATGAGTGGCATAACTAGCCCCTTTCAGTACTGTAGGTCACACCAGCTAAAGGTCTCGTGATTATACAGTCCCTTATACGATCATTGGAAAACCCCACAATTAAGTCTAAAGACCTGGTCGGCAACAAAACGCTCGTCGTACAAGTGTCGCAGATCATTTTCAAAGGTACTCACAGTTGCAAGAGGGTTTCGGACAGACAGACACTAGGGTTTGAAAGCTTGGCGTTGCTAATAAACATTTTAAATAATTTGTATAAACGTGTCAACTTCAGCTACAACTGCTTTTTGTCAAAATGGCTGCCTGTTGCTTCTACATTTTTGACATGGGTGGTGCGCCCAGCAATCACAGCACTCCCTATCGGCCCCTGCTGGTCTGATGCACTCGGCCCTAGTAGTACCAAAAGGGGCTATGGCATAACAATTTTTTTTTTCAGAGCACTGTTTCTGAGAGAGAAGGAATATGTCAGTTGTTGTTTTCAGACACAGGTGGGACTCGTAAGTGCAGTATGTTCACACATTGAAATAAACGATACTCTGCTATTATTTGCACAGTGGATAAACATTCCCATCTCCGCCATGTGCAAGCACTTTCGGCTGATGAAGATGTAAAACGCAGGCTTCTTGACTGTTGTCAATCTGAACATGTTTTTAGAACAGAACATTCCCTCCCTCCAGGATATATATACAACAGATGTGTGTCAACAAGGCCTGCAGGATAATCATACAGATCAGGGGTGTCAAACTCATCCCTGACACATAATAATTTTCCTGAGGTCACTAGCTTAATTGGTCATTTTGTTTATCTATTCAATTTGTACAGATTAGCTCAATATGTTGTTGCAAATGTACTTATTTGGTGCTCTTCCTTCTCTGGTGCCTCAATGAATACAGGAGGGCTATTTGTTTAAAAGACGGGTAAGGAGATGTGAATGAATGCACACACAACAACCTGGAACAAAGTAGAATACACAAGCATGCACACAAAACAGCCTGGAATAAAGTAGAATACGCAATCATGCACACAAAACATCCTGGAACAAAGTAGAATACACAAGCATGCACACAAAACATCCTGGAATAAAGTAGAACACACAAGCATGGACACAAAACATCTTGGAATAAAGTAGAATACACACGCATGCGGGGGCAGCGGTGGCCTAATGGTTAGAGAAGCGGGTTTGTGACCGGAAGGTCGCCAGTTCGATCCCCGGGACCGTCAGAAAAAAATCTGGGCTGGGGAAGTGAAATCATAACTCTCTCCCATCCCCTTAACACCAACCGCTGAAGTGCCCTTGAGCAAGGCACTTAACCCCCAACTGCTCCAGGGGAGTTGCTCAGTGGCCAATGGTGTCGGACTGTGGTTGTACTGGGCAGCTCCCAGGTGTGAATGGAACTGTGTGAATGTGAAGCAGGGCGTTCCTGAAAAATAGCATCTGTGCTCAGCGAACCTACCCTGGGTAAATAAAGGTTAAACAATCACAAAACATCCTGGAATAAAGTAGAATACACAAGCATGCACACAAAACATCCTGGAATAAAGTAGAATACACAAGCATGCACACAAAACATCCTGGAATAAAGTAGAACACACAAGCATGCACACAAAACAGCCTGGAATAAAGTAGAATACACACGCACGCACACAAAACATCCTGGAATAAAGTAGAACACACAAGCATGCACACAAAACATCCTGGAATAAAGTAGAACACACAAGCATGCACACAAAACATCCTGGAACAAAGTAGAATACACAAGCATGCACACAAAACAGCCTGGAATAAAGTAGAATACACAAGCATGTACACAAAACGTCTCTCACATCTCTCAGCTTTCACTTAATGTGCCCAAAACCACAGTCTACAGTTTTGATTTCAGAGTAGGTATGATGAAATAGCAATAATTCACTTGATAAAGTAAAATTGGATGCAATTGAATAAGACCTGAGTTGAGTGAAATCGGATGACTGACAAGCTGTTAAGTGAAAGTAAATTAATGCATAAGGTTCAACCTTTATTTGATTCTCGGGAATTAAGGTACAATGTAAGGTAAGTACAAGGTACTTGAAGATTCGAGAAATGTGTGTTGCCGCGCAGTGAGAAGGAGGTGCTTTTGATTTGGATCACAGGCCAGTTGAATTGAGGCTAGGAGAGACTTCCACAGTCAGACATAGCTGGCTGTAATGTGGATGCCATCTAGCCACTACCATCCTGTCTTTGGCAACACTAACGTCAGTAGGCAACCAGCTATATGGTTAGCTAGCTAGCTAGCAACATCCCTGCGATTTGGCAGTCGTTACATGATGTCACGGCAGATTTATGAAAGTCTGCCATAGATAAGTGAATTCAGTCTGGGGGCCAGCTGAAAAGGCTACATGTAGGTGGGCAGTATTTTGAGTTTGACACATGTGATATAGATAATCTGGTAATAGACCCCAGCCACCCGAACCACAAACCTCTTCAGTCTGGCAAACGATTCCGCAGCCACTAAAGCCCGAACCAGCAGGCTCCGGGACAGCCCCCCCCCCCCCCCCCCCCCCCCAAGCAATCAGGCTCATGAACAAAGAACACTAACAGCCTGTCGCCTGCCCACCCACCACTCACACACACACAGACGTAAACAGACGTACACGACCCGCAAAAACAATCTACATTCCCAGACGCACATTGTAGTTTACACACACTACAAACAATCATACTGTGATTATTGTACTATATTTAGAGCTATATTGTACTGTACTATATTTAGAGCTATATTCAGAGCTACTTCAACGTTGTTTCCTATTTAGTTTATACTATTTTTATTGCTTGTATGTATTTTTTTTTTATTTACTTTTTTTATTGATGTTGCTGCTATGGTCAAGGAATCAAGACTAAATACTTGTTTTCATGCTGAAAAAGGATATACTGATGTGAAAAAAATTTATCTGAATCTGAACATATGAATACCTTCGTACTATAATACATACAGTACCACAAGAACACAGACACCCGCAGAGACACCCACACGCACGCGCGCACACACACACACACACACACACACACACACACACACACACACACACACACACACACACACACACACACACACACACACACACACACACACACACGTGACTTATCCAGTTTACTGCAACAAGATTAACACCTGTTAAATGAGTGGATTTTATGAGTTTGAATATGCTAAGGATGTGTGAACATTCTTCATGGTACAAGGTGACATTTGTGAGACTACATGCAGTTTTATTAGCTCGACATGCTGCAGTTGTGATTTTTATTGGCTAAAATGGAGAAAGAGGAAATTAAACTTGACTTTCTGCCATACAACCAGTGTGTTGGCAAATTTACTCTTAGAAGCCCAGAAATGCACTTTATTTTGTTTACAGTTTTTCAAGAGTACAGAGAAGTAACTATCAATCATTGCAGTATAACAGCTGTGCCTACTTGGCTTCTTATTAAAGGACAATACTGACATGTTTTGAGTGTTTTAATAATACAATCTTGCAGCTATAGGTTTGGTTTCATCATCCCAGCTGTCAATCACGATGCCTTTCCAGTTTCTCAGGAAGAGCGTGTCTCCACCAATCACAGTGCAATAAAGTACCATATAAGCTAGGATCAGCTGATATGCACACACGCACACACACACACGCACACACACACACACACACACACGCACGCACGCACGCACGCACGCACGCACGCACGCACGCACGCACACACACACACGCACACACGTACGACGCACGCACACACACACACACGCACACACACACACACACACACGCACGCACGCACGCACACACACGCATACACACTTATACACACACACACACACACACACACACGCGCGCGCGCGCACGCACGCACACACGCACACACACACTATGGGTTTGCCAATGTAAAATACATAGGCAGCGTGATTAATGAACCGACACAGCCGCCAAGCACCAGTATTTTCCTCTAACAGGACAGTGTTATTCTGGGGACAAGGTGTCAGTATGGCAAAGGTGTCTCCCTGCACTGCGCCAGCAGCCGAACAGCTGCTTCAAATTTAGTTGGTAAGTGATCCTGATCAGACCAGATCCTTGTGCCATGGAACAGGAGCGAAATCTACTGACTTTACGCTTTCTGCATTAAAAGTGGACATGATGTCAGTGGAAATATTTACGTGTGTCTAATAATGAATAGGCCTCTCTGAAATGGACCCCTCCCCCCTTCCCCTCCCCTCCCCTGCCTGCCTGTACTGCCCCTCCCCCACCCCTTCATGCCTAGCCATGGTGAAGGCAAACTTTAGGTCCTAAGCCAGTGGGGATACACTTCAATATGGGATTCATTTATGGGTGTGGAAATGTAACCGTAGCAACGGCATAATTCAATCAAATGCATTATTAGAACACACAGTACACTTTTCTTGACACATTTTCATGGACAGAGTAGAGTGTTCTGAATCAAACATGATCTTAATGACACAAGTAAGCAGAAGGTATGAGGTTCATAGAGTGATCTCATATCTTAGGAAAGATCAGTCCAGCATGCTATTGCGTGGCTTGCTTGGGTATCCCTGAGCCAAGATAAACTAGGTTTGAACTGCTGGTATGTGCTTGGTAGTGTTATACTTTTTTTCTTTCTGTGTCTCCCTTTTGTAGTGCATTTACGTACAGGCAAAAATTCTGCCCAAGTGGTGAATAGGTGTTTATGTTTCCTTTTGCTACTGACTTTAAGGGTGACTCAAGATGATACCTGCCACCCTGGTTTCTTACTCCTATAGGTGCGTGTGTTGTACCCGTTTTGTTTTATTTTACTTTGTCCCATTATGTCTTGTTGATTCTCTTAGTGTGTGTGTGATTCTTGTATTTTGTTTTTAAAGGGGAACTCCACTATTTTGGGAAATTAGCTTATTTAACATCTTCCCTGGAGTTAGACAAGAAGATACATACCTTTTTTGTCTCTGTGCGTGCATTTTAGCTTTGGGAATAGACGCTCAGTTAGCATAGCTTAGCTTCATCACTGGAAGTGAGGCAGGACAGTAGCCTTACAGTGCCTTACAGTGTATTGCAAGGTCTGACATTGACCAAATTTGATATGCATGACCTTGGTGGGCTCTAGGTCAACTCCTGAAAAGGGGGTCAATGTCAGACCTTGCAATCAAAAGTTAGGGGGCGCACTGAAATTATGGCAAGGGTTATTAGCCCCCTAACTTTTGATTGCAAAGTCTGACATTGACCCCCTTTTCAGGAGTTGACCTAGAGCCCACCAAGGTCATGCATATCAAGTTTGGTCAATATCAGACCTTGCAATACACTGTAAGGCACTGTAAGGCTACTGTCCTGCCTCACTTCCAGTGATGAAGCTAAGCTATGCTAACGGAGCATCTATTCCCAAAGCTAAAATGCACGCACAGAGACAAAAAAGGTATGTATCTTCTTGTCTAACTCCAGGGAAGATGTTAAATAAGCTAATTTCCCAAAATAGTGGAGTTCCCCTTTAAAAGACAAATCGAATGATTGAAAGAAAGAAAGAAATGAGACAGTAAGGGAACATCTGGGAGTGAGCAGATACATGCAACAGCATGTAGGCTAAGCTAGGAATCCTCGTGGTTAAAGTTGCGGCTAACAGTGGATCTAACAATTTGTGTATTTGGAGGAACAATTCAACTCCACATTAACCAGGCACCCTTGACACATGCTCAGTACCAGACTAATAGAGTGATTACTTGCAGAATTGGACTGTGATTCCTTCGGAATTCTGTGTTTGGGTCCAAAGTCCTTCCAAGGCTTGTCTGTCCAAGCCTTCACTTTCCTGTACGTGTCTGCGCACAAATGCGGCGCTTGTTTTTGGCTCCACGCCGTCATTGAAATATAACAGGGCCCTTGATTGCATAATCTCCACACCGCTATTAAACCACATGCTGGCAATCTGGAGACTTTTATTTTTTTGCTTGTTGCTTTTGTCATAACTGTCATAACTCTGTTTCGCTGACAACATCACTTATGGTAAACAGTGGAATAGAACTCCTGGAACTTACCACCAGGTTGGAGGAGGCAGCTGGAGCATAATGGAATGGGAATAAGGAAAGGAAAGCTAGATTCTAGTCGACAGCTACAGCCAACAAACATCAACCAACATCAGGATGAATGGGCAAAGACGGGAAGTAACAAAATAACTAGTGTCTTTCGTGACGGCAGCTCTATGAAAAAAAAATCAAAGCAAGAATTGGCATTGCAACCTCCTCAGCCAAGACAAGACTTACTGGCATCTGGAAAAGCAACACCACCAGCTTTCCTGTAAAGATCAAGCTCGAGAAGTGGAAGTCTCTTGTTTATGTGTCATAGTCACAGCACGAGCGTACTTCACTCCCCCTCCTTTTCCCCTCACATTCACCACACACTCCTCTCCATCCTCCCTTCCATCCACCATGCACTCCTCTTCATCCTCCTTTCCATCCACCACGCACTCCTCCTCATCCTCCCTTCCACCACGGAAGCCTTGCGCCCTTATATGGCCACCATCCCTTCACTTCCCGTCACTCAGCCCAGCTGCACTTCATCCCCCTGATTCACATGCTGTCAGGCACCTCACTCCTCACAGTTGTATCCCATCCCCCGTTGATGAAAACCCTACTTCTACCGGACGACGCTGACCAGAAGTCGTCGTGGTGTTAGTATCACTACCTAGGTACGACGTCTCGGCCTGAAGCCCTGCTAACCTGCTCTTGTGATTATTCCTTGCTCTAATCTGTTTCTCTTGTGCCCAGGACCCCCGTTCCAGTGCACCTTCCTGCCTGGACATCTCGTGCTGCACAAGGAGTGCTCTTGCTCTCTCTCCCGACACAGACCTGTGTCTTCTGCCCACAGCTGCACTGGGAGTGCACCTGTCCTCACCCCCCAAGAACATTCTAACCCCTGCCTATTGCACATTCCTGATGTAATACTTGTCTGCTTGGGAAATACCATTAAAACCCCTTGAAACGCTCCATTCTCCTCTCCTGTGTTCAGCGATTGGGCTGTGTTCAAAACCCACTTCTCACATTATGGATGCGAGAGTTGGACGCTCACAGCTGATACTGAACAGGCATTCTGGGAACAGGTGCTACAGAAGGATGCTCTGCATCTTGTACATGGAACAAGATGCAACAATAAGGCAACTAACCACCACCCGTGCTGGAGAACAGGAACCACTACTCGCCTCTGGTAAGCGCCGCAAATATACCTGGTACGGACATGTCTCACGAGACACCTTCCTGTCAAAGAGCGTCCTACAGGGGACAGTAGAAGGCAAACAACGAAGAGGCAGACAGAGAATAAAAAGGAATGGACTGGCTGCATCACAGCAGAAGATCGAGAGCTGTGGAGATCCCCGATTGCCCAAGCATCCATCAGGACACCCCTACAGCCCCCAGGGTCATGGGATGAGTGAGTGAGTGAGTTTTGCCATAACCAATGGATCTCTTAGGGGTATATGCTTTGCAGTGAGATCATTTATGGGTGCTCTTAAACAATGACATCCAACCAGTTTGCTAACAATCCTGGAGCCTGTGTACCGTGTCAGAGGGATTGTTAAAACCCTTCTGGCTCATAATGCTAAGTCTATCTACTGATGGCCAGGATAACCCCTGATCACTCCTAAACACCTTATTGACAGATGTTGGGACAAGGAGTAATTATCCTGAGTGCCCGGGGCCGTTAACACTGAATGTCTCTGTTGAGGTCACGATGACCTGTCAGCGAGGTGCCCCCAGAGGCACCGTCTGAGCTCAGAATCAGGCGACCATTTGTTACTTCTTAAGGGGAAGTCATTACCCTGCCCATACCTCCCCTCCCCCCCCCCCCCCCGCCCCTGTGTTGCTATGATGCCTGAATTTCCCCAAGGGGATCATTAGAGGAATATCTTATCTTATCTTATGTGTCAGACTGACATCTTCATTTAGAGGGATGCCTGCTGACAGATAACACGCACGCACACACACACACACACACACACACACACACACACACACACACACACACACACACACACACACACACACACACACACACACACACACACACACACACACACACACACACACACACACACACACACACACACACACACACACACACACACACACACACGCAGTGTTCTGACATCCCATTATAGTATAACCAAATACTTCCACTGCCACAGGCGACAGCAGTTCTTATTTTCAGCATAGATTCTATTGAAGTCTGAATATATCTATTGTTTTGATTTGACAATATAAAGATTCTATGGAGAAATAATTCAGTACGTATAGTTATTAACATTTAAAATACAATATATTAAACGTTTGGGCATATTGTTGTTTAAGCTTCTATTGCTTTAAAGGTGAACTATGTCGTTTTGTGAGAGTCAGGTAAGTGAATAATTTCTAAGGTATATTTCCCTAACTGAATAAACACACTGTCCTGAAACATTCCTATTTCATTGGTGTCATTTATTCTCTCCCTCTCACCTATATTCCTGTCACTTTCAACCGTGCTCAAATAAAAGTGGAAAATGCCATTAAAATAATGTTTAAATTGTCTGATTTTATACATTTGTATTTGGCAGTGGGTTTTATCGACCATAGTTAGAAGTAATGCGGTGACAGAACCACAGAAGCCAACACATCGTTAGTTTAAGGTTAGTTTGGCAAATAAGGGAAGCAGAACTCTAAAATGTTTATTGCATTTACAGTCGTCTTGGTAACACAGAAGTCATAATAGCCTTCGGGAAAACAAAAATATGTTTTATGAGCTGCAAAGCCAATGGCTTGTAGTGGGACAGTGAGCTCATCTCTTGTTATTTTACTAGTGTCACTATTTCAACATGGAGGACAATAAAGACTTATAGCCAAAACGGTGGCAGTCTATTTGTTTGCCTCTTGCCTCATATTTTGTTTTTAATATAAAATCTATAAAAGAAAATTATCATTAAAAAAGAAAACCACTACTAATGTACTTACACTATTGGTTATACATAGCCGATATCAACGGATCCTGATGAAAGCAATTTTTTACATAACCCAGGAAATACTGGTTATTTTCTACACCATACTAGTGTAGTGATCAAGAAGTCTTTAACTGCCTTCTTGTGTGGATACTGTTGAAACAAAGGGTTAGAACACCTAGGATGATGAGGAAGTTGTGCATGGAGATGAAAGGGCAATTCTCATTCAGGGCATCTGAAAACCAAGGACCCCTCTGTCAATAAGTCAATGCACATTACTGTACAATAGATCTATAAAAAGTAATTACGATGACCCTCTGTCCATACAGTAGGTCTATATCTATAGATTTATAGAAGGTAATAATGATGACCCTCTGTCAATACAGTAGGTCTATAGATCTATAGAAGGTAATAATGATGACCCTCTGTCAATACAGTAGGTCTATAGATCTATAGAAGGTAATAATGATGACCCTCTGTCAATCCAGTAGGTCTATAGATCTATAGAAGGTAATAACGATGAACCTCTGTCAATACAGTAGGTCTATATCTATAGATCTATAGAAGGTAATAACGATGAACCTCTGTCAATACAGTAGGTCTATATCTATAGATCTATAGAAGGTAATAACGATGAACCTCTGTCAATACAGTAGGTCTATATCTATAGATGTATAGACGGTAATAACGATGACCCTCTGTCAATACAGTAGGTCTATATCTATAGATCTATAGACGGTAATAACGATGACCCTCTGTCAATACAGTAGGTCTATATCTATAGATGTATAGAAGGTAGTAACGATGACCCTCTGTCAATACAGTAGGTCTATATCTATAGATGTATAGAAGGTAATAACGATGCCCCTCTAATGATACATGAAAGGCTTCCCATGTTCTTCTTTTTGCGTTTGGAAAAATACATCTTTACAACATATTATCTGGGATTTAAGGCATTATTAAATATTGATGTCCTTTTTATGGTATACTTTTACGAGGCTCTGTACATGGGGGGACATTCCACAGGATGAATTTCACTCTATAATCAAAGGTTTATTGTTTTTGAACATTCCCTGAAAAATCCAATCCTAATTGACCTGTCTCTAACCCTGCTTGCGTATGCTGTCTTGTGCCCTCGAATAGTTGCGTAAACTGAAACTTAAAAAGTAAGTGTAAGTGTTTTCTTCCGCCACGTTTGTTAATGCCTTGAATTGAATCTAACGGATAGAATGTAAAACGTTCGCAATTAATCAGTTCACGTCTTATTGAGTGTCTGGACTCAAAATCAATGGAGGTCGCTTTGTAACGTGAAGTTATAGTATCGTATAGCTACCGCTCTGCGTCCTACTGGAATACACTTCCATATCAGTACTAGCACTGAATACATTTTCACATGCACCTTTACACACCCATCCGCCTGGCCACACCCCCATCCGCTCCTCTACATAAGCAGGGGTGTGGCCATACTAACAGCTCCTTCTTTGTTTTCACCACGGCGAGTGTCTGTATACACCACTTTGAGATTAGTGAAATATTGAAGAAGAGCTGCGTTGACATTGTTTCTTGTTTTTTCTCTCTCTCACCAATTTTAGAGAAAAAGCTAAGTTATAATGTCTTCTTCGAGGGGTTTGAGCGCTCACAACGTCACCCTTCACCAGCGGTTCTCCATTGCCGCCTCCGCCATGCGTCGTGGGGCTGCGCTGACTCCGCGGTCGTGGCAGTCAGACGCACCCAAGCGGCGTCCGTTGGGGAGGTTGCCTCTCCGAGGAGCTGTTGAGCCAAGGCCGTCTCCTGTGAGATGGCCTAGTTCCAGCTCTGGTTCCCCAGTGGGCGGTCGGCCGATAGGTTGACGGCTCCTCTGGTAGCGGAGGATCTGAGACGCAAGCTCTTCACTTCTGCTCGCTCCCGTCGTAAGATGGTGAGCTGCAGGGGCAAACGGCCTGGCTTTGGAGAGCTGCTGGAGCCAGACGAGGGTGCTTCTGCTCGGTCTCCTTGTCCGATGGATACGGAGGATTTTATGGAGGGAGCGGAGGCGCTCTTGTTTGACGCCCCGGTGGAGACGTATCACTCTCCTCCTCGGGGTGTGGCAGGGGGTGATATGTCTCCTTGGGGTCCCTCGTCCTCCGGTGTTGGGTTAGAACCTCCGACTCGGAGACGGGATGCCCTGCTATCAACCGCATCGGATGGTGGCGCCACAATGAGTAGCAGCCTCCCGTATGTGAGGGACGCGGGCTGCGTGGAGGAAGGTGCACATGGGGAATTGCGTGCCTTGTTCCCGGAGCACATGGCGGCTGCCGCAGCCGCTAATGGCGTGCCGTTGCCGCAGCCACTGCCTGCACCTGTCCCTGATGACTTGATAGGTCATCTCTGGCAACGTCGTCCTGTGAGGGAGACGGGCGTTGTCTGCCCATTCTTCCCCTCAATGGAGGCCTACGTGCGTCAGGGACAGGTAATCTCCCGCATCACCGGCCTTACCCCCGCCTACGTGCAAGTCACACGGGTGGTGGGTTTGATCGAGGGATTGAAGGAAGGGGTGCCTCGGCTTGATAGCCCGATGGAATCTATTCTTTGTCCTGAGGTGGTGTGGGAGCCGTTGCGGAAGCCGGTTCCCCAAGGGAAATCGGCTAGGCAGTTGGCCAACTGGAGTGACCAGTCATTCATCGCCACGACACAGAGCCTGGCTGCGACATCCAATATCGCGCAGCTGGCGCGCTTCATGTCGGGGATGATGGCGGGCGGGGAGGTGTTGGACGATCACCATCAGTTCCTACACGCCCAGGCAATCAGCTGGTACAGCTGCAGGCAATCGTCGCCGGGAAAGTACGCGCCCTGGCCACTCTAACCCAGCGCCACCTTTGGCTGGAGCAAGCGTGGGTGCCGGAGCAGAAGAGGCTTCCCCTGCTCACGGCCCCCCTCTCTGATGCTGGGTTCTTCGGGTCTGCTATGCAGCAGATGACGGCTACATGCAGGGACATGAAGGCGGAGCGTGCAGTGCTCCAGCCCCATTTTCCCCCACCCGACACTGCCGGTGAGGTTCGACAGAGGCCACGTCGTCGGGGATCCGTGACCGTCGCCACCGCCACCACCGCCGCCGCTGTTGGGCCCTCGGCCAAGAAGGCCAGGAGCAGAGAGGGTGCCTCGACCGCCACAGCCAGCCGACCCACGCCCGGAGGTGACGGTAGGGATCGTCGTGTCCAGGCACCCCAGTACCGTCCCTCCGGGCCTGCTCCACGTGGGGGCAAACACCGAGCTGTTCGCGCCAGGCGCCGCTAGTGACTTTCTCCCCCTGTTACCCCTGTTCCCTTCCCCGCCCCAAACATAATTTTGTTACATTAATAAAGGGTCCCTCCTAGTGAGGGACTATTTTTTGTTACAAACTGTGTGTTTATTCACTGTATATGTTGGGGATACGATGTGTAGAACCCTTGCCTAAGTTGTGGGGTTGATAGGAGAGCAGGACTTTTAGTCACTAGCTGGTCGCTACATATGTATGTGCTTAGCAAGGCCTGTAGCTAACACTCCGTCGAAAGGCTTTTTCTTTCCTCATCCTGAAGAAATATGTTTCTTCCTATAGTGGTAAATGTTTACCATTGTCTGAGGGGGTTGTGTGTTCTGTTACATTGGAAACAGTGGCATTGAGTCCACAACTTTGGAGTGTTGGCCTGCAGAAGTGCTTGTGTGTGTAGCTTGTACCACGGTCTTATTGACCCTCTCTCAATCTTCTGTGTTTTTTTCTTGAAACATGAAACACGGGTGTCGTGTTCACACATAAGCCTTCGGCCTTGTTTATAAACCCTGTTCGCAGACGTGTTGTCGTCTGTGGCTAGTGTGCGTTGGGTTAGCTTATCCTGATAGGATATACGCTGCTCCAATAGCATGCTGGCTACATAGTTATCATTGCTAAAATGGCTTGTTTACTATCGTATCCGGGGTATGGGATCATGAGGGGGTGAACGGATAAACCCCTCCTTCCCTCTTTTCTGATTGGTCGGGGGGTTGGGCCTTCTATCATTCAGCCCTGCCGCACTGATTGGTACAGCGCAGGGGGTAGGGAGTTCCCTGACTCCTCGCCTGTAATGGTCGGTTGAGTCATGGGATTCCCCCCGCCATAGAGTAATGTCACTGGGCGCGTTTCTATTGGTTGCCGACTTCCGCGAGTTCTTTACAGGCTCCATGTGTGGATCTCTGTTGTTGTCAAGTTGGTGTTGCGGTGCATAGGAACTCAAGAGTTCTGCTACGCTCGGTATATATGTATCTTGAGCCTTTGGTCACGTGGCTCAATGTTACATAAACTTTTCAATTTATTGCTCACGTGGGAAGTCTCTCTGGGGGTTCCCCGTCCCCTCTTTTATAGAGCAGGTTGACGGGGTGTTGTTTTCCCTCAGCCGTGTCGTATGGGACACATGGCTTCTTGTCGTTCTCCCAGGCGGCTTGGAGGAACGGTATCTGGGTTCTTGTTAGAATGTCCATTGATATGTTTTGGGTCTCGATGTGTATATAGTGCTGGCCCTGGGTGCTTCTGATAGGAACCATGCATGGGCTTGCGCGCCTTGGTTGCTCATCATTGAAACAGCGTTTTTATGGGGCAACTGGGATGGAGTTTGTCTCTTCCGAGCGCCAGTGTACTAGGCTTGTCTCAACGAATTCTCGTTCATCTCTGGGGGATGTTAACAGAATAGATCAAAGCATTGGTAGAGGGGTCTCACGCCCTTGGGGTGGGCCACCGGGCGCGGTGCTTTGTGCTCTGACCGTCTGGGTGGCGCCCTCTATAATGTTTTGGATCGACACGCGTACCTACCCCCCTCCTGGGACTGGGGATGGCGGCGTGATTAGGGCATGGGACTGGTTCTGGTCACGCCGGACCAGGTCAGTTAACCCGTTGTCCGCCAGGGCGCAGATCTGCTTTTCTGGTACCCTGAGGGACTTGTGCTTTTTCGGGGGGAAAATGCCGGGTCGGCCCGGGCGTTGCAGGGTTTGACGTTATGGAGATGTTCGTGGTTATGTTACTACGTGTTATCCCTCACTGTTGCTTGGTCCATGTTGTGTTGTACCTTGCGCTGTGCTGAAGGAGCCTGGTCCTTCTCCATTCTTTTTTGCCCCTCTCTTCTCCTACTTGGCGGGGCTGGGAGGGGGCTGTCGAGGTGGTTCTTGTAGAACTCCTCTGGCATCCCTGTGTACGTCCCGGTCCGCCGGGCCCAGGTCTGAATTTGTTTTCGTTTACCTGTTGGCCTGGGTTAACCCCTTCTTGAAAACTGAAACACTTGTACTGCTGTATAGCCAGTGTATACCCGCAGTTGTGTTTTGGAGTTTTTTCTTGGGGGGTTATAGGAACAACCGCCTCATGTTAGAACCATGGGGGTGGTTGGTTCCCTGGTGTGTTGGTAGCGGAGTCAACTCTCGGGGTAGGCCGGGCTTGGCCCCGTCTGCCTGTGAGTGTGCCCCCGCACCTTTCATGACGTCTGCCAATCATGTCAGCCTTCTCTGCCTCGGCCCCTCTAGAGGGTCAGGTTTTTTTTGTGTGGAGGCTGCGACATGGTGCACGGCATACCAGCGTACGCCCCTTCCGCCGGGGTGCTGTTTCAGCAGACCCCTTTGGCGCCTGTCTAGTCCGCAGTGCTCCAGGCTCAGGTCGAGTGGCCTGTTGCCTGGATTGAGGGATCAACTTCTTTGAGGATTGTCTCCCCGGTGGGCTGCCTGGTCCCGCTGTGGGTGTAGCCTTTTGAGTGCTTCGGGGCGGCGTGCTGTTGGGGGGAAGGGCCTGCTCTTGGATGGGCCCTGTCCGAATACGCTGGTGATGTGGGGGGTGGTGTCACTAGTGACCGCCTGGTGGGGTCTCGATGCTGCGTTGTCGTTGGCGTCTCCAGGGCCCCTTTTCCGGGGGGGTCCAGTCCCTTCCTGGGTCTGGGTCCTCCTTCGCACTCCGCTGCTACGGCCTTGCCACATGGTTGGGTTTTTGCTCTTGACCCCGTGATATTAGGGGTTGTAACGGGGGTTTTGTTTTTTCCTGTTCGTTCCCTAGTGGCATGTGGGTTGCGCGTTTGTGTAGTCGTGGGTTCTTCTGTGGAAGGTAAGTCCCCGAACTCACTGAGGACCCCGTGGTCTTCGCCTTTGTGGTGAAAGACTTGGGAAGGAGCTGTTAGTATGGCCACACCCCTGCTTATGTAGAGGAGCGGATGGGGGTGTGGCCAGGCGGATGGGTGTGTAAAGGTGTATGTGAAAATGTATTCAGTGCTAGTACTGATATGGAAGTGTATTCCAGTAGGACGCAGAGCATCCGCTATACTCATATAACTATGGTTATAGACATAACCGTATGTTTATCCTGTGTAGTCTACGTGAACTTGAATAATAATAATAATAATAATAATAATAATAATAATAATAATAATAATAATAATAATAATAATAATAATAATAATAATAATAATAATAATAATAATAATAATAATAATAATAATAATAATAATAATAAATTCAATTTGTACCGCACTTTACATTTGTAAAAATCTCAAAGTGCTACAGGAGATAAAAACAAAAAGTTAAATGAATAAAACAATAAAAATTAATAAAACAACCAATGAAATGGAAGAACATAAACGAATAAAATAGATTAAAATAATGAAAAAAATGAATAGAAGTAAAAATAAAAGTAGAAGAAAAATTCAGGCAAAAGCCTTGTTAAAAAGAAATATTTTTAGGCCCCTTTTAAAAGCCTCTACGGATTATGGTGCTCTCAGGTGGATGGGGAGAGCATTCCACAGTCTGGGTGCGGCAGAGCAGAAGGCTCGATCGCCCATGGTGTGCAGCTTAGTCCTGGGGGCTTTGAGGAGGTAGGCTGTGCCGGAGCGGAGGGAGCGTGAGGAGGACTGGGGAGTGAGGAGTTCCTTGAGGTAGGCAGGGGCACCACCGTGTACGCACTGGTGAGTGAGGAGAGAGACCTTGTACTCCATCCTGTGTTCCACGGGGAGCCAGTGAAGTGATCTGAGGGTGGGGGTGATGTGATCATATTTGCGCACCCTCATCAAGATCCTAGCAGCGCTATTCTGCTATGAATGATTGTTTGTCCATTTTAAAAAGCCATGCAATTGCTCAGCGATATGGTACACACACACACACACACACACACACACACACACACACACACACACACACACACACACACACACACACACACACACACACACACACACACACACACACACACACACACACACACACACACACACACACACACACACACACACACACACACACACACACACACACACACACACACACACACACACACACACACACACACACACACACACACACACACACACACACACACACACACACACACACACACACACACACACACACACACACACACACACACACACACACACACACACACACACACACACACACACACACACACACACACACACACACACACACACACACACACACACACACACACACACACACACACACACACACACACACACACACACACACACACACACACACACACACACACACACACACACACACACACACACACACACACACACACACACA
Source organism: Notolepis coatsorum (assembly GCF_963971535.1). Classification (NCBI taxonomy): domain Eukaryota; kingdom Metazoa; phylum Chordata; class Actinopteri; order Aulopiformes; family Paralepididae; genus Notolepis; species Notolepis coatsorum. Next base: position 128,260,274 of record NC_140169.1, read on the forward strand.
CACACACACACACACACACACACACACACACACACACACACACACACACACACACACACACACACACACACACACACACACACACACACACACACACACACACACACACACACACACACACACACACACACACACACACACACACACACACACACACACACACACACACACACACACACACACACACACACACACACACACACACACACACACACACACACACACACACACACACACCTGCCCGGAGTGAAAGGAGAGTTGGATCAGGTTCTAAACAGCAGGACAGAAGTTCCACATAAAATGAGACATAAATGCAGGCACAGAACCTTCCATCCTCCTCATGCCCTTCTTGAGAACAACTTCAATAAAAGTCAACTTTCCATGGAGACCAAACATCCAAAACAAACCTGAAAAAGAATATCCTACCTCGGGTCCTCCAGAGCAGCGGTTCTCAAACTACGGGTTGCGACCCAAAGTGGGGTTGTATATATATATATAATAATATTTTGATTCAATTGAACATATTTTGGCTAAATATGCCTCATTGTTATGGTTTGTATAGCGACCCCAATTGCACGACAGAGACAGGTAATCAGAGTTAGCCAAAGCAAGGGCATGATTTATTATATACAAAAAAAGCGGCACTCAGCCTTTAAGGGGGTAAAAACATCAAAGTCCATGAACACAAAAAAGGCGGCACTGTGCCTTTAACGGGCGAACAGGCTGGGAAAAAAGTAACAGGAATCTTCTTCGTCCCTACACCGGGTAGGGCTCTGCGGCTCTGCAGCTCTGCCAAGGAATCCTCTTCCTCCCGACCAGACGCTGCCGACGGGGGAACGGGGTGAGAACACGGGCATCCTCTCGTGGAGTAATAGAGAGCGATGGCGAGCCTCACCCCAGGAACGAGGACCATGAAGAGGGAGTAGGGAAGTAGCCGGCACGACGTCTGGAGTGGGAACACTGGGATCCTCCCGTGGAGTAATAGAGAGCGAAGACGGTGTCCCACTCCAGGAAAACGGCGACAGGTGGTGATGGGTGGCTCAACGTATCACGCCAGAGACGCGGCAGTAGATTGTGGTAACAAGAACGACCGACAAGGAGTGGAGGGGAGTCTGCAATACTAGTACTCTCCCGAGCTGATCGCAAACTCCCATCAGGTGCATGAAGGAGAAAAACGGCACTCCCCCTCGTTGGGCTGCATGCAGGATTCCTCCAGCCCTCACAGTACCCCCCCCTCCACGGGAGCCACCCGGCGACCAGCCAGGCCCGCAGGGGTGGGAATGCAGGGGGGAAAAAAAACTCAGAGAGGCACCAGGGAACTGACCTTGCTAGCTGAAGGGACAGTCCTAGCAGTGGGGAACAGTGTAGCTACACACAAAGTGGAGGCCATGCTAGCTGGGGAAGCTACACATAAAGTGGGCTAGCAGAGGGAACAGGGTTAGCTGCCAGGGCATAGCAAGCTACAGGGCCTATGCTAGCTGTAAGGCTACATCCACATAGAGGCTGTGCAAGCTGCTGGAGCTAAGCTAGCAGACTGCTGGACTAGCTGAGGAAGCCGGTTAGCTGCAGGGGCTTAGCTAGCTACAGGGCCTATGCTAGCTGTAAGACTACATCAACATAGAGGCTGCGCTAGATAGTTAGCTGCAAAGGCTAAGCTAGCAGACGGCTGGACTAGCAGAGGAGAACAAGCTAGCTGAAAAGACAGTCCTAGCTGTGGGGAGGCTACACATGGGGTTAGCTTGCAGGGGCTGTCTCACATACACTGTCTGTGCCGGCTGGGGTCGTCGACTGGTCGGGTCGTACTGTTATGGTTTGTATAGCGACCCCAATTGCACGACACAGACAGGTAATCAGAGTTAGCCAAAGCAAGGGCATGATTTATTATATACAAAAAAAGCGGCACTCAGCCTTTAAGGGGGTAAAAACATCAAAGTCCATGAACACAAAAAAGGCGGCACTGTGCCTTTAACGGGCGAACAGGCTGGGAAAAAAGTTACAGGAATCTTCTTCGTCCCTACACCGGGTAGGGCTCTGCGGCTCTGCAGCTCTGCCAAGGAATCCTCTTCCTCCCGACCAGACGCTGCCGACGGGCAACGCAGCACACAGGGGGTCCGAGGGGAACGGGGTGAAAACACGGGCATCCTCCCGTGGAGTAATAGAGAGCGATGACGAGCCTCACCCCAGGAACGAGGACCATGAAGAGGGAGTAGGGAAGTAGCCGGCACGACGTCTGGAGTGGGAACACTGGGATCCTCCCGTGGAGTAATAGAGAGCGAAGACGGTGTCCCACTCCAGGAAAACGGCGACAGGTGGTGATGGGTGGCTCGACGTCTCACGCCGGAGATGCGGCAGTAGATGGTGGTAACAAGAACGACCCAACAAGGAATGGAGGGGAGTCTGCAATACTAGTACTCTCCCGAGCTGATCGCAAACTCCCATCAGGTGCGTGAAGGAGAAAAACGGCACGCCCCCTCGTTGGGCTGCATGCAGGATTCCTCCAGCCCTCACACTCATTTTATAAATGGTTATTGATAACATAGTGCTGTAATAAAATGTTCTAATAAAAATGCATGATCAAGTTCAACAACGTGTGCTTTTATTTTGATATTCCTAAATTCCACGTTGAAATTACGCGATACATTAAGTGTGGGGTCGCCAAAAAATCCTAAATAAAATGGGATTGTGGTATAAAAAAGTTTGAGAACCCCCGCTCCCGAGCAGGGGCACGTGTTGTGGCTACTCTCTCAGTGACTCACTGCTTACTTGGGAGTGCAAGCCATTTGCAACATTAGGTTTTGACCAGTGACCACACACAAAAACTACTGGTAATAACCGATACACAGTAGACACTTTCACTGGAATGCTGTTGCTAGGGAACAGCTTGCCCCCAAATTTACATTCAGTCATTTACTGTAGCTGACACTTTTATCCAAAATGACAAGTTCTGTACAACAAGTCAGCAGGACGCGTACAACTCTGGCAGCTATGGGTAAGTGATATTGTTTGTCTAACAGTGTCGAACTTGAGTGATACACTCTTGAATGCATAGTAGTATAGACATAATTAGCATAGTAGGTAGAAATATAGGTACAGTAGATTACCTAGTAGCTCTTTTTTTATTTCAGATGTAGATTTCTGGTCAACTATTGCATTAGCAAACATTGCAATGTGAAATAAACCTTTTAAAAAGTTATCGTTATCACTTTGTCCTATACAATCATCTTGAAACAAGATGGCAGTATGACATATTAGTCATACATTCCCCACTATGTGTTCATACAGTACAACAAGAAAGCGTACAAAACCATATAAAAGCCTCTGATTCTATCTACTTCACAGACAAATGTACTGTAGGCTTGGTTAAAAAATATAATTATTAAAAGAACATACAATTCTCAAGATAAATGACACTTAACAAACATTAACAAATTGGTTTCCTTGGATGTACAGCATCAATGACCAAAATCCATTTACTGTAATCTGAATCAACAATATTATATATATGAATATATAATAATATATATATTAAGAAAAAATAAAAGGGTTGATGGATATATTTACTGCACATCAAGGCACAGTTTTCCCCTTTAAAATAAATCTGTCATCAGTGGATGAGTCCAAATCTGCCTGGCTGTTCCTTCACAGGAAGATTGCAGAAATAGTGCCAGGTCACTAATGCCATCCAGATGTGACACAGGAAAAGCCTATTGGACATACGAGAATAGAAGGGGATCACACAGTTCAAATGAGAGATATGTTTGTCGTCTGGACCTCAACCGCAATCCATGTTTCACCTTCTCCAGTCATTAGCCTAGCTCCTATCAACAGTGTGTCATGGATGACACATTATGACGGTGTCACATATGTCACAACACTGCCTTAAACATGTGTATGTTACAATAGTGGGGAGTAATGATAGTGACGATTTTGTAACGTACACTAACCTATAGACCATTCAGAACAAAGCACTCTTAACAGCTGTATTTATCCAGTGTCGTACAGTAGGAGTCTGATACCAGATTATGACTCATAAATCATAGTGAGGTGTAAGTATTAAATATATGGTTATTTGACCTCAGTAGCACTCCTACATCAGTACTCCTATTTGCAGGAGTGTGATAGATGTTGGCCTAAGTGGAATTTTGGCTTTCGAGGCGAAGTATGTAGAAGGTCATTGAGTTGATCACCCCAAGGCGAAACCAGGCTGTGATGTTTACTACCTCTACGGTTGAAGTTCCAACGTGCAGTCTGACCACATAATGTATGCATACTCTATGTGAGCTGTGTGTGTGTGTGTGTGTGTGTGTGTGTGTGTGTGTGTGTGTGTGTGTGTGTGTGTGTGTGTGTGTGTGTGTGTGTGTGTGTGTGTGTGTACCTTTATGTCCCGTTGTGATGTAAAATACAGTACATTTTCGTCCAAATAAACCACAAACTTTAGTAATATCTTGTTTTTCTGAAATACCCAAGTGGCCCATTTGGCATTCCTTCTTGTTTTAGATTCATTTTTCCATCAACGTGTTCCATATTCCACACCTCAGGGTTCTCCACTTTGGATGACACATTGAGCTGAGTTTTTCTTTGGAACAATTGACGCTTGCCACATAGCGAATAGCAAATATCTTCTGCAATTCGGTTTGCCGAGGGAAAATGAAACAACTGGAATACGACTAATGGTCTGTTAGATATAATATATCGCGCGCCTGGGAGGGTATTTGCTTAGTACAGAGCACTATACATTTGAATACGTTTTTATGTGCATTTGAGTCATAAACACTCTATTTAAATGTCACATGAGCAATATAACAGCAGATGTCCCACGCTGTAAATTAGTACTTACTGTAGGACACACTCGTCAAGCTCGCCAGGCTTAAACATACTCTCTCCCCTACGGTCGCCGCCTGGCCAACAGTGTGTGTGGAGGTCCACGCTCTATACTGTAGCTCACACTACAGCGCTGCTGCTTGAACATAAAAACGTCAGCGCCCTCCACCCGCATCAAAGAACTTTCCACTGGCCTTCAACTGTCTTTGAACTATCACCCAAGCCTTCACTGCACACTGCGCAAACACACATGCACTGGGATGCATAGATAACAGACATCAAGTACACTTCACATGTACTGGGATGCTTGGATAAGATAAATCAAGCACACTGCATATGCACTGGGATGCATAGATAAGATAAATCAAGCACAATTACTATGCACTGGGATGCTTAGATAAGAGAAATCAAGTACACTTCATGTGTACTGGGATGCTTAGATCACATACATCAAGCACACTTCATATGCACTGGGATGCTTAGATAAGAGAAATCAAGTACACTTCATGTGTACTGGGATATGGAAGCAAATGAGTGACAGAAGTATTTGAATTTTATCAGACACCGAATTTATAGCATTGAAAATAATTACTTTGAAAATCATGTATCTGAATTTTTTTTCTCTGAATTTACCTATGTGAAATAAAAATGCAGTGTTTAAAATTCAATGTAAAAAATTCGAATGCATAATAAAATTCAATGTAAAAAAATTCTATGCATAATTGCGATGTATAAAATTCAATGTAAAACATTCGATGCATAATTGCGGTGTATAGAATTCGAAGTAAAAAACCATCATCCGGGCTACCCAGACAGGATAAGCAATCGAGCCTGGATGCAATCGAACTGACTTCTGGCATATCACTGCACGGCTTTGTCAGTCACACCAACCCAGGAGAAAGATGGCGGTATATATACATACGGTGGGGAGGAGACTGTACATTAGGAGGGGGTGGGTGGGTGGGAGAGAAATATACATATGGTGGGGAGAGAATATATACATGCGGTGGGGAGGCGTGAATACTTTCGGCAGCCAACATGCCCTTCTGCGTTGCTCTGATTGGCCGAGCGCGCGCATGCGCATGAGCCGCGACACGCTCCTCTGCCAGGCAGGAATTAGAGTGTAGCACTCAAGTTCGACACTGTTTGACAAACAATATCACTTACCCATAGCTGCCAGAGTTGTACCCGTCCTGCTGACTTGTTGTACAGAACTCATTTTGGATAAAAGTGTCAGCTACAGTAAATGACTGAATGTAAATTTGGGGGCAAGCTGTTCCCTAGCAACAGCATTCCAGTGAAAGTGTCTACTGTGTATCGGTTATTACCAGTAGTTTTTGTGTGTGGTCACTTGTCAAAACCTAATGTTGCAAATGGCTTGCACTCCCAAGTAAGCAGTGAGTCACTGAGAGAGTAGCCACAACACGTGCCCCTTCAACCAGGGGATTATAAAAGAAATCTAACCCTAACTAACCTTACTGTCATGCACTTGTCCTAATATACTAACCTACACTGTAGCATTCAACACTTTGATGAACATTGTTACTCAGCTGATAGAGTTGTACCCTTCCTGCTGTCTTGTTGTACAAAACTTGTAAGTCGCTTTGGATAAAAGCATCAGCTAAATGACTAAATGTAAATGAAAATATGTACTGGAATGCTTGCATAAGATACATCAAGCACACTTCATATGTACTGGAATGCTTACATAAGATAAATCAAACACACTTCATGTTTACTAGGATGCAGATAAGATAAATCAAGCACATTTCATGTTTACTAGGATGCTTAGATAAGAGAAATCAAGCACACTTCACGTATACTGGAATGCTTAGATAAGATAAATCAAGCACATTTCATATGTACTGGAATGCTTACATACAATAAATCAAACACACTTCATATGTACTGGAATGCTTAGATAAGATAAATCAAGCACACTTCATATGTACTGGAATGCTTACATAAGATAAATCAAGCACACTTCATGTTTAATAGGATGCTTAGATAAGATACATCAAGCACACTTCATGTTTACTAGGATGCTTAGATAAGATAAATCAAGCACACTTCATATGCACTGGGATGCTTAGATAACAGAAATCAAGTACACTTCATGTGTACTGGGATGCATAGATAACAGAAATCAAGCACAATTCATATGTACTGGAATGCTTAGATAAAGAAATCACTATCACTATGGGATTTTATTTACTGTACTATAAACACTTACTAAACAATGTTGCTGTAATATTGTGCCACCCTGTGACAGTTTAATATCACCATGATTACTTTCTACTGCTGTCAATTCCACATTGCAGGTTTCTTCAAATGTGTGCTCTTAAAGTGATAGTTCAGATTTCTGTAACCCTAGCCCTATTTCCTAGATGATGTTGTTGAGTGGTATCGATTGGTCCTTTCTCAGCACAATCCATGCTGTTCCTCATACTAGCTCCACAAACCAACGCAAAGTCAGTGGGGCCAGAGATACTATGAGGAACAGTATGGATTGTTTGAACTGGATTATGCTGTATATGCCATATAGTACAATGCATGTATGATTCTAGGATTGTGTGTGTAGGTATTTAAGTAAACCAGTAATGTCATGCGGATGAAGTTATGTGTTGTCAAAGTTATACAATTTGACCTTTGATTATAGCAGTGCCATCTGGCAGATTGGTGTGATATTTATTGCGAGGCATTGGCACACCAATATCAGTGTATTTCACATCTCTATCATTTATTTTTTTGTGAATAGGGCCAAATGACACAATATCTTGAACAGCTCTTATCTATCATGGAGCAAACACGCGTGTCATTTTTAGTGTAAATAGGACACAAGTAACATGTCACTTGATTATGATTATGATGCATTTTTCCAAAGTTTTATTGAGTGTCACAGTCATTATGGTTTGGGCTATTGAATGAGCTATTGCTTACATAACACAGCCTGGGACTAACAATGGGTAGAGGTAAAGTAAGTAATAGAAAGTTATTCAATAGCATTGTGAGGTTAATGCTACTGTTAGCCTTTCCTGAGCATAGCTTTTAGAGAGATAGTGTCACAGGTTGACATTGCTTGTTTTCCAAGACTGTGAAATGTCATGTTTTTTAAGTTTACCCCGCTTTGATGGCGTGACCCTGTGTTTCTTCCCCCATTGCTGTGTGCCCAGGACTATAAGCATTGACTGATTAGTGGATGAGTGGGCCCAGCTGTCGGTGTTGATTGATTGTGGAAAGACCCGCCCATGCCTTTTTCCAGGTCTCTCATAGGTGCGTGATGATGTAATGACCTGCACACCTGGGCTTGATAATGGCAGCTCAGTGCTGTGACGTCATCCTCACTCCCCAGTTAAGTGCCTCTTTGTTATTTTGCATAAATACGGTTGGATGTTGAACTGTGAACAGCAGGCCACTGATTGGGTTTCTCCTCCGTCTGCTGGATTGGCTCTGTGGGACTGACCAGTCGTCTGGAACTCGTGTGTTTTTCGACGGAGCCTTGCTTCGAATGCACAACTGTCTTTTGGCCTTCTGCCCTGTGTGTATTTTCTGTGTCAACTGCTACCGTGTTGGCCAAACTATACACCCCAGGGCAACGGGGTCCATTTGAATTCCTTTCCCCAGTCCTTAGCTGTCTCCTCGCATCTGTATCTCTCCACTCCACTCCGTTTCTTTTTATTTTAACGTAGTTGTGTTTTTTGGGGGGACATGTAGAATATTGGGGGGGGAACACTGTACAACTGTACAAGCAAAACTGTACATTGGAATATTGACAACCATACTTGGTCATTTACTGTACATTGGAGGGGGTTGGGTTAGGACATTTACATGGGCCAGTTTCGAATTGCAGTCTCCCGTAGGTGTTCTTTGAGTGTTTTTGAAAGTGGGTAGTGATTCACATTCCTTTACAGCTTTGGGTAGGGCGTTCCACATTGATGTGGCATAATTGCGAAACGTGTTTAGTCCCTTGTTTGAGCCGAATCTGGGTTTAACATGATTTGTGGAGCTCCCTCTGGTGTTGTGATCGTGGTATTCACTGACCTTTGGGAAGTATCTTGACATGTACATGGGTACCTTGGTCGTGTAGTGTATCTTGTAGACCAGGCCCATTGAAAGTCGCTGTACTCTGTCGTCTACTCTAAGCCATCCTAGGTTGTCAAAGTGGGCAGGGGTGAGGTGGGTTCTAGGAGTCAGGTCAAGCAGTAGTCTGACCAGTTTGTTTTGAGATGTTTGTAATTTAGTTTTTAGCGCCTTTGAGGTGCTTTGGTACCATGAGGTGCAAGCATAGTCGTAGTACCCTTGTATGAGTGCTCCTGCCAGAGTCCTCAGGGTGTTCTTGTTTACCAGAGAGGAGATCCGGTATAAGAATCGAGTTCGTTGGTTGACTTTTTTTATTACATTGGATGCCATTTTGTCACAGGAAAGATTAGCCTCTAGGATGGAGCCCAGGTAGGTAATTTCATCTTTCCTTGTGACAATATTGTCACCCACTGTAACTGAGAAGCCGTCGGTCTTGCTGAGTTTGTTATTTGAACCGAAGAGAATGGACTCTGTTTTGCCCATGTGTAATGATAATTTGTTATCAGCGAGCCATATGCAGATTTTGCCTAGTTCCGAGCTGAGGTTTTTTTCAACCTGTAACTTGTTCTTGTCAGAGACCAGCAGGGCTGAGTCGTCTGCGAACAAGAACAAGTTGCAGTCACAAGCTGACGACATGTCATTTTCATAAATTAGGAACAGTAGCGGTCCTAGTATGCTTCCTTGTGGAACGCCACAGCTCACTGTGAGGGGTGGGGACAGGGTACCGTTTACCTCTACCATCTGTTCTCTCCCCTCTAGGTAGGATTGCATCCATCTCACTGATTGACAAGCTAAAAGCAATGGGTTTTGATAGTCTATCAGAATGGAGTGATTGACAGTGTCGAAGGCTTTTTGTAGGTCCAGCATGACCATGCTGCAGTATTTGCCCGCGTCCACCTCTTGTTTGATGTGGTCGTTCAAATAGAGAAGGCATGTGTCAGTGGAGTGGGATGTTCTGAAGCCAGATTAGAATTCGTAGATTAGATTTTTTTCCGCTAGGTACTTTTCAATCTGTTCGTAGACTATTTTTTCCATGACTTTCGAGATGGAGGTAAGAATAGAAACAGGGCGGTAGTTGCCTGGGTCTAATTTACTGCCCTTTTTGTGCAGAGGGGTCACTCTCGCAATTTTGAAGTCCTTGGGGACATGTCCCTGTTTTATGGAGAGGTTTATTATGCGTGTGATGACTGGGGTGATGGCGGCTGCTGAGTCTGAGGAATTTGGAGGGGATGTTGTCATGGCCAGTGGCCTTGTTAGGTTGGAGGGCGCTCAGCATGAAGTGTGAATATATATTTTACTAGACTAGAATCGTAGAATCCCCTTGTGGAGACAATGCATTGCATGCGTCAGCATGGCTGACTTGGCATTTATAACTTGTGTGTATACGTTACGCCATTTAGTGAGGAAACTGTGTGTACTGTATGTACCGCCATTTTGGCACCTCATTACCTCTCGCTCAGTGCTGAGAGGTTGGTGTCCCAACTCTGTTCTGCACTGAAGGTTCGGTCCAGGTTCCATTGCCTCGACCGGCAAGTGCCATGTCATGCACAAGTCATCGGAATTCTCCTCCCCTTCCGCTATCTAACATTATTTTTGCAAGAGCACCGCCGCTGCATCCTGGGCTTAGCGCCGGCCAGGATGATTGCGAACAAGCCGCAGCTGCACTCGCTCAGAGTCAGACTCTACGACGTCGGTGTATGAGCATTTAAAAGAGTTTTAGTTAAAGTCAGTAAATGTTTTGCACTTTTGTTAGTATAAAACTGAGTTCTTTGGATTGATATGATGAGCCAGGAGACGAAGGTGAAGTCAATCGATGGTATTTATTGACACAGGAACACACAGAGGAACAGTCCTGGAGACCACAGCCCTCCATGGGGGCTGTGTGGCTCCAGAATGATGACACAACCATGCTTTTATACTATGTGGGTTCCAAATTTTGCGAGCCACTGGTTAATAAATAGATGATCAGACAGGCGTGGTCGTATTATGGTCATATGTGGGGTTATATGTGAGCTGTTGCTGAATCTGATAATATGTCCATCTTTGCTTCCCCTCAGTGGCCTGTGGCCGGAGGGCCGATATAGCCAAGCATTAGGTCACACAGGTCATCAGGTCAGAGTATTTCTGGGTTGGTCACTCAACGCATTGGCACAGTGGGGGAGATTATGCTCTCACCAGAGGAGCTAGATAGAAGAGCTTAGAAGATATTAATGATTATATTAATGAAATATCTATCACTTTGAATATTGAACTTTGAGGTACAACCTTAGTTTCATACCTCAGCCTGGTTCCTACCTCATGTTGTGTTAGTACAGAGTTATGTCGGATTGTCGGCACATGTTTATATGTTTGCACAATGACTACTTTCACTTTTGGTTCTTTAAGTATATTTAGATTATTATACTTAATAAGGACCATTCAAGCAGCACGTTTTTCCTCATGTTTGTGAAAATATACTGTAGAGATGAAAGCTGCAGCTGCTACTAGTGTGGACTGAATGGGCGGCAGCAAAGCGTTATGGAAATGCCAGTATTCTGTGGTTCCATTATGGGTTGTAACTTGTGGCAATACATTTGACAAATAATAGCTCGCAGCAACGTATTGAAAAAAGAACTATAAACTATAAATTAGTTCATTTTTGAAACCATGAAAAATTTGAATTATGAACTATGAACTGAACTAGTTAATTTTAAAATGTGTGAACTGTGAACTGAACTAGTTCATGTAGAAAGTGAACTTTCCCAACACTGATGATATTTATTGATAAATGCAAAGGAAGCACATGTAGCTCAAGGGTGAGCCAAGGCCAAAACAACAAACAAACACCACTATTCTTCAAATAAACCAACCTAATCTATGGTAAAAGAAATTACATTACCTAAACTACCCTTACCTAACCAAAACAGGAGAAAACAATATTTAAATGAAATGGCAGCTCACCCCATCCGTGCTTCCTGAAAGAGGAAAATAACACACATTAGTATATACAAGAATGGAAAACATAACAAAACAACCTAAAGCTATCAATGCTCTCTCTGAGGCCATACACACAAATGCAATGTCACTAATACAAAGGCCAATAAACAAATGCAATATTATCCAAGTCCAGGTTACCAAAATCACACCAGGCCTAACCTCATGCCAGAGAGAGAGAGAGAGTGACTGAAGTGAGCAGCCATGTTTTAACAGGGTGTGGTGATCCATGATTGGGTGGTGGGTGATGGCTTCTGATTGGGTCTTGGAGTCTTGAAACCCATCCACCAATCGGTGCTGTGCTGCTATGTAGTCCACCAATGGAAGGGCAGGCATAGCAGGGACCAATGGTGGAGGACGGGTTCTGGCTGGAGGGAGGAAACAAAATGGAGAACAAGACACACACTGGGGAAGCACATACATTGGGATGTAACAATCCTCCACTGCAGATAATCCAGTAAGTACCAGTAGGCTACTTTTCATATAAAAAGATCTCTTAGTGTTCCGAGCTTGTCAAAACGTGACAGTATGGCATGCAGGACAAACTAAAGTTGGTTGTCAAGGTGTTGCCAAGATAGGTGTGCACCAATTTCCCTCTGATGTCTAATATATTGCCTACAGCTGTCAGAGCTGAGTTATCAGCTATGTATATCTTGTCATATTGTCTTATGCATCTTATGCCAATGATATCTGCCAAATGCCTTCAGGGGCATGGGAGTGGTTCTAGGGGGTGCAGGAGAGCCAAAAGGATTTTTAACTGTGGGCCCACTTTGACGGTACAGGTGGGGGGGGGGGGGGGGGGGCATCAGACAAACAACACTGAATAATACACACATTCAATATGAGAATGTGTGCAGATCTATGTCACATATGAACATATACAGTACATACTATTCTATTAAAGTATTTCTATCATTTGTATATTTGGTCTCACATCTGTGTACATGGAAATAATTATTGTGTGGGCCTTGTAAGCCTGTATGGGCTGAGCATTGATGTAAGATAGGGCCCTCTGTTACTTTTAATGACCTGTTTTGACAAACACTAATATATCTAGGTTATGAGACCCAAGGAGTTGCAACATGCATGTCTCTGGTGAAGCACCAACTGAAATGTAGTTTAGTGAGGAGTTCCCAAACCTTTCCATGCTAAGGACCCTCAAATACACATACAAGCACACATGAGCACACACACGACACACACACTGTACACGCTCACACACTAGCAGCCACTTTAACATGAGCAAGCACACACTCATGCTGCACACGCCCACATGTATGGCCACTAAGGAAAGGTCACTTTAAAAATAGTATAACATAACCTGAGATTGTATAAAATATGTAAATAACTATGTACAAATACCGATATGCCCTACTATGTTACTTGTTTATTGCACAATGTTGTTTTATTGGATTCTATTATATGTTGTTACTACTGTATTGCACATCGTTGCGGGCAAGACCACCCGCATTTCATTGTATACTTGTATGCCATGACAAATAAAACTCTTGACTTGACTAGATAGAACAAAAACCTGTTTGTGTGGAACACTATGCCATGTCCACCTGAGAAGAGGTATACTATCCCTGGCAATAGAAGTGGTATGAGGAAGGAAGAGTGTATTCGATCTGTGACTTGGTAGATAATGAAAATACATTTGATTTCTAAAGCCTGGGAAATTAGGCAAACTAGACTGTATAATACATGTATACAATATGAGATCCGTTTATTTGCTGCATGTCAAGTGTGAAGGCATACAGAATATACTATGTTTTTATATCATTTGTATATTTGATCTTATGCAACCTATGTACATGGACATTTATAGTCTGCCTTGTAAGCCCATCTTTTGATGCAAGAAGATACTACATCTAAATGTCAGTATATTTCAGCACTATTTAGTTGTACATATTTTCCAGTAAAATGTTATGATGGTCAATTTGAGAAGATATCAACAGTCTGTTGAAAATCAGCAGGGAAGTCTAGGTGCAGTTGCAGCCGTGCCAGCAGTACAAGGAGAAGGAGGAAACATCTATGTTTATCATCGCAAATCCTTCATCACATGACACTCAACTCTTCCTTTCCTTTCCTCCCTCAGTCTGTGAGCGGATCTTAGCCTGCCTGTCTGACATTTCCGCCTGGATGACGACCAATCACCTCAAACTGAATTAAAGCAAAACGGAGCTACCTCACCTGCCGGCCAAATGTAGCCGTGGCCTCGTCCCCAACCGCCAAGAACCCAGGTGTAGTCCTGGACGAACTGAACATCACCTCAACAACCAGAACCTGCAGATTCTTCCTGAGTAACGTCAGAAGGATCAGCCCCTTCCTGACAAAAGAAGCCACTCAACTCCTCGTGCAATCAACAGTCATGTCTTGCCTCGACTACTGCAATACACTGCTAGCTTACCAGGCCACCGCCACCAAGCCACTTCAACTCATACAGAACGCAGCGGCCCGCCTGATCCCCAACCTACCGAAGTCAGCCCATGTTACCGGACTTCTCAGAGAGCTGCACTGGCTTCCCATGACCGCACAAATCTGCTTCAAGGTCCTTGACCTGGCATGACCTGCAGCGAGGGGAACGGCTCCCTCCTACCTCCGGTCAATGGTCTCTAACTACACACCCACAAGACTCCTCCGCTCTGCATCTACTGGCTGCCTCAGGCCCACTCCACAGAACGTGTAAGTCCCTAAAAGTGGATACAAGTGTCAGCTAAATCACTAATGTAAATGTAATCACTAAGAAATTATAAATCATCTCTATTTGAAGTTACAATTAGGCTTGAGGTCTCCTGTAGGTTCGGGGTTAAGGCAAAGATTAGGTTAATAAACATCTGTTTAGGTTACGTTTTTTCTAGCTTATCGAAAGATTGATGAGACTCAATGCAAGCAGATGAAAAACAAACAACATCAATGTGACGCAGGACGTGAGGCACCATCCCTGTGTGAAACACCTGGTTTTCAGGACGTGAGGCACCATCCCTGTGTGAAACACCTGGTTTTCAGGGAGTCCCCAGCAATACACCGCCAAGTGTGAGGCCAATCAGATAACTGGTTCTCGAGATATGCGTAGAGTTCATTGTTTGTTATAACTTATAGCACCACCATCTGGCACCAAATTCGACACTGCACTCCCTTTGCGTCCCGACTCCTCAGCAATACACCCGCCAAGAGTGCAAGTTCAACCAATTGGATGAACGGTTCTCAAGATATGCAAAGGACAGACGGATTCCTTCCATTATAGTTAAATTATCATTTTTATTTTTATTTGTTTTTAAAAATGAACACATCTGTACTGTATATAGTTTTAATTTAGGAAAATAACAATGTACTTTTTAAAAGTAGAAAAAATAAAAGCTGAGGGAATTCTTGGATGGCTCCAGTGTTCAGCAGACAAGCTTTTATGGTCTCCATGCAGTAAAGATAAGGTCTGAGAAAACTGGATACCTTCAGCCAACAGGAGCTTTTACCCAGGTTTTGTAATCCCTGTGTCTAAATCATTTTTACCATTAAAGCTGGGATGAGCGTCTAAACAGGACGGGTGGGAGTGTTCGATGATCCAGAAAACCCCCTGAGACCCATAGATGAACATTATTGTGTTTCTATGATGTGACCTGAATTCACGGTGACATCATAGAACCGTGATGGTTCAAGAATTTGGCAGACACTGATAATAAATTTTTTTGTAATGGCTGTTATATTTACAGATAGTGATATGATGTAAAAACAATGGAAAATAGTCTGTCTTTATTCTGTTTATGTAGTCTATTTCAATGCATAATGCTAGTACCCAAACAATGTGGCATAAAAAAACCTGCATAGTAAGACAGAAATAATCCTCGTTAATCACAAGTTCTGTAGATCTGCCCATTGGACAAAAAGAATGACATTACCATCAGCTGATATTCACAGATATATACAGTAACTGCATGGTTTTGCTCATTGGACTGATGCCATGTGTGCGTGTGCATGTGTCTGTGTGTGTGTGCGTGCGTGTGTGTGTGACAGCAATAACTTTCTCATTTCGTATCTGATTTGGCTCCAACTCAGATACTGTACGTTGGCAATCAGCCAAGGACCTGCAGTACTGTCGAAGAGCAATGGCATAGACAGGTCACAGGTAATGAGGTGCCAAGTGAACGATATCACATGTGCGATGGAATGTTAAGAACTGAACATTCTAAAGATGGTGCTACTATGGAGTTCTCGTACGGGTGTAGCATCTCTCTCTTGCCCTCCTTGTAAATGTTTTCAAGAAGCTCTGAGTGTCTAGTTTATTAATATTGTTTGTAAACAATGAAGGGTGGTAATGTAAACCAATATTATTTCAGTTATGATGGGATGAGAAGCTTTTGAAAGGTTTATTATTCCTTTTGCAAATTCTACCCTACACGATTGCATGCTAGAAAACTGGTGGTATAGGCCTAAATGATATAATAATAATAACAATAACAACAATAACAACAACAATTGTGCATTTTCTACTGGTTTTAAAATGGTGGACCTGATGATTCCCCATAAACCATAAATTCCATGGTTGAATATGACTTGACTGTAATCCCTTTCCATTTCCAGGTTCACTAGCTTCACATCAAAATGTTATCACAGCAGTTGGTTTCGACGCGTTCAACCGCAACTTTTTTTTTTATGAAACCATCTGTTGTGTTTACCTTGAAAGAGGGCAAAGTGCCTGTGAAAATGTAATCATCCTAAAATAAACGTCCCCTCCCCCCTTTTTCTTGAGCCAGTGCCAAACCTCATGCGGTCTCCCCTAATGTGTCGAGAGAGAGAGGGGCCGGGACACGTTTCAGAAATAAAATCAGATAAAACTTCAAAGACTGTAAAACCAAAGTCATAAAGAGGAAATGGAGAGTGTCAAAGTTGTATTTTCATTTTCTGTTATAGGCTGCCTACTGTTTAATGATTTCCCAGGAAACTGCAGTTTATTTTTAGGCAGACTGCCACCCACAATGGTAATATGATCTTTGAAATAACAGATGAGATAAAAATATTAAATTCTAGTCAGTCATGGCAGCAAACCACTTGTAACAGAGCGGCATTAACCTGCCTGGTAAAAGTGTGCCTGTCCCTTTATGGCTGTCAATTACTGACTCGCTCATATGGGCTCTGATAGCGGATAGGAGAAGAGACGTGACGCGGAAGTGAGAGCGGCGAGTTTGGATGTTTGTTTCAATGAAGGAAGACGTGCAGCCGATATAAAGAACAGTGAGAAAGTGAACCGTATTAGATAATGTTGAAAACGCGCAAGTAAACCTTACCTGGCACGGGATGACCAACGTGGATTAGTCCGGACATCTACCTGATCATCTTCTTCACCAACGCGAACTTCCCGTGGTTTTACATCATTAGAGAGTTGACCTTGTGCAGAATATACCAGATTAATGACGTGAGTATTTCTTTTGGTAGCTTCCTGACCTGCATACACTGTATCATTACTGCTTTTCCGGCTTTCGACATGGATAGTCGCATTAGGAGACCTCGCACATGCACACAATTTGCGACATGTTATCACATGAGGATACTCTCATGTAAAATGTATCGTGTGTGTGTGTGTGAATACAAATTCAAAAAAAAAAACAAAAAAAAATTCATTCATTATTCTCAACTCCCAACAACGGCGTCAAAGCAAATCATCAACAAGGTTTACTATACACTTTCTACTCTCCCTTACTGAAAAAACTAACGCCGTTAATAACGCCGTTATTTATAGCGCCGTTACTCCCATCACTGGGTAGAACACATAGTAGCTTACTACAAAAACCTAGGGGTCCGCAAAGACGACTTCAAACTGGAAATGGTAACAACAGATGAGGTTCTCAAAAAACTGAGCACCCTCCAACCTAACAAGGCCACTGGCCATGACAACATCCCCTCCAAATTCCTCAGAGACTCAGCAGCCGCCATCACCCCAGTCATCACACACATAATAAACCTCTCCATAAAACAGGGACACGTCCCCAAGGACTTAAAAATTGCGAGAGTGACCCCTCTGCACAAAAAGGGCAGTAAATTAGACCCAGGCAACTACCGCCCTGTTTCTATTCTTACCACCATGTCGAAAGTCATGGAAAGAATTGTCTACGAACAGGTTGAAAAGTACCTAGTGGAAAAAAATTTAATCTACGAATTCCAATCTGGCTTCAGAACATCCCACTCCACTGACATGCCTGCTCTATTTGAACGACCACATCAAACAACAGGTGGACGCGGGCAAATACTGCAGCATGGTCATGCTGGAACTACAAAAGGCCTTCGACACTGTCAATCACTCCATTCTGATTGACAAGCTAAAAGCAATTGGTTTTGATAGTCTATCAGTGAGCTGGATGCAATCCTACCTTGAGGGGAGGGAACAGATGGTGGAGGTAAACGGTACCCTATCCCCCCGCCCCCTCACAGTGAGCTGTGGTGTTCCAAAAGGAAGCATACTAGGACCGCTACTGTTCCTAATTTATACAAATGACATGTCGTCAGCTTGTGACTGCAACTTTGGTCTTGTTTGCAGACAACTCAGCCCTGCTGGTCTCTGACAAGAACAAGTTACAGGTTGAAAAAACCCTCAGCTCAGAACTTGGCAGAATCTGCACCTGGCTCGCTGATAAACTATCATTACACCTGGGTAAAACAGAGTCCATTCTCTTCTGATCAAATAACAAACTCAGCAAGACCGACGGCTTCTCAGTTACAGTGGGTGACAATATTGTCACAAGGAAAGATGAAATTACATACCTAGGTTCCATCCTAGAGGCAAATCTTTCCTGTGACAAAATGGCATCCAAGGTAATAAAAAAAGTCAACCAACAAACTCGATTCTTGTACCGGATCTCCTCTCTGGTAAACAAGAATACCCTGAAGACCAGTGATGCAGTGGTGGTACCACTCGGTACCACACCGTCCTAGCAGTTCGCTGAGCAGAAGTGCGCGCACGGATGTGCACGCGCGCACACAAAAATGCGTTCACAACTTTCACTCTACTGTCGCACCGTGCGCCAAGTACCCGGCACTTATCACCTAGTTTTTGCATAGCATAACAAAGAAAGAGAAGTGCAAGACCAAAATACAAGCCCTGTGGGGGGTTTGCTTGAGCTGGTCTGTGCACACGCGAGGGAACATGTATGCGCATGCACGTGCGCGCGCGTGCGCAGGAACGCGCGTGCATGTGGCCTCCAGGCAGTTCTGATATTACGACTGCACCCCTGCTGAAGACTCTGGCAAGAGAACTCATTCAAGGGTACTACGACTATGCTTGCACCTCATGCTACCAAAGCACCTCAAAAGCGCTAAAAACAAAATTACAAACATCTCAAAGCAAACTGGTCAGACTACTGCTTGACCTTACTCCTAGAACCCACCTCACCCCTGCCCACTTTAACAACCTAGGATGGCTTAGAGTAGACGACAGAGTACAGCTACTTGCAATGGGCCTGGTCTACAAGATACACTACACGACCAAGGTACCCATGTACATGTCAAAATACTTCCCAAAGGTCAGTGAATACCACGATCACAACACCAGAGGGAGCTCCACAAATCATGTTAAACCCAGATTCGGCTCAAACAAGGGACTAAACACGTTTCGCAATTATGCCACATCAATGTGGAACGCCCTACCCAAAGCTGTAAAGGAATGTGAATCACTACCCACTTTCAAAACCACTCTCAAAGAACACCTACGGGAGACTGCAATTCGAAACAGGCCCCTGTAAATGTCATAACCCAACCCCCTCCAATGTACAGTAAATTACCAAGTATGGTTTCGTCAATATTCCAATGTACAGTTTTGCTTGTACAGCAAAGTTCTCTCCATGGAAATTAAACTGGATGCTCTCGATCTAAAACTCACTAACATTCCTCCCGCCTCACTGTTTCATCCCTCAAACTATCAGGGATTGCCTACAGGCTTTATTTTCACACAACCTTCAGCATTCAGTACAGTTTCTCCGCTGGCAACGGCCAGCTCAAGTACTGTATCAACCACGGTAACAACCACAACCACTGCGCCAACCACATTATCTACAAGGTCAGTCATCACCAAGAGTATCAAGCTGACTTTTCCAACCTATGGAAGGCCAGATGATGACCCTGATCCACTGAATTATCTGACCAAATGCCATGATTTTCTGGCTCTACAGCCCTTATCCGACTCGGATCTCCTGGCAACATTCAGAACCCTGCTTCATGGTACAGCTTGTGACTGGTGGGAGATTGCCAGATCCTCTGTAACTACATGGAGCCAATTTGAAACTGCTTTTATGTCTGCTTATCTAACTGATGATTATGAAGATGAATGAATGAATGAATGAATGAATGAATGAATGAATGAATGAATGAATGAATGAATGAATGAATGAATGAATGAATGAATGAATGAATGAAAACTTTATTTAACAGATTGCAGAATGGGTACAATACAGTACGGCTCAATACACACAATTGTTAAGGGGATGCAGACCTGAGAAAGACGTTTGTCTTGTTTCCATCAGGGTCCCCCATTTTCAATTCATATAGACATTTATGACATACACAACATACATGACATTTATGGCATAGGGACATATAGGTATTTAGTACTGATACATTTGTGACATAAACGGTATTCAAATATACAGTACTGTTACCCCTAGATCCTGACAGAGTATATACATATGATGGGGAGGGGACTGTACATTAGGAGGGGGTGGGTGGGTGGGAGAGAGATATACATACGGCGGGGAGGGAATATATACATGCAGTGGGGAGGAGACTGTCTATTAGGAGGTGGTGGGGGTTTTGGGCATTTACGGTGGCCAGTTTCGAATTGCAGCCTCCCGTAGGTGCTCTTTAAGAGCCGTTTTGAATGTGGGTAGGGATTCTTGTTTACCAGAGAGGAGATCCGGTACAAGAATCTAGTTCGTTGGTTGACTTTTTTTTATTACATTGGATGCCATTTTGTCACAGGAAAGATTTGCCTCTAGGATGGAACCCAGGTAGGTAATTTCGTCTTTCCTTGTGACAATATTGTCACCCACTGCAACTGAGAAGCCGTCGGTCTTGCTGAGTTTATTATTTGAACCGAAGAGAATGGACTCTGTTTTGCCCATGTGTAATGATAGTTTGTTATCAGCGAGCCATATGCAGATTTTGCCTAGTTCCGAGCTGAGGGTTTTTTCAACCTGCAACTTGTTCTTGTCAGAGACCAGCAGGGCTGAGTCATCCGCAAACAGGAACAAGTTGCAGTCACAGGCTGACGACATGTCATTTGCATAAATTAGGAAGAGTAGCGGTCCTAGTATGCTTCCTTGTGGAACACCACAGCTCACTGTGAGGGGGGTCTGAGTTAGCAGACCGAATCAGAACCAATATCCAAGGAGAGAAGGAAACTATAAGAGACTTCGCTTTCTCTTATTGGGCTCTTTGTAAAAAGTGGAAACCCTCTCTCACTGAAGAGCTCATAGTAAAATGACTTTGAAACACATCAAAACGTATCTTGCAAGTCAACTCCGAGGGCGAGTTCAGACCACCGAGGAGTTGGTGCGTCTGGGAATCCAACTTGAAAGGGATCACAAGCTCCAACTTGAGTATGACAAGAGGGCCAACCTAAGAGCTCCTCAAACTCAGACTAGGACGCCCAGCATTCCAAATTGAGTCCAGGATGGGCCGCCTGTGATTTGTTGGAGATGTAAAGGACAACATCCTCATGGCTCTTGTCCCCAATATAAAGCGCCTGACCACTCCAAATCCTTCAATCGACAACAAAAAACATATTCTGTGCCGAAAGTAACAGCTTGGTGTCCACAGCTGTAACCTCAAAACGACGTTACAAGTCAGCACAACCATCCGTGGAGAACCTCTCTCCGGTTCAGAGTACTTCAAAACAAAGTTCTCCTTGTGGCCCCCCTACCCTATCGGTGGTACCCATCATTCTGGGAGCATGGCGGGGAAAGGCTGTCTTGGATACAGGTGCAAGTTACACCCTTCTTCATGAGTATCTATGGGCGGAGCTCAACAGAACCAAAGAAGATCTTACTCCCTGGGAAGATGGACCTTTGTATATATCTCGCTAATGGACAGGCACAAGTTCCACTTGGTTGGGGGAAGCTGGAAATCGACCTTCACAGGAAACTCTTCACCTTACCGGTGGTCGTGCTGGATCAGAGAGGCCTCGCTTTTGGAGTTGTCCTGGGGTTGAACTTCATTTCTCTCAGTGGGCTGCAAATCAACGTGGCTGACGGAGAATATAGTTTCAAGTCTAACCCTGCAGAAGTCTTTTCATTTCAACCAGGTAGTGCTAATGGTCCTAGGAAGGAGAAACGACACTACACAAGGAAATTATGCCTGATAAGTGCTCTTCCTCCTCCTGTGTTGACACTGGAATCAGTACGCCTGGATGCGAAGGATTATATCCACAATGCTGTCACACAAGCTCAACTGCAAGATGATGAAAAGGAGCAGTTAAGAGGAATTCTTGAGTCTAACCCCAAAGTGTGCACAAATGAGGCGGGGAGAACTGATGTGCTATTTCACAAGATATACCCAACCACCAATGTGCAGATCAAACAAAGGCCTTACAGGATGTCTCCGGGAAAGCAAGCCATTGCTGAGGAACAACTGAAAGATATGCTAAGTGCGGGGATCATCGAACCATCATACTCAGGGTGGGCCTCCCCAGTGGTGCTGGCTCCAAAGAAGGATGGAGTTCACCGTTTTTGTGTGGACTTCAGACGGGTCAATGCTGTGACCGAAACTGATGCGTATCCGCTACCCA
This sequence comes from Notolepis coatsorum, assembly GCF_963971535.1. Classification (NCBI taxonomy): domain Eukaryota; kingdom Metazoa; phylum Chordata; class Actinopteri; order Aulopiformes; family Paralepididae; genus Notolepis; species Notolepis coatsorum. The sequence continues at coordinate 128,282,916 of NC_140169.1, forward strand.
ACATCAAGGAGATCCTTGAATCTCTGGATCAGTGATCTTCTCTACGATTGATCTCAACAGCGGCTATTGGCAAGTGCCCATAGATCCAGAGAGCAAGTCAAAAACTACATTCATAACATCTCGTGGATTGTACCACTTCAACGTAATGCCTTTTGGACTGAAAAATGCTCCTGCGACATTCCAAAGACTAATGGAGACTGTCTTGAGAGATCTCCGTGCTCATATCTGTCTCGTCTACCTCGACGATATCATTATTTATTCTACGTCTGTGACCGAACATTACCAGCATCTACAGCAAGTCATAGAGAGGCTTGCACAAGCGAATCTGACCATCAACCTGAAGTCCAAATTCTGCCTCCAGGAAATAAAGTTTCTTGGACACATCGTCAGTGCCAAAGGAGTTTGTGCAGATTCAAGCCAGTTGCAGTGGGTGACAATATTGTCACAAGGAAAGACGAAATTACCTACCTGGGTTCCATCCTAGAGGCAAATCTTTCCTGTGACAAAATGGCATCCAATGTAATAAAAAAAAGTCAACCAACGAACTAGATTCTTGTACCGGATCTCCTCTCTGGTAAACAAGGTTGAGGCCATCCGAACGTATCCAGTTCCAAAGAATATCAAAGAAGTTCAGCGGTTCCTGGGGTTTGTACCAGAGATTCGTTCCAGGATTCTCCAAGATTGCTGAGCCGATCAATGATCTAAAAAAGAAAGGACGACCATTCATATAGAGTCCTGAGTGCCAGAATGCATTCAACAAACTGAAGGAATGTTCCTATCTTGGGTCATCCCAACCCAGATCATCCTTTTCTTGTATACACTGATGCAAGTGATACCGGTCTTGGAGCCATACTGACACAGAAGAAGGACGTGGTACTGAAGAGGTGCTGGCGTACGCAAGTCGGACATTAAACCGAGCAGAGAGCAACTTTTCTGCAACAGAGAGAGTGCCTTGCAATCATTTGAGTTCTGGAGAAATGGCAGCACTATCTGGAACCATGACTCTTCACTGTCATCACTGATCACTCTGCCTTACAGTGGGTCCTGAGATCCACGAAGACCACAAGTCGTTTGATCAGGTGGGCTCTGCGACTTCAGCGATTCGACTTCATCATTGAATATCGCAAAGGAAAACTGAATGCGCTTTCCAGAATTCCAACAGGTGCTGGATGCAACCTGTATTCCAGCAAGAAGGATTCTGGAACGCTTCCGATATCCCTTGCACAGGTATGGGAGGAACAACACAAAGATGCCAAGATTGAGACCATCTTTAAGACTCTGGCAGAGGAAGGAAGTTCTGTGGAAAAGGACTACTATCGGGTCTATGTCCCTGCAACCCTGATTCCGCAAGTCCTCCAGGCTTACCATGAGAACCCGCTATGTGGACATGGGGGTATCTTCAAAACCTACAAGAGGCTTCAGGAAGTGGCATTCTGGCCAGGAATGTGGACCAATGTCAAGGCACATGTTAAATGCTGTGTGAAGTGTCAGAGCTTGAAGTCCGACAACAGGAAGCCTGCAGGAAGGATTCAGCAACACTCGGTAAGGGGACCAAATGAGTTGCTAGGAGTGGATATAATGGGACCCCTTCCTCTTGAACATTGGAGAACTCAGCAAATCGCTGAAGTTCTCTCTGCTCTGTGTTTTGCTCTGGGATTTCTTTTTTTTCTTTTCTTTAAAGATCGGAGACGTCAGTAAACTGCTATCGGTGAACTTGTCTCCACGCCTCATTTTGCTCTTGAGCGTTGGCTCCTTATAACTAACTGCAGGGTTACATCTCCTTGTTAAGTCTTGCATCGCCCTTATCTGGGGTCGAAATGGTGTTGGTCAGCGATGTCATGGCTCTGCCTGGAGAAGCTACAGCTGTGACAGCAGTAGGCCCATCATGTGAAGCTATACCGTCACCACAGTCACTGCTTTCGTTATCCAAAAACAGAAGACAATATGAAACATCCTGGTAGAGCCTGAATCCTTGGGTGCTGTAGCTCTTTTTACTAGTCTTCCTCCTGTTATTCACATGGCCTTTGGGCTCCTGTTATTCACATGGCCTTTGGGCTCCTCGTTCGGTGTGGTTTTCTTCTTGCTGGGCCGGACCCTGTCCTCTGTCCGGGCCGTCTTAGGTTTCTGGACCTCTGTAGCTCTATGATCCGTGATAAAAGCATCACTTGGGTGGTGAAATGGTGGCATGTCATGGTTATGTTTGCTCAAGTCCTCTGGAACGTTTGCTGGTTCCTGGGTGGCCAACCAGGAGCGCTTCGCTGTGGTCCATGCTTCCTCAACAACGTCATCATCCCGTGCCCCATGGGGGGAGGGGTTTGTTCACAAACGTCCTTGACCACACGAACATCCTTAACCATTACCAATTCTTCTGCCACAGTGTTGAAATGTGGCTCTACGGCACCTGGTTCTGATGCTGCATTGTTTGACAGGGGGCTATCCCTGGTCACTGAAAATAAAAATGTCTCCCTGCATCTTCTGAGGTTCCTTGCAGAGTCTGTACGTCTCTCACTTCTCTGTCTAGTGGTCTCAGGTTCATTGCATTGAGGGGAGGGCAGCGAGTGCCCCCCACGTCTGGCTGTGTGGCATGATCATCCGCCAGGACCTCTTCATATAATGGCTGGTCTTGGGGTGCTGCATTATCCGACTAATTTTCTCCTTCTTCAGATTCATCTCATCCGAGTTGCAGAGCTTTGCTCCTCCCACTTTCGCTGGGAATCATTTTCCTGCCCCTTTGAAATGGTGAATCACTGGGTATCACAAAGGTGACTGCTTTGTTCAACTTTGACACCACATATAAATTCACAGAGCTCCTTCCCTCGGGATTTCCATCCTTGCCAACTCGTTTCTTTTGCTTATTAACGTGACGCGGAAGTGAGAGCGGCGAGTTTGGATGTTTGTTTCAATGAAGGAAGACGTGCAGCCGATATAAAGAACAGTGAGAAAGTGACCCTTATTAGATAATGTTGAAAACGTGCAAGTAAACCTTACCTGGCACGGGATGACCAACGTGGATTAGTCCGGACATCTACCTGATCATCTTCTTCACCCAACGCGAACTTCGGTGCGGTAGGCTATACGCTGCACTGTGTTTGTTTGCCCCTGTTCTGAGTCTGTGACGCAAGCGTCTCCGACTGCAACACAATTCCCCTCTCCAAGCTTCCTACGGGCGGTAGCACATAGCCTACACCTCACGGTCCTCTCCAGCCCTAACCCAAACGCCCCAAGCCCAAACGCCCCTCTCTCCCCCCTGCATTCGCATCACACACAATTGAACACACACACATCTTTTCTTTTGAAATTTTCAATTTTTGGGTCATTCATTTGCTCATTTGCGTGGCGTTCATCACAAACTATTGAGTGTCTGAACTATTGACAAACGCATACATAAGATCACGGACTGAACTGAATTGAGTGACCTGACTGGTTTATGGAAATTTAATACACATGCTGGACTGAAAATGAATTGTTTGTTTTGTGAAATGTTTGCTTATGATTTGAATTGAATCCATTACATGGACATTTTGATTTTGAATTGAGCATGACCTTTGAGTGATTTATGAATTTATAAAAAGGTAATACTGATTGATACATTTTTGCAAACTAACCTATGATTTAGCTTACTAATTAGTCTAGGCCTACTATTAATTAAGTTATTTGTCTACCTTTATGTGGTACAGTCTTATGCCGGAGCTATAGGCCTAATTAACCAATTAAAAAGTAATTTGATTTGCATTGGCAGGTTTTGGCCCGGTCTGGCGCCCAACTGGAAAAATATTAAAGACACTCCACGAGCCACCAGTACAGTAAGACATAGTCAATATTTGTTAAATTTCCTCAAAGGTCTATCTTGGCATTCTGGAACCCCTGTGACCAGCGTCATCATTACATCATCGCTGGAATGTTCACTTCTCGAATTTCTGATCGCATTCGTAAAATGCTCCCTTTTCAATACGGAGAGGATGGATAGAATACAATCCGTTGCCATATTTCCTTTGAACCTGTCATGCAGTGAAGAAGTACTAAAAACAAAACAGTTCCATCATGACAGAAATTGTTTTAGATCGGTCCTTCCATTCCATTCCATAATTACAGGCCGTCCAAGCCGTCTGGCCTAGTTAAAGTCAATCATGGATAGAAGGCGATAGAGGGGAACATTAAACCTAATTGTGAAAGTTGTGAAAGTCAGAATTGATAATTTTTCCACATAAAACCTCTGCATCTGATGAAGTAACCCAACCTAAAGTTAACCCACAACAAAATTAAGTTTGGAGATGAAATAAACAAGGAAACCATTGTCTTTAGTTTTCTTTTCTTTTTTCTTTTCAGGCATTACTCTTTTTTTATTGCATGATTAATGATTTGTATTTATATTTTCCACCAACCATGAGATGAGTGGTTTGGACTGACAGTCGAGTGTCTGAGCCAAGATTCCAACTCCAGATTAGGCTATCTGCTGCGTGCCACTGACAGTATCTAGTCTGCACAGATGACATGACCTGTCTGGGGTTTAACTGAGATGAAAAGCTTTCTCTTTTTTTATTTTGTCTGAAGCGCTCCCCTAACAGCTGGTTGTTTGGATTCTTCTGTTTGTCTCTTTTGGACAGTATTAGTGCTCAGCCATGATGATGGCTGGCTTTTAGAAAACCTCCTATTTGTGTCTGCAGCTCATTGAGTATCTCTCACTGTCTTTTAGGACCTCTTTTCGAAACACACTTGTTTCATTTGGCTGATTTATTGAGTGACTGTTGTGCTTGTTCTCTCTTTGAGGGACATCTGTTTTGATTTGTCACAGAACACACGCAATCAATTTGAATTTGATGCTCCTATTTGAAGTCCTTCAATTAAATTCCTTGAAGTCACAGTAAGAGGAGCTTAAAGGAAAAACACTGGCTCATTCTCTCTCATTGCCTCATCATCGTCATCATCATGTTAGCCAGTTAGATTCCATGGACACCGTTTCAGTCAATCTTCGGTCAGGTTTAGTATGGGGTTGTGTTTTACCTTTGCGTTGCCCACTGATAGCAATGCACTTTAAAAGTATTTTTTAATTCTACCCAAAATACCATGAAGAGAGTACAGTTTATTTGTACATTGTAATTCCATCCAGCTTTAGCTTCACTGTACAACTTCCATTATGTGGTGTAGACCCGAAGGACTTAAAGTCATCTAGAACAGTGTGTGTCTGTCTGTCTGTCTTCCTGTTATTATGGTGCATTCCATTGAAGTGGGAACTAGGAAGAATCATACACACTAACGTTTGTGACATCGTCACCTTAAACTTCGATGCTCCGAGGGAGTTTTGTGAGTTAAGTGAGTTTAACCCACAGCACCGCTACTCACCCCAGTCACTTCACAACATCTGAAGTCCTTCGTGACTGCGCTTCGCGCTACCATCCGTTACACTCACCCTCCTTAAACTCACTCCACCCAAGGCATCCGGGTCAGTCGGCACCAATGTAACGGTTATGGCATCGTCACCTTAAACTTCGATGCCCAGAGGGAGTTTCGAACCCGTGGTCTGCCGCACCACGGGTCAACAGCACAGACCACTATACCAAGAGGTGAATTCACTGCTTTGTAACGTGTCTATGTGTCTTTTGAGGATGAGAGTTAGTTTAACCCTCCAGTCACCCTTGTCGCAATTCTGGTCAAATGGCCTTTTTTTGTGGATAGCGTTGGCTAGATTTGATGTATATGCCAAAAAAGTAGCTCAGTATCACATCTTGGACTCACATTACAATAATCCATGTATTTTTTTTTTCAAAAATCACTATTAATCGCACTGCATAAATGTGTCACACCTTCCACCCTAGTTGCAGAAATGAACAGGGTAGGGTTAGGGCTAAGGTAACCCTAACCCTCACCCTAACCCTAACCCTAATTAAAAAAATCCTGAAAATGAATAAATATTCTGGACTAAAGTTAATAATGATATTCATGAAAAAAAATTGGAACAATACATGAAAAAGATATGTTTTACTGAGATCGCAGTCACTAGGGAGACAGACAGGTAGTGGATTTTTTGAAGGGTGACTGGAGGGTTAACCCATAGTACCGCTACTCACCCCAGTCACTTCACAACATCTGAAGTCCTTCGTGATTGCGCTTCGCGGTACCATCCGTTACACTAGGAAAAATGCAATGGAACGGCCCTCGAAGTCGGAATTCCAAGTAGGAAACTCAGAGATGGTCTCTCAACAAACTCCTTTTGCGAGATGCAGTTATCTGACATAATTTCAACACGTTGGTATCACTATGGATTGTAAACAACATTGTTTACATTTCTCGAAGACGAGATAGATTCAGGTTATTAATACCAGTGTGGTAGCCAAATATAACAGTTTATAATATTTCTCTCAGAAACCAGCCACACAAACACTAGCTGCTTCCATGGTCACCTGTGTTCCTCCCGCAGATAAACTACATATTTGACATATCTATTTATGGTTTCTTTCCGAGCTGGGCATTGGAACGCACTGAGGTCGTAATTCCCATTTTCCAACTGGGAACCTCCGAACCTCCGACTTGGAAAAGGAACAGAGCTGCTGATGTCACTGACTTTATCATGTGCTGAAACAGCTAGAGCAGCCAGCCAACAAGCTCTGAGCTGCCTATCAAGCCATGACAAGAATTAATTCCATTCATCTAATTAATCTAAGACAAAAGTCATGCATGCTAGGTTTCCTGCCATGCTAGTATAGGTACCGGCACTGGAGCTGGTCCCCGGCCACCGCGTTATGTAGTGGCCCACTGCTCCTAAAAAGTCAGGATGGGTCAAAATGCATAGGACGAATTTCCCCAAGGGGATTAATAAAAGTTACAACTTAACTATAAAGGAAGGAATCTGTGTCTGTATGTCTGTCCTTTGCATGTGACTGGCATGTGTATTGCTGTGTCGAGTGTGAAGTTGATCAGATGAGCGGTTCTTGAGAACACTGCAAGCAGCCATACTGCAGTTCTTGAGAACGCTACAAGCAGCCATACAGTTCTTGAGAACGCTGCAAGCAGCCATACTGCAGTTCTTGAGAACGCTGCAAGCAGCCATACTGCAGTTCTTGAGAACGCTGCAAGAAGCCATACTGCAGTTCTTGAGAACGCTGCAAGCAGCCATACTGCAGTTCTTGAGAACGCTGCAAGCAGCAATACCAGGAGCCGAACAATCTGAAAAGTCACGCGTTCCGAAACTGGCATGCACTCGTGGAAATAAATGGGATAAAAATGTGACTTGTATGCCAGAAACCAAGCTACATGGCGAGTGAGTGGCGCGCGGGCTGTTTGTGTTTTCCTTCGGTCGTGACATGCTTTATCAGGGGGGGGTGTCTTGGATGGGGATGTGGTAGGGATTGATGTGTAGGGTGTTTGGGGGACCGGCTGTTCCGGGGGGGTTCACATGCCTTCGAGTGACATTGTACTATTGTACTTATTTTATGCCTATTCCTAAGTCTGCACGTTTACATTGCATTACTTTTATTGTCTTTTATACCTATTCTTATGTCTGCAATTTATGGATTGTTTTTTATTCTGTCAATTGTGTGCTGATTTTATGCCTATGTTCATTTTATACTAATTGCTGTGGGGCACTCTGGACTGCGGTCCATGTGTGAAAAGTAGGGATGTCCGATATTATCGGCCTACCGATATTATCGGCCGATATCGGCATTAAAATGTGATATCGGAAAATATCTATCGGTTTTCAAAATGTATTAAATTCTTTTTTTACATTTCTATAACCTTTATTTACCCAGGCAAGCAAGTAAGAACAAATTCTGATTTTATTTATTGTCAAAAGTATGCATAATGTTGTGTTAATTCCACAACAAGAGATATGTAATGTTAATTACATGAAATTATTAAAAAAAATTGGGGGGGGGGGGGAACCCTGCATATATCGGTATCGGTTGATATCGGTATCGGAAATTAAGAGTTGGACAATATCAGTATATCGGTATCGGTAAAAAAGCCAATATCGAGCATCCCTAGTGAAAAGTACTATATAAATAGTTATTCATATTTATTATTGTTATATTGTAGAAATGTGTGCATTGAAATGTCTGTAAAGTCTCAACAACATTGAAAATAAGGGTGACCTCAATTGTCTTTTCGAGAATAAATAAAGGTTTGAACATGCACTAACAACACACCAGTTTTGCCATATCTTCTTTGGGAATAGAAGTAGATAAACGTTAGCCTTGTGCTAATCACGATTAGTATCACTAATATCAGTGAATGTTTGCTACTCAATATTTAGGTGACACATGTAATTTTTCCTATATCTGTTTGCAGGGGCGTAGCTGGGGGGGGGGGGGGGGGTTAGGATGATTCCAAGGGCCCAGCACTGGGGGGGGGGGGGGGGGGGGGGGGGGGGGGCAGAGAACACTATTATTATCTTTTTATTAATATGGTTTTATTATTATCCTAAAGTAAGTTAATGTAGTTGACTCAAAAGTATAATTGCCTGTATTAGAAAAAAACTTCACAAAAGAAACAAACCGGTGCTTGTTACTCTGTTTGACAGAATGAGCACCCCTCCCTTCTTTCATTGCATGGTTCAGTCCATACACAGCAGCGCACAGCTTGAACAGAGCAGACTGACAGGAAAATGTCCTTTACAGCTCATGAATCAGGAGCTCAGAAACAAAAGAAAAAACGTCAGCAAGAGGAAAATAATAAAAGAGCCATGCAGTCACCAGCTAGCAGTCGACAGCTGGTCACCAAGTATTTTCACAAGAAAGGTATTTATTCACAGAACTTGTTTTGAAGCCCATAATTGTTTTGCCCAAACTTGTTTTGCGGCCATATTTCTTTCTCCAAAGTACAAACAAAGAATCAAGAGCACACCTGTAGTCTTGCGAGAGGTGCAGAAATGGGATGTGGAGTCGGAGGGGACGCTCCAGGCTGCGTTTGAGTGCACAGACTGGAGCGTGTTCCGCGACACAGATAACATTAATGTCTACACGGAGACAGTGCTGGACTATGTTCGTATTTTGGTGGAAGAAACAATCCCCACTACCACAATTAGAGTTTACCCAAATCAAAAACCCTGGGTAGACAAATCCGTCCGTGAAGCTCTGAAAGCGCGCACCAAAGCATACAACGACGGCCTGGTGGCAGGCAACATGAATGACCACAAGGTGGCGCGATACAACGTAAGGAGGACAGTGACAGAGGCCAAACGGCGCTACAGAGATAAAATTTAACTCCAGTTTGAACAGGCTGACTCCAGAGCTATGTGGCAGGGGCTCAAAACGATGACAGACTACAAAGGCACCTCCCTCAAACTGAACAGTGACATCTCCTTAGCAAATGACCTCAATACCTTCTATGCAAGGTTTGATGCTGGTAATAACAACACCAGCCCACAAGCCACGGCAATGGGGGGGGGGGGGGGGGGGGGGTCTGCTGCTGATGGAGACTCAGTGTTCAGGGTAACAGAGCATGAGGTGAGGCGGACCTTTAAAAAAGTGAATATCAGGAAGGCAGCAGGACCGGACGGCATCCCCGGCCGCGTCCTAAAAGTCTGTGCCGACCAACTGGCCCCGGTATTCACTGACATATTTAACCTGTCCTTAGAACAGGCTGTCATCCCCACCTGCCAGAAGAAGTCCACTATTATCCCTGTACCCAAAAAATCCAAGCCTGCTTGCCTCAACGACTACCGCCCTGTAGCTCTCACCTCCATAGCCATGAAGTGCTTTGAGAAGCTAGTAAAGGGCTACATCTGCTCCTCCCTCCCCATCAACATGGACCCCCTGCAATTTGCATACCGCCCCAACAGGTCCACGGAGGACGCCATAGCCCATGTGCTTCACACAGCAGCATCACACCTGGACAAGAGGAAGGGGAACTATGTGAGAATGCTATTCATCGACTACAGCTCGGCATTCAATACCATAGTCCCCTCCAAACTCATAGCCAAGCTCAGGGACCTGGGCTTGAACTATGACCTCTGCCAGTGGGTCTTGGACTTCCTGACGGGCAGACCCCAGGTGGTGAGAGCAGGCAACTGCACCTCCTCATCCATCACCCTCAACATAGGGGCCCCCCAGGGCTGTGTTCTGAGTCCCCTCCTCTACTCCCTGTACACACACGACTGTGTGGCTCAGCGGAGTAGCAACACAATCATCAAATTTGCCGACGACACAGTGGTGGTGGGCCTGATCTCTGCCAACGACGAGAGGGCCTACCTGGAAGAGGTCAAGGTCCTGGCGGGATGGTGCCAGGAAAACAGCCTCTCCCTGAACGTCAGCAAAACAAAGGAGATGATTGTGGACTTCAGGAGGTCGGGGGTCAAGGACTACAGCCCCCTCAGCATCGCCGGGGCACCGGTTGAGAGAGTCAACAGCTTTAAGTACCTCGGAGCCTACATATCCGAGGACTTGACATGGACCACACACATTGACAGTGTTGTGAAGAAGGCACGACAACGCCTCTACTTCCTCAGGGGAAGGAAGTTCCAAGTCAGTCAGAAGATCCTTAAGAACTTCTACTCATGTACAATAGAGAGCATCCTGACTGGCAACATCACCTCCTGGTTTGGGAATAGCACTGCACAAGACCGAAGCAGACTACAAAGAGTGACACGTTCAGCCGAACGCACAATCGGAGGGGGGCTCCCCACCCTCCAGAACATTTACAACAAGCGGTGCAGGGGGAAGGCTAAGAAAATTATTAAGGACTCGAGCCACCCGAACAACTGCCTCTTTGAACTGCTGCGGTCAGGCAAGCGATACCGGAGTCTCAAGGCGAGCACAGAAAGACTCAGAAGAAGCTTCTATCCCCAGGCCATCAGGCTGCTTAACGAACAATGAACACTACACAACAACAACCATCAAACGCACATAGCACACACATCCACACGCACACACTCACTTTAAACAAACACACTGTAGCACCCACTCCCCACACTTTATAGCACACACTCACTTTAAACAAACACACTGTAGCACCCACTCCCCACACTTTATATTTATTGATGAAGAATTGCACTCTGCATTTCTGCTTTGCACTATATAATATTGTACATTAGTACACTGCATAGTATTGTATATTATATGGTAACTCAGTTACGTCTATTCTGCATCGAACATTGTACATATGTCTATACTGAACACTGTGACCTCATTTTCTACTTCTAATTTACATGCTATACTATGTTATTTGATACTATCTTGTCTAGCACAGTCTCTGGAGCGTAACAGTAAGAAGCATTTTGTATGAAAGTATTCTGTACTTCTGTATGACAACTATTAAAGAAACTTGAAACTTGAAACTTAACAGCTTGGCCAACATTTTGTGGCTGACGTTAGCTACCTGTTGCTATCAAAAATTCGATGAGTGTAGATGAGCCCAGTGAATTTGTATCGAGCAGCTATGCCCTTTTGCTATAGCTAGCTAACCTAACCTGTACCAGAAGGTCAGAGTGAGGGAGCTGGAGGCCTCACTGACGGGGTAGTGACACCTACCTGCAGGGTGTACCAGAAGGTCAGAGTGAGGGAGCTGGAGGCCTCACTGACGGGGTAGTGACACGTATACCTGCAGGGTGTACCAGAAGGTCAGAGTGAGGGAGCTGGAGGCCTCACTGACGGGGTAGTGACACCTACCTGCAGGGTGTACCAGAAGGTCAGAGTGAGGGAGCTGGAGGCCTCACTGACGGGGTAGTGACACGTATACCTGCAGGGTGTACCAGAAGGTCCGAGTGAGGGAGCTGGAGGCCTCACTGACGGGCAGTGTTGTGCTAGTTACTGAAAAATAGTAACTCAGTTACTTTACTAGTTACTCATTTCAAAAGTAACTCTGTTACTTTACTAGTTACTTACACCCAAAAGTAATGCGTTACTGTGAAAAGTAACTATTTAGTTACTTGAAAGAAAAAAAAAGATTGCTCCCATGCCCGGCTTACAGATACTCAAAATCGGTTGATCAACTTGACAGTTTCCATTCACATCACTGAACTCTGCTAAGCAATGTGGTCTAGATACAAACACAAATCTGACACAAATACAAATGTCCAGACGTAATAAGAAATGCACCGTGCCTAAACACCGTTGCAAGACGGTTATAATGAAACGCTCCGGCGACAGACATCAAGGCTGTTCCTTCAAGCACTTATTTTCAACCTAGAACCTAAACGTGCATGCGCTCAACGTTTAGGTTGAGCGCATGCACGTTTAGGTTCTAGGTTGAAAATAAGTGCTTGAAGGAACAGCCTTGATGTCTGTCGCCGGAGCGTTTCATTATAACCGTCTTGCAACGTTGTTTAAGATATCAATCGTGCATTGCAACGTTAGAATAGTTAGGATATCAATTGTGCATGAAAGGACTATATTTATATTGTTTGATTAGTATTGATGAGATTCCCTGGCAGATTCGTAGTCAAAAATCCGTTGATCAACTTGAGTTTCCATTCATTTACATTCACATCACTGCACTCACCAGTGTCTGTCGAGATGTAACGTTAGTCCAGCAGCCCCTTAAACATTTTCTTTATCTCATTTCCATGTTGTACTGTATATTCTCTCTCCAAGTAGTTGGAAAAAGTTTTCCGTCCCATTTGCTGTGTGTCGCCTCACCTGGTATCATTCTACGTGGGTGGCGAGTGGATTTGGATGAGTCCTGGTAGTTAACGTTAGACTCCAGTATCTTTGAGCCAAAACACAAATGACATAACTAAAACGTTATTTTCTTTTCGCTCGACAAAAGAGAAATATGCGAGTAGCTGGGCGCTGCCATTATCAGTCAGGATCAGGAATAGTAAACAAAACACGCCCCCAGCATAGCGTTTCCCCGCAGCCAGACAGGATATGAGGATAATAATAATAATAATAATAATCACTACCGCTCGCTATCAATCTACGCCGTATATAACGCAAATAACGCAGTAACGAACCATTCAGTAACGCTACAGCGTTACTAAATTTCAAAAGTAATGCGTTAGAGTACTAGTTATCGCCAAAAGTAACTTCGTTACTGTAACGCGTTAGTCCCAACACTGCTGACGGGGTAGTGACACCTACCTGCAGGATCAGTACCCCTTCCCTCAGGCCAGCTCCCGGTTGAAGGAGAGGGAGGTAAAGCAGCAGGGCTTGGGGTTAACAAACAGATTTTAAATATGCTTACCATGCATTGAATACAACTTTAGGTAATATTCACATTTAGTTACTCTAGTTCTTCCAGTAATTGCAATACCATTGACCACTGGCACATTAAATTGAGGTTGTTACAGTAGCTATAGCTAGATTTGAGCAATTGGAAAAGATCTATACAAATTATTATTATTATTATTATTATTATTATTATTATTATTATTATTATTATTATTATTATTATTATTATTATTATTATTATTATTATTATTATTATTATTATTATTATTATTATTATTATTATTATTATTATTATTATTATTATTATTATTATTATTATAACAATTAAGAGATAGCTCGAGCTGTACTGTGTTATTACTATTATAGGGAATTTTTATAAATTATGTACACTATGGATACTCTCTAGAGTCAGGGCCCTCGAGCAAGGCAGCCAACGAGGAGAGCAGAGGTGAAGAGGCAGAAGTACCAGTACAAGAAGAAGTTGAGGACCATGAAAGCACAGATGAGGAGGAAGCAGCTATGGACAGTCAATGTCAGGGACAAAGTGAGGCTCCGACACAGGATTCCACAGATACTGAGCCACCTGTAGTGGTGTCTGAGGTAGAAGATCTGCTATTGAATTTAATTGAAAACCTTTATTTATCCCTGAGGGGAGATTCAGATGTCCATTACAGCATAACGTTAGGTTATAACTATAACCAAGTTCTGTTAGGAATGGTGACTCTCGGCGTCACTCACGCACTGTACCTCGCTTGTGCACGCGCACTGAATAAAATTCCACAATGTACCTTTATCCCAATATTCGTCTGACGACACCCCTCATCAGCTTACCTTCATAAGCAGGTGTGTGGCCACCTACTCGCCTCCTTCCCAAGCTTTCACCACAAGGTGAGATCAAGGGCTGCAGCGGCGTCGGACGCCGAGCGTCACCATTACTAACAGAACTTGGTTATAGTTATAACCTAACGTTCTGTATCGTAACGGCTTTTTAATAACAAAGAAAGAAGCATCAACAACATAAAACCCAAGCTGCACAGCCGGGAGTAAAAACTGTTTACATTTTTACATCCAGTCACCCCTTACTTAGAGGGTTTAGACCGAAATTCCCCAGAAAGCCTTCCCACATGAGTCGTAGTATGAAAAAGACATGTCAACTGTGAGTCACGTGACCAACTGACTCAAGTTTACACATAAAATCGAGCGTAGCAGACCCGTAAGCCCTACGCTCTAACCCGACACTTTAACACCACAGACCTTACGTAAAGATCTAACTCACGGAAGCCATCGTCATAGCAACGTATATGCTATGACGGGGGGAAACCCCGCACACGACTCCTGTTTGTAATAGGAGCCGTGTCAGGACAACCCTTCCCCCCCCCCCTCCCCCGCCAAGTCGTTGAACGGCTCGCCCCTGACTGGCTCAACAGGAAATGAGAAAAAATCCCCTTGACCAATCAAGTGGGAAGGAGGGGTTTGTTTTGGCACCCCCTCACAAAAACCCCTTTTTCCCTACACACAATAACAACTGTAGCATTTTGAGACCTTTGGTAGAACGCTAATGTATAGCGTAAGCTAATACAATGCCCGCTACCCACAGACTGTGAACAGGATTTATAACAAAACCAAGTCGTGTGTGTGTGAATCCTACACCCGCTTTCTATGTTGTACATAGAAAAAACACTGACAGAGAGTATAACGGCTAGGCCGTGGAACGTGTGTATATGAGTATTACTGCAACTAACACAACAGTGTTGTGGATCAACATTACTTTGCTTAAGCAACAGATCATACAACCAGCTTCTACCTGCATGTGGAGCGTCAGGCTAAGATAGAACCCTTCTATGACTGAGTGTATGCTTGCAGACCTTGCTTAATCTCATAACACGAACGTGCCTCATCCCTCAATGTAACAATGCAGATTCACATTTCGCAACCTCATCATATGTATTGTTGAAGAAACACACAGTTTGTTTGGCCAAATAATATAGTCCCCCTTTAAGGGGACTTTTTATTTATTTAGGCACAAAATGATCATGAGGGCCGGGGAGGGTATAGAGGGGACCACAGGGGGAAAAAAAGCACTCAGCGGCGTCTGCTGCCTCGAGCCGCTCGGGTTTTGTCACCCCGAGAAGCCCCGGAGGGACGGTAGTTAATCGGCTGCTGGTCTCGTCGTTCCCTACCGTCTCCTCCGGTCGTGGATGGGCCGGCGGCAGCAGAATCACCGTCTCTCCTCCTGGCCTTCTTGGACGGGCCAGCAGTGGTAGGCACGGCGGAGGGAGCTCGACGTCGTGGAAGCCTTCTGACTCCACCGGCAAGGACGGGAGGCGGAAAATGGGGTTGGAGAACGGATCTCTCCTCTGCCATCTCTCTGCACGTTGAGGTCATCAGCTGCAGGGCCTTCCCGAATAGTCCAGCATCGGAGAGATTGGCCGTCAGAAGAGTGCAGTACAGCTCCTGCCGCCTGGGTGATCTGATCGCGTTGCACCTCGGTCAGATCCGTGCCGCCCATCATTATCCCCGATACAAATCTAACCAGCTGCGCGATGTTAGAAGCAGCAGCCAGCGACTGTGTACCAGCGATAAATGACTGGTCACCCCAATATGCCAATCGCCTAGCCGATTTTCCTTGGAGAACCGGCTTGCATAACGGCTCCCACACCACATCCGGACAGAGGAGAGCGGCCATCGGCCTATCAAGCTGTGGCACGCCCTCTCTCATACCTTTGACCAACCCCGCCACCCGCGTAACTGGTACGTAGGCGGGGGTAAGTCCCATGATGTGAGACACCACCTGGCCCCGACGAACATAGGCCCCCATTGAGGGGAAAAATGGGTAGACAACGTCCACCCCTCTCACTGGGCGACGCTGCCAGAGATGACCTATGAGATCATCGGGGGCAGGAGCAGGCAATGGCTGCGGCAGCGGCACAGCGTTTGCAGCGGCAGCTACCGCCATGAGCTCGGGGAACAAAGCCTGCAGTTCCCCCTGCTGACCTTCCTCCACCGAACCCGCATCCCTCACATGCAGCAGGCTTCGACCGGTTGAGGAGCCACAGTCTGATGTGGCTGATAGCAGGGCATCCTGCCGATGAGGCCGAGGTGGTTCCCCGACATCCTCGAACAAGGCGCCTCAAGGAGACATTTCTCCCCCCTCCAGTGTTACCTGGACAGGAGGGATACTCGTCTCCACAGGGCCTTCAAACAAGAATCCGTCCGACTCTTCCATGTAATCCTCAGTTTCCATCGGGCATGCAGAGACCGACGCATCCTCGCTGGTCTCCAGCAATTCCCCAAACCCAGGCCGTTCGCGCCTGCAGGACACCATCTTGCGACGTGAACGGGCAGACGCGAAAAGTTTGCGTCGCAAATCCTCCGGAACCAAAGGAACCGGCCGCTCACGAACGGACGATTCCCCGGAACCAGAGTCGGGATCAGGCCACCGCCGGGGCGGCGGCACCAATGCACCGGCTCCTCGGAGAGGCAAATTGTTATAGCCCGTCCTGGCCCTGCCTGGTTGTGGAGCCTGATTGCCACTGGCACAAAGGACTGCCCGAAGCGCTTTGTGGTATGTCGGGGGGGGATAAGTCTGTGGCTAAACGTGGACCGCATTGCGGTCAGCTCATCATGGAGGGGGTGGCAGGGGTTCTCAAGGATAGCATACAGCTTCCTCCTCATCCTCCCCCACCACCGCCAGACTGTCCAGGTCCGCTCCCACCACAGAGCTTGCTTTTTTGACCAGTTTGTTTATTTTGTCTGTGTTGGTGTTGCCCCCCAGCATACCACAGCGAAGAAGAGGGCACCAGCAACCACAGACTGGTAGAACATCTGCAGCAGTTTGCTGCAGACATTAAAAGACCTGAGCCCTCTCAGGAAGAACAGTCTGCTCTGTCCCTTCCTGTAGAGGGCCTCGATGTTGTCCATCCAGTCCAGTTTACTATCACTTGACCCAGGGTTGTTCCCAGCCTAGTGCGACTCAAGGTTCTTTGGTAGACTATTGCATTGGTCCATTCATTGAAGATGAACGCAATGCAACATCCTTTACTAGGCTCACCCACCAACAGTTCAGGTGCTGAACTGCTGATCCGAATGTATAGGTAAAAACCATATTATGCGTTTTCATAATAATTTTTTTTTTTGCACTCTTCCACGCGCTCGCATGGATTGGGGGCCCACAAATGTATTATTTCATGGGGCCCAGAATCTACAGCTACACCCCTGTCTGTTTGGATGTCAATGGGATATGGCAGCTAGCAAGCTTGTCACATTGATTGCCTGGCGCCTACACCATTGTTAGACTATCACTCTTGTTTTTGATTTTTTACAAGGAAGCAGAGGCGGAGCTTCCTATAGGCGACATAGGCGGTTGCCTAGAGCACCACCCAGAGGGGGGCGCCAAAAACTTTGACCAGAAAAAAGAAAAAAAACATACATACAAACATAGGTCTGGCTCTGCAAGGTTGCTTCCTGACCTATAGGTGGAGAGAGGAGGCAGCAACTATCTGAGTCTTAAAGTGTTGTATAAGATAATGGGAAAGGGACTGGGGCACGTCACCAAACAATTTACCGCTTTTTTACAGTGCAGACTGTGGAGAGCAAGTTGTGCATAGTCTTTTGTACTTTTTTACAGTTTGAAAAAGCTTTTCGGCCAGGAAAATGACATCTACAACAACACTCTCTCTCTCTCCTCTTTCAAATAATCGTAATCGGTCAACTAACAAGTGTGAAAGTGAGATCTATAGCCAACAAAATGCATGGTGTTAGCTATTAAAGCCCTATAGTCACATGGAAATAGTATTACAGGGACCTCTAGTCATTAGTAATAACTGGACTAGTATTACAGGGACCTCTAGGCATGAGTAATAACTGGAATAGTATTACAGGGACCTCTAGTCATTAGTAATAACTGGAATAGTATTACAGGGACCTCTAGTAGTAATAACTGGAATAGTATTACAGGGACCTCTAGTAATTAGTACTAACTGGAATAGTAGTACAGGGACCTCTAGTAATGTGTAATAATCAGAATAATGTGTGATTTAATCCCATGTGAATGTGCCATGTCTGTAATTTGTAAAGATTCCAGCACAAATGAACTACCATAATTCAGCACACATAGGTCATCTGATAATATTAGTTCTGTGCAAATCACAATCTCAGTAATTGTAGGGTCGTAATTAGTTCTTGGTAGTATCCATAGTAGTATCAATACAGGAGTTTTAAATGCTATATATTAACTACTTTTCCTCTGCTGGATTGTCATAGATTTGATTCATCATTGGAAAAGTATTTAATTTCTCTGCATGATTCCATTTTTGCACAAGGCAGTGGCTTTGTTATAAATGGGTTTGAGGTGCCATTTGAAACAGGGTCCGGGTAATTTTCTATCATCACAGGTCCCCAGGAGCCCAATACTAGTCCAGTCCAAATAGGGATATTTTACACCAGATGAAGAGAAATGTACTATTTCTTTGATTTTGTCTGCATCCATTCTCAACGTGTCAGAGACTGACTTTGCACTGCTGAGAAGTTTCACTTTCACTCTTGGTTGCCAGGTTGTGTAGGAATAATTAAGCGTTGTGAATGATCGAAAAATTAGGTCCTCAAATCCAAATCCACAAATCCTCCAAAAACAGATGAAATATGTGTCACTGTGGTATTACAACTATTTTGTGGGGAAGGATGTGAGATCAACACGATAAATTACCAAAAGGGAGCACACGTGGGAGAAAAAAGAACTAGAGAAACCAGTTAAAAACGGGACTGTTGGCAGGAACGTGATTATCTGCCTGATGTAGCATATTCCATCATTGTACATATCATCAGTAATGTGTAACACCCCGTCGTGACATAGAGCGACGCGAGCGAGCGAGAAAAAGTGATTAAAATGTATTCGTTTCAATCAGACTATCCTGACCTGCCGCGAGCGACAGCGAACTGAGCAGCGATGTCGTTCACCCCTCAAATATTCGCTCGCTGTGTCTCTAGTTGAGCAAATTACGCGGCCGAGTCCCGCCCCTAAACACTTTTTATTGGTCGAGAATCGCAGGCTGCTTTGCCCCTGTGCTTCCAGGTAACACACACACATACACACTCGGACACGCTCCGCGTCATATCAGGACAGTGTCGCGCGCGATTTCGTCTCCAGTTCGCTCGCTCGTTGGCTGTCAGGAAGCGGCGTAAGAGAGACGTTTCTTTTCTCTGCACCACCTTTCACACAGAGCAAATTCAACCTACAATTTAAGGAGAAGCTCATTGAATTCTTGCAGTTTAATGCTGGATTGGTACAGGACCCCAGAATTTTATGGAATTCGGTTAAGGGGTTTATTAGAAGTAACACCACTCTATTTGCTTCCGATCTCCGCAAGGGTCGTCTCTCCAAGTTGGTAGAATTGGAAGAGCTTCATAAAACAATGATGTCTTCTTGTTACGATTAGGGGGAGAACAGAACCCAGTAAGCAGAAGGATGGAGGAGCCCAGAACTACAAAATGACAGAGAACGAGACGGTGGTTGCTCTTCACAAAAGGTGGTGTTCTATTTATTTCAGAACTGAGAGAAGGCAAGACTAAACTACAAATAACAAAAGAACATAAACGGTGCAGCAGTGCTGGTACTAGTGAAACAGAACTTGAGAATACGGAAAATAACAGTAAACAACAAAACACTACACTTACTCAGAATGACAACACAGTGCAACATGACGAGGGCAGGAACGGGGAGGAACAGGAAGTATGTCGCCACACAGAACAGAGGAAGACAACATACTTAAATACTATGCTAATTATAAGTGACAACACCTGGTGAGGCCAGTCCAAACATACAGAAACAATAAACCACAAACTAGACTAAACCAATACACAACAATAACAAAGGCAATATCACAAACCACAACCAGACAAGGGAAAGACCATTACACAAGGAAGGGAAAAGGCCAGGACTGTTATGGTTTGTAACCGACCCCAATCGCACAACACAAGACAGGTATGAGAGTAAGCCAAGAACTGGGCATTTATTGAAAACAACGGAAAACGGCACTGTCCCTTTAAGGGAGAACACAAATTACAGGAAAACATGAACTTGGGAAAAATAGGCACAGTGCCCTTAAGAGGCGAGCTGGCTAAGGGGAAGGCTAAGGGAAGGCTAACGGACTGGGCCAGGGCAAGGGACAAGGCAGGAACAGGGAGGACTAGGAGGACTAGAAGGACTGGACAGGGAGGACTAGGAGGACTAGAGAGGGGAAACAGGGACAGAGGCCCGCGGAGGCGGGCTGGGGACAGGGAGGAACAGGAGGACTAGAAGGACTGGACAGGGAGGACTAGGAGGACAAGAAGGACTGGACAGGGAGGACTAGGAGGACTAGGAGGACTGGACAGGGACAGAGAGAAAACAGGGTAAAGGCCTTGGACAGGGCGAGGGCTGGAGCTGCTTACAGGGAGGAGTAGGAGGGCGCAGGCTAGACGTCTGGAGGAGAGCGCGCAGGCTCGGAGAGCACATCTGGCGCGGAGGTCTGAGTGGTGCGCGTCTGCTTGGAGTACGCGCCGGTACGGAGAGCGCATCTGGCGTGGAGGTCTGAGTGGTGCGCGTCTGCTTGGAGTACACGCCGGTACGGAGAGCGCATCTGGCGCGGAGGTCTGAGTGGTGCGCGTCTGCTTGGAGTACGCGCCGGTACGGAGAGCGCATCTGGCGCGGAGGTCTGAGTGGTGCGCGTCTGCTGGGAGTACGCGCCGGTACGGAGAGCGCATCTGGCGCGGAGTCTGGATGCGCGTCTGGATGCGCGTCTGGAGTGAAGAGCGCGTCTGGCTCGGAGGTCTGGATGCGCATCTGGATGCGCGTCTGGAGTGAAGAGCGCGTCTGGCTCGGAGGTCTGGATGCGCGTCTGGATGCGCGTCTGGAGTGAAGATCGCGTCTGGCTCGGAGGTCTGGATGCGCGTCTGGATGCGCGTCTGGAGTGAGGAGCGCGTCTGGCTCGGAGGTCTGGATGCGCGTCTGGATGCGCGTCTGGAGTGAAGAGCGCGTCTGGCTCGGAGGTCTGGATGCGCGTCTGGATGCGCGTCTGGAGTGAGGAGCGCGTCTGGCTCGGAGGTCTGGAGTGGAACACTGGAATACCTCCCGTAGAGGTTTAGAGAGCGCAGTACAGTGTCTCCCTCCAGGCAAACGGCGACAGGAGGCGAAGGCTTGAGCGCATCTCACGCCGGAGATAAAACAGCATACAGACAGAAACAGAAACTCCCGTAGGAGCCTACAGACAGAGAACCTCCCGAAGGAGTTTGGTGATAGAGATATGATACGGAACGACCCGACCCGGACTGAGGGGAAGAGCGAGGTATTTAAAGCCCAACAGGGGCGCTAATTAAAATACACATCAGGTGCGTGAAGGTAATTGATACTTGAACTAGAAGAGTGTGTTCGGCACGAACCAATCAAACAGATACTGACAGAAAGTCCAAGGGTGTGGGCTGCTGAAGAGCAGTCGAGGCTAAACGAGCGCGAGGGTGGGGGCTGGAGAAGTGAGGAGACAGGGAATTAAAGGTCCAGGGAGAGGCGAACCTCACAGTACTCCCCCCTCCACGGGAGCCACCGGGCGACCCAAAAACACAGACAGAGGGGCAGGGGAAAAAACAAGGCAACAAACAAAAAGTACTGGGCCATGCTAGCAGGGGAAGCTACAACAAAAGCGGGGCTAGCAAGGAACAGGGTAGCTGAGGGGTAACCAGGGTAGCAGAGGGGTAACTAGGGTAGCCGAAGGGGTAACTAGAGGAGCTGAGGGGTAACTAGAGGAGCTGAGGGGTAACTAGAGGAGCTGAGGGGTAACTAGAGGAGCTGAGGGGTAACTAGAGGAGCTGAGGGGTAACTATGAGGAGCACCGGGAAGGGGCTAGCAGAGGGAAAGGGTAGCTGCCAGGGCACTGATAGCTACAGGGCCTATGCTAGCTGTACTGCTACATTAACATAGAGGCTGCGCTAGCTGCCGGAGCTAGGCTAGCAGACAGGGCTGGAACAGGGGCACTGGAGAGGGGAACAGGGAAGGGGCTAGCAGAGGGAAAGGGTAGCTGACAGGGCACTGATAGCTACAGGGCCTATGCTAGCTGTACTGCTACATTAACATAGAGGCTGCGCTAGCTGCCGGGGCTAAGCTAGCAGACTGGGGCCATGCTGGTAGTAGAGGCCTAACAAGCTGCAGGGGAGCTAACGAGGCTAACAGGGAAGCAAACAGGGGAGTCAACAGGCTAACAGGGGAGCTAACAGGGGAGACTAACAAGCTAACAGGGGAGCTAACAGGGCTAACAGGGAAGCTAACAGGGCTTACAGGGGAGCTAACAGGGAAGCTAACAGGGGAGACTAACAGGCTAAACAGGGGAGCTGACAGGGAAGCTAACAGGGGAGTCAACAGGGGAACTAACAGGGGAACTAGAGGGGAAAAAAAAAAGACAAACTCAACATACACCGTCTGTGCTGGCTGGGGTCGTCGACTGGTCGGGTCGTACTGTTATGGTTTGTAACCGACCCCAATCGCACAACACAAGACAGGTATGAGAGTAAGCCAAGAACTGGGCATTTATTGAAAACAACGGAAAACGGCACTGTCCCTTTAAGGGAGAACACAAATTACAGGAAAACATGAACTTGGGAAAAATAGGCACAGTGCCCTTAAGAGGCGAGCTGGCTAAGGGGAAGGCTAAGGGAAGGCTAACGGACTGGGCCAGGGCAAGGGACAAGGCAGGAACAGGGAGGACTAGGAGGACTAGAAGGACTGGACAGGGAGGACTAGGAGGACTAGAGAGGGGAAACAGGGACAGAGGCCCGCGGAGGCGGGCTGGGGACAGGGAGGAACAGGAGGACTAGAAGGACTGGACAGGGAGGACTAGGAGGACAAGAAGGACTGGACAGGGAGGACTAGGAGGACTAGGAGGACTGGATAGGGACAGAGAGAAAACAGGGTAAAGGCCTTGGACAGGGCGAGGGCTGGAGCTGCTTACAGGGAGGAGTAGGAGGGCGCAGGCTAGACGTCTGGAGGAGAGCGCGCAGGCTCAGAGAGCGCATCTGGCGCGGAGGTCTGAGTGGTGCGCGTCTGCTTGGAGTATGCGCCGGTACGGAGAGCGCATCTGGCGCGGAGGTCTGAGTGGTGCGCGTCTGCTTGGAGTACGCGCCGGTACGGAGAGCGCATCTGGCGCGGAGGTCTGAGTGGTGCGCGTCTGCTTGGAGTACGCGCCGGTACGGAGAGCGCATCTGGCGCGGAGGTCTGAGTGGTGCGCGTCTGCTGGGAGTACGCGCCGGTACGGAGAGCGCATCTGGCGCGGAGTCTGGATGCGCGTCTGGATGCGCGTCTGGAGTGAAGAGCGCGTCTGGCTCGGAGGTCTGGATGCGCGTCTGGATGCGCGTCTGGAGTGAAGAGCGCGTCTGGCTCGGAGGTCTGGATGCGCGTCTGGATGCGCGTCTGGCGTGAAGAGCGCGTCTGGCTCGGAGGTCTGGATGCGCGTCTGGATGCGCGTCTGGAGTGAGGAGCGCGTCTGGCTCGGAGGTCTGGATGCGCGTCTGGATGCGCGTCTGGAGTGAGGAGCGCGTCTGGCTCGGAGGTCTGGAGTGGAACACTGGAATACCTCCCGTAGAGGTTTAGAGAGCGCAGTACAGTGTCTCCCTCCAGGCAAACGGCGACAGGAGGCGAAGGCTTGAGCGCATCTCACGCCGGAGATAAAACAGCATACAGACAGAAACAGAAACTCCCGTAGGAGCCTACAGACAGAGAACCTCCCGAAGGAGTTTGGTGATAGAGATATGATACGGAACGACCCGACCCAGACTGAGGGGAAGAGCGAGGTATTTAAAGCCCAACAGGGGCGCTAATTAGAATACACATCAGGTGCGTGAAGGTAATTGATACTTGAACTAGAAGAGTGTGTTCGGCACGAACCAATCAAACAGATACTGACAGAAAGTCCAAGGGTGTGGGCTGCTGAAGAGCAGTCGAGGCTAAACGAGCGCGAGGGTGGGGGCTGGAGAAAGTGAGGAGACAGGGAATTAAAGGTCCAGGGAGAGGCGAACCTCACAAGGACAATAAACATGAAGCAATCAAATCAACAATAACAAAGAAACACAAAATGGTGGCTTGTCTCATCTGGCCCATCTGATGGTGACCACTAGGAGGTAGGAGACCAGGTAGGAGACCACTGTCAGGAGGTAGGAGACCAATGTTAGAAGGGAGGAAATGTTCACTGTTCCTTTCATAACCGGCCCAGCCAGGGCCGGCCATAGGAACGTTACACTTCTATGTGTAGCCGGTACAACACTGTACCTGCCAAACACTTCGACCATGCCTTGAGTGGGAGTTGAACCCCGGGCGTCCGCACCGGGGCCAGCAACACAGACCGCTGTGCCAAGAAAGGATATCCTCTCTAAGCGCTCAGTCTGGATGCCTCAGGGGAGTGAGTTTTACTTCTATGCACCGTAGTCACACTATCGCGGTACATATCCGTTACATATGCAGCACAGCTACTCTAGCCGACTGGAGCTCCAAATTAAGGTGGTGAAAAAGGAGATTAACTCCATTTTAAGACAACAGTCTGAATTTCAAATGCACAGAACAAGACAACACTACTACTTTCATGGCTCTAGACCTAGTCACCTACTAGCTATGAAGATACGGGCCAGTGAACAATTTGTAAATATCCCTGCCATTAAGGACCAACAGGGGGAGATAACCACCAACACCAACAAAATCAACAATACATTTCGCTCGTTTTATTCCAACCTGTACGAGTCAGAAGTGGTCTATGATCATACCAAGCTGGAGGACTATCGTAGTCAAATTAACTTACCACAAATCTCAGAGGATGACGCTAAACGGTTAGCTGAACCTATCACACTAGATGAGCTCAGGGAGGCGATTGCTGACATGCAGCGGGGCAAGGCAACTCTATACTGCGTTCTGGGATGTACTCGGCCCCTTATTACTTTCAATGATTTTACACTCCGTCAATGATGGCAATTTTTCCAGGGATGTCAATATGGCACTTATATCTGTCCTACTCAAGAAAGATAAGGATCCCACGGAATGTGGCAGCTATAGACCCTTAGGTGTCCTCGGAGCCGATCTCAAGCTATATGCTAAGGTGCTAGCCATCCGACTTCAAAAGCATGTGACATCTCTAGTCAATTAAGGGCACACATCACCATATCAGCTCATACGCAGATGATGTACTCCTATTTATGCAGAACCCCGCCGTCTCTCTACCTCATCTTCTCCAAGTAATAGATGATTTTGGCAGTCTATCTGGATTTAAGATCAACTGGCCGAAATCAGCCTTCCTTCCACTCAATGAGACTGCGAAGGCAACCATCCTCCCAGCAAACATACTCATGGTAGAGCACTTTAAGTGTCTTGGGATTGAAATATTCCCCACTATTAACCAGACAGTAAAGTATAACTACTCCAGCTTGGGTGACAGGATTACGAATGATTTTAACAGGTGGTCCAAATAAAAAAACTCATTACAGGCCCGTGCCTCAATAATTAAGATGAATGTTTTACCCAGAATTAACTTTATCAGCTCCATGCTACCGTTATCTCCTCCTGTTGGTTACTGGCAAAAACTGCACTCTGCTGCATATAAATTAGTCTGGAACAACAAACGCCCACGCTTAAAGAGATCCACTGCACAGAGGAGTAAACTCGATGGGGGTTTAGCATTTCCAGACTTCAAATATTATTTTCAAGCTTACTCTTTGAGACCTCTCATCACTTGGTTTGACGCTCATGCAGCCGTGTCCTGGCGACCATTTGAGGAGAATATAGTGACCCCTTATAGATTTGATTTTGATTTTATTGATGGATTAAAAACACACAACAAGGATCCAAAGGATAACATGAGAAAGAGTAAAACCCTTATCTCCGTCATGGTCCCAGGGCTGTTAGGCCACAACAAAAAAACACGACAATAACACAACACTCATACATTTAAAACATTATAAGACTAACCTAACGCTAAAATTGTATACCCCACAATAACTAAAAACTGACAATAACACAAAACTCATACATTTAAAACATTAAAAGACTAACCTATTGCTAAAATTGTATACCCCACAATAACTAAAAACTGATTGGAAACCCATTCAAACTATAGGGGGCTATTCTTCTATTCTGTCCATGAGCCACTTCCTGACGCTTCTCTTGAAGCTGTGGAGGCTCAAGCTCTGCTTGATGGGGAGAGGCAGCTTGTTCCAATCCTGGGCTCCAGAGAAAGTAAGGGAGCATTGGCCCAGTTTCGATCGGAAAGAAGCAGGCTTCAGGTTTGCTATGCTTGCTCTAGTTCTGTGGTTGTGGGATTCGTTGACCGGGGTGAAGTAGTTTTGGAGGTATCTAGGGGACCTTTGGTTTATAATATTGTGCACTATGTTCAGTCTGAGCTGGGTAACTCTGGCCTCTATAGGAAGCCAGTTTAGCTCCTGGAAGTGACTCCTCCCTATGTGGGTGCGAGGGCCAAGACCCATTACCACCCTTACTAGCTTATTTTGGGAAACCTGAAGCTTCTTTTTTATGTTCACTGACAGGCCCTCGAACCACGATACGCTACCATAGTCAAAGTGGCAGAGTACTAGGCTATTTGCTAATAGCCTGAGGCTATCTCTGCCAAGGAGGTTGGCTTTCCTAGCTAGGTACCTGGTGCAGGCGTTGACTTTGCCCAGTACTTGGGAGGCCATAGCCTCCCCATCTAGGCTCCCGTCTATCATACAGCCTAGATACTTCGCTTTTTTTTGCTGTTTTAGGGTTACAGCTCCTAGCTGGATATTAAACTCCCGTGCTTTCCTGAGCTTGGGCTTGGAGGCTAATAGTACTGCCTCTGTTTTACCTAGGTGAAGAGAAAGCCTGTTGTCCGAAAGCCACCTGCTGACCCCTGCAAGTTCTTCACCTAGCATCTGTTCTAGTGTGTTCTGATCCTTGTGTGAGACTAGCAGGGCTGAGTCGTCTGCAAATAAAAACAAGTTACATGAGCATGCTGCTGACATGTCATTTATGTACAGTAAAAAAAGGAGAGGTCCTAGCACGCTTCCTTGTGGGACCCCACATACAATGGGCTTGGCCTCTGACATAGTGCCACTGACCTCGACCCGCTGCACCCTATCAGCAAGGTAGGAAGAGAACCATCTGACCACTGTCTCAGACATACCCAAGGCCTTAAGCTTGGAGAGCAGTATGTCATGGTTCACTGTGTCGAAAGCCTTCTGTAGGTCTAGAAGAACTAGCCCACACAGCTTACCTGAATCTATCTCCCTCCTGATACTGTCTGTAAGATAAAGAAGACATGTTTCAGTAGAGTAAGACTTCCTAAAGCCGGATTGGAGGTCGTACAGGAGGTCATGGCTGCTTGCATATTCCTGGACTTGTTCATGGACTATCTTCTCTAGGACTTTGGATAACACACTTAAAATTGAGACTGGTCTATAATTGCTGGGGTCAGATTTGCTCCCTTTTTTATATATAGGGATGACTTTGGCATTCTTGAAGTCGGTGGGTACCTTGCCTAGGTCCAGGGAGAGGTTAATAATATGGGTTACTGGTGGAGCTATAACTCCGGCTGCATCCCTCAGAAACCTGGCACTGATGCCATCTACACCTGTGGCCTTCTTGATTTTGAGCTCACCCAGCATCGCAGCCACTTTGACTACTGACACCTTGCTTAAGGAGAACGAGTTTGCCTTAACCCCTCGTTGGCTATAGTAGTTGGAAACAAAGTCATCACCAAACTGCTCTGTCTTGGGAGGTAGGTTAGAGACAAGCTTACCTGCTACCGATGTAAAGAAGTTATTAAAGATTGTGGCTACATTCTTTTTATCAAACTCCATTCCCTTGTCTGTGGACAGGCCTATGTTGGACTCAGTAGTCCTTTGGTTGGCATCGCCCCCACAGCCTAGCTGCTTGAGGGTTTTCCACAGTTTAGTTGGGTCATTGCTGTTCTCCTTGATGGTTTCTGCAAAGTATTCTCTCTTAGCTATCCTGATCATTTCCTGAGTCTGGTTCCTGAGTTTTTTGAAGTGATCAAAGTCAGCCTTATCTTGAGAACGGTTAAACTTGGCTAGGGCAGAGTCCCTCCGTTTGATACTATCACCTATGGTGTGGTCAAACCATGGGTCTGATCGCTGCTTCACTCTGGTTTGTCTAAGGGGGGCTACAGAGTTTATAACCTTCAAGAACAGAGATTTAAAAGTGCCCCATGCTTGGTCTACCTCATTGGCCCTGAGAACTTGAGACCAGTTCACCTGCTCTAGCTGGGTCCTCAGAATGTCCCCTGAGTAATTCTTGAGGGATCTGGCAAAGATAGTTTTATGACCAGTAAAAACCTTTCTCTGCACCTTCCTCGAACAATAAATGAGATAGTGGTCACTGATCCCATACTCTATGACCCCACTCCTAGGGATGTTCACTTTGTCTGTAACTAGGATTAAATCAATAGTAGTCTTGGATACATCAGTTACGCGAGTGTGCTCTGAGATCAATTGCTTCAGACTGAACTGTTTATAGAAATTGGTATAAACTTTGTGGGTTGGAACAGAGGGATTTGTGACATCAGTATTAAAATCGCCCATTAATATACATTCTTTCTCCTCCCCTCCCCAAGATGACAATACAGCCTCAAGGCTCTCATAAAAAGAGTTCGAGACTGGGGGTCTGTAGCAAATTCCAAATAGAATTGGCTTGGAATGGGGCTGGTAAATGTCAAAGAACAGGGATTCGATTTCATCAGTAGAGACCGATCTAAGCTCATAGTTAATGTCTGAGCGGATGTAAGCGCAGACTCCGCCGCCGTTTCTGTTTCGATCTCTTCTCACAAGTGAATAATTGTTTATACCAATTTCGGAGCTGTCGATGGAATTATCGAGCCATGTCTCCGAGCAGCAAAACAAATTAGGATTTGTCGCGGTAACGAGAGAGCGGATTTCCTCCATTTTGCTGAGTAAGCTTCTCACGTTGAGATGGACAAAGTGCAGACCTTTCTCTGCGGTTGCATTAGCAAGTTTAAGAAACGCGTCGGCTGTCACTGAGGAATCCAGCATCTCGGTGGTAGAAGAATATTTAAAATCTGCAGGGGGACTGCAGTCCAACACTGGGCCGGGATTTGGTTGTACATTCCCAGAAATTAAAAGCAGAAGAAGAACTAAAAATCTCTTTCTTGTCCAAGAAAGCGGGAGATTTGTCTTGATGGCCGTGGTGTCAGAATGAGTGGCCGTGTATGAGAGAGAGCTTTTTAAAACAGTGAGGCTGAGAAGCCGTCTCCAGCTTGCAAAGCTTGCATAGCTGAGCGGGTTAGGGAGATGTTGAGACGGTGGTTGCCCAAGAGATAAACCATTATTGAGAGAATGATTGTCATGCGAAGAGTCAAGAAGAGTAGGCATCATATAGCCTGACTCGCTAGCTGTACTCCTCCAAACTTCCCCATAGTCACAGTGGATTAGCAAGCAGAGCAAGTACACAAATAATTTCATTGTCACAGACCAAAAAAGGGGCTCAGGGGAGTAGGTACCTCGATTGAAGAGTTTAGGGCTAGTGTTATGCAGGGCTCAGAACAGATGGATGGAAGCAGTAGAGGGCTACTGCTGGTAGCTGGTAGCCTGGGGCTGGCCTGGTGGCTGGTAGCCTGGGGCCTGGCCTAGTGGTGGTGGCTGGTAGCTGGTAGCCTGGGGCTGGCCTGATTGTGGTGGCTGGTAGCTGGTAGCCTGGGTCTGGCCTGGTGGCTGGTAGTCTGGGGCCGGCCTGGTGGTGGTGGCTGGTAGCTGGTATCCTGGGGCTGGCCTGGTGGCTGGTAGCTGGTATCCTGGGGCTGGTCTGGTGGCTGGTAGTTTGGGGCTGGCCTGGTGGAGGTGGCTGGTAGCTGGTATCCTGAGGCTGGCCTGGTGGCTGGTAGCTGGTAGCCTGGGTATGGCCTGGTAGCTGGTATCCTGGGGTTGGCCTGGTGATGGTGGCTGGTAGCTGGTATCCTGGTGATGGTGGCTGGTAGCTGGTAGCCTGGGGCTGGCCTGGTGGTGGTGGCTGGTAGCTGGTAGCCTGGGGCTGGCCTGGTGGTGGTGGCTGGTAGCTGGTTGCCTGGGGCTGGCCTGGTGGTGGTGGTTGGTAGCTGGTAGCCTGGGGCTGGCCTGGTGGAGGTGGTGGCTGGTAGCAGATAGCCTGGGGCTGGCCTGGTGGTAGCTGGTAGCTGGTAGCTGGTGCAGGGCTGGTGTAAACACAGCTACAGGCCACAGTCCACAGAGAAAGTAATAGCTCCAGAAAAGTCACAAATCGATGACTACTACAGTACTTACTAAAGGTAAAACTGTATTTTGTTAAAAATGATTGTTTAAAAGTACTAAAAACCCACAAAAAAGACCAAACACTAACAAACATTCAGCACAGACAATGTGGATGCTGCCATCTTGGAAAAGGGGCGTAGACTTCAGGATATTGTGTATACCAACATTTCAATTAAGCAATGCAAATTACGATTTGGCCCTCTTATCACACATGTGATCCAGATTTGGCGTGACACCCAGAAAGCGTGTACTAACCGCCATAAATGGCAAACACACTCCCCTATATTTAATAACAATTGACTCCTTATTGGACGGCAACCTATTAGGTACCCTAGATGGGAAAATAAAGGCATCCATACATTGGGGGATATCTTCGATAACTCTGGTCTCCGCTCTTTCCAGGATCTATCCAACGGATATGATCTCCCCAGAACCTCCTTTTTCTTTTCTTTACAAATGAGAGCAGCTCTGAAGGCTCATGGCGTTCCATGGGACGTTCCACTACAGCAACACCGGTTTCACAAATTATTTTATGACAGGAAGACATCGAGAGGCTTCGTCTCTGACTTTTATCGGCACTTACTTATGTCCTCATATAAGGACCTACCCCTAGATACGATTTGGAGAAAGGATATCCCTGAGTTGGATATAGATTTTGATTGGGATGCAGTCTGGGAAAATATTAGGCTATCATCACGCAACCCAGATCACCAACAGATTCATCTCAATTTTGTTCATAGGACTTATTTGACCCCCAGGCGATTGAACCTAATGGGTCTCAGACCTGACTCTCGATGTACCTTGTGTCCAAACGGTGCCATATGCATATGTACTGGGAGTGCCCTCCTGTTGAGATCTTCTGGGAAAATGTTACCTCTCAGCTATCAGAGATTTTCTCTTTGATCATACCGACCTTGCCTTCTGTATTATTGTTAAATGATGTTTCTCAATTGCCGACCTCTGTACAAGAGGCTCATTTTGGCCGGCCTTACGGCTGACAAAAAGTTGATTGCTTCACGCTGGATACAACCAGATAAGTTATGTCCGAAGGTATGAATGAATGAATGAATGAAAACTTTATTTAACAGATTGCAGAATGGGTACAATACAGTACGGCTCAATACATACAATTGTTAAGGGGATGCAGACCTGAGAAAGTCGTTTGTCTTGTTTCCATCAGGGTCCCCCATTTTCAATTCATATAGACATATATGACATACATGACATACAGATAGTCAGTACTGCTACATCTATACATTTATGACATACCAGATTTGCAAATACAGTACTGTTTGTGATACAGAAGGAGTCAAGAAAAGGGAGTATATACATTTGACGTAGAAACTGTACATTGGAGGAGGTTGGGTGGGGGGGGTTGGGTACATTGGGATATTGACAACCATACTGGGTAATTTACATTGGAGGTGGTTGGGGGGGGGGGGGGGGGGGGGGCGGGGGGCACACTGTATAAACAAGTAACACTGTACATTGAGGGGGGGGGGAGGAGACACTGTACAAACAAACACAATTGTACATTGAACTATTGACAAAACCATACTAGGTAAATGACTGTACATTGGAGGGGGTTGGGTTAGGATATTTACAGGGGCCAGTGTTGAATTGCAGTCTCCCGTAGGTGTCCCTTGAGAGAGGTTTTGAAAGTGGGTAGTGATCCACATTCCTTTACAGCTTTGGGTAGGGCGTTCCACATTGATGTGGCATAATTGCGAAACGTGTTTAGTCCCTTATTTGAGCCGAATCTGGGTTTAACATGATTTGTGGAGCTCCCTCTGGTGTTGTGATCGTGGTATTCACTGACCTTTGGGAAGTATTTTGACATGTACATGGGTACCTTGGTCGTGTAGTGTATCTTGTAGACCAGGCCCATTGCAAGTTGTTGTACTCTGTCGTCTACTCTAAGCCCTCCTAGGTTGTCAAAGTGGGCAGGGGTGAGGTGGGTTCTAGGAGTAAGGTCAAGCAGTAGTCTGACCAGTTTGTTTTGAGATGTTTGTAATTTTGTTTTTAGCGCCTTTGAGGTGCTTTGGTACCATGAGGTGCAAGCATAGTCGTAGTACCCCTGAATGAGTGCTCCTGCCAGAGTCTTCAGGGTGTTCTTGTTTACCAGAGAGGAGATCCGGTACAAGAATCGAGTTCGTTGGTTGACTTTTTTTATTACATTGGATGCCATTTTGTCACAGGAGAGATTAGCCTCTAGGATGGAACCCAGGTAGGTAATTTCATCTTTCCTTGTGACAATATTGTCACCCACTGTAACTGAGAAGCCGTCGGTCTTGCTGAGTTTGTTATTTGAACCGAAGAGAATGGACTCTGTTTTGCCCATGTGTAATGATAGTTTGTTATCAGCGAGCCATATGCAGATTCTGCCTAGTTCCGAGCTGAGGGTTTTTTCAACCTGTAACTTGTTCTTGTCAGAGACCAGCAGGGCTGAGTCGTCCGCAAACAGGAACAAGTTGCAGTCACAAGCTGACGACATGTCATTTGCATAAATTAGGAACAGTAGCGGTCCTAGTATGCTTCCTTGTGGAACACCACAGCTCACTGTGAGGGGGGGGGATAGGGTACCGTTTACCTCCACCATCTGTTCCCTCCCCTCAAGGTAGGATTGCATCCAGCTCACTGATAGACTATCAAAACCAATTGCTTTTAGCTTGTCAATCAGAATGGAGTGATTGACCGTGTCAAAGGCCTTTTGTAGGTCCAGCATGACCATGCCGCAGTATTTGCCTGCGTCCACCTCTTGTTTGATGTGGTCATTCAAATAGAGAAGGCATGTGTCAGTGGAGTGGGATGTTCTGAAGCCAGATTGGAATTCGTAGATTAGATTTTTTTCCGCTAGGTACTTTTCGACCTGTTCGTAGACTATTTTTTTCCATGACTTTCGAGATGGAGGTGAGAATAGAAACAGGGCGGTAGTTTCCTGGGTCTAATTTGCTGCCCTTTTTGTGCAGAGGGGTCACCCTCGCAATTTTGAAGTCCTTGGGGACGTGTCCCTGTTTTATGGAGAGGTTTATTATGTGTGTGATGATTGGTGTGATGGCGGCTGCTGAGTCTCTGAGGAATTTGGAGGGGATGTTGTCATGGCCAGTGGCCTTGTTAGGTTGGAGGGCGCTCAGTTTATTGAGTACCTCATCTGTTGTTACCATTTCCAGCTTGAAGTCGTCCTTGCGGACCCCTAGGTTTTTGTAGTAAGCTACTATGTGTTCTACCCCATAAAGCCCTGAGTGGGAGGGTAGTTTGTTTACCAGTGTTGTGGCTATGTTTGTGAAGAAAATGTTTAAGTAATTGGCTACATCCAGCTTGTCTGTGATGAGCGTGTTGTCCGTTTTTATGTTTCTGTTTGAGAATCTGGTTTTAAGTTTTTTACTGCATCCTAGTTGATTATTGAGTAATTTCCAAAGTTCACGTGGTTTGTTTTTGTTTTCCTCAGTTTTGTCATTGATGAAATTCTTTTTTGCAGTTTTGATCATGGAGTTTACGTCGTTTCTTAGTCTGTTTCTTTCTAGTTTGAGTTCAGTCACGTGGGCTTGGAGTTCACTGCTCGTGCTTTTAGTAAGCTTTGACTGACTTTTACGAAGATTCTCACCTATCTTGATGTGATATATCTGGAGATATCCACTGCACGAGTTTTAGGGGTTAACGAAGTAAATATTGCTATCTGGTTGGCAGCGGTTGCAAAACTTAAAGAGTGCATATAACGTTCAATTGCTAGATAATCTATTATATATAATGTATTTAACTCACGTTGAGGTCCTGGGGTGAGTGTGTGGGGGGGGGGGGGGGGGGGGAGAAGAGCGAGCGAGTGCCATTGTCCACTTGTTTTTTCTTTTTGTTTTTTTTCTTGTAATTTTAATTATGTAAATTTTCTGGGCCCCCTTTGGCTGTGGGTCTGGTGGCCGTGATGCTTTGGCCCGCGGGGGCGCCGGACTCCGGGTCCTCCGGGGTTGGGGTTCGTGGCTGCCGGGCCTGGAGATGGAGGGGGCTCAGGAAGCCCGTTTTATAGTAAATGTTTTATTTTCCTTATACTTTGTGACAACTTATTTTAACTGGTTATGTATGTAAATGTATAATCTGTCTATTTTATTGTCTAATCATTGTTGTGTTAGTTTATGTTTTTGGATGTCTTTTATGTATTATTGTTATTATTGTGTTGTGAGTTGTGTTGTTTCATGTTTGAAAAATGGAAAATAAAAAAGATTTGATCACAAAAAAAGTTTAAACTGGCTGGTTAAAAATGCTTTGCATCATTCAACCACTTCATTATAATCATTAATTAGTAGTATTTAATTTTCTTTCTTTTTTAAAACACTTGATACAGTTTAAATGTTGCCAAGCCTTTTTGGTAATAAAACACTACATATATTATTATTATTATACAAATAATTTTACTTACTTTTACACACTTTGTGTTTTTAATGTTTGTTTAACCTTTATTTACCCAGGGTAGGTTAGCTGAGCACAGATGCTCTTTTTCAGCTACGCCCTGCTTCACATTCACACAGTTCCATTCATACCTGGGAGCTGCCTAGTACAACCACAGTCTGACACCATTGGCCACTGAGCAACTCCACTGGAGCAGTTGGGGGTTAAGTGCCTTGCTCAAGGGCACTTCAGCGGCAGATTTTTCCTGCCGGTCCCGGGGATCGAACCGGCGACCTTCCGGTCACAAACCCGCTTCTCTAACCATTAGGCCACCGCTGCCCCCTTTTTTTAGTGGTGATGCCTTTGCTTTTAATTTTTAATCATTTTCTTGCTTTTTTTGGGACCAAATCGTTATTATTTTTTACAGTAGCCTATTATTGATGAGACGGTTTCAAAACATACATACTTTATTATTAATATTAATATTTATTTTATATTAATAAAGTAGGACACAACGCAACATTAATATACACATTCTATGAGGGCAGTTTGTTTGTGGCAGAGCAAAGGAGCAGTGGCTCAAGCCCCCTTTGGACCTCATCTGTGTACATGGCATGTTCTTGATAGTGTATGTCATCTCAAAATGTCCTTGCAGTTATTCCTGCACAAGACACACAACACGGTTACGCAGAGCTCCTCTGCCTGGTGTCCAAAGCTGCACAAACAGGGCTGAGCTTCGTCATGTCGAGAAACTGATTACCAGATAGTTGCGGTAGGGGACTTGACACGGCAGTTCATCATGGTAATTTATGTCAGAGAGGACTGGAGACTTGCTGCTGTGCAGCCATGCTATTTGTTTTTGGTGTGATGCACGAGAGCCGTAATTCGTGGACGTGTCAACACACCGCATGGTGTTGCACGACGGCATGGTGATCCTATGGCGATAATAAACCTCATTATTAGAGAATATAATGAAAGTAAAATTTGTGAATGTGAAGCCCCCCCCCCCCCCCCCCCTACACATACAGTATAAATCAGATATTCATAATAACTATAATACTTCATGATGGCAGTATAATTATGGTTATTAACATTATATATGATATAGATGTTTTCAGAAGAATTCCATTGCAAGCGGAACAGCATGAGCCCAAGTTAATTTCGTGTCAGCTATTAGCAAACACTGCAACAGTGATGAATTCCCAATGTTATCACCCTGTATATGTAGATTTGCTGAATGCTCTTTGTCAGCAATGCTCTGCTACATACTCAGGTCCACACTCTCACACATTGGAGATGCTCAGTACCTAGTAACAGTGTTCTACTATTGGCCACTAGTGCAATTGGGGGTTAAAGCGCCTTGCTCAGGGGCACTTACTTGGTCCCTGCACAGATTTACCTGCCAGCACATGGATTGAACCAGGGACATTCAGGTCACAAGCATGTAAAGGATTAATAATGATAATAGTAAGTGTTAGCAAAACACCTTTACACATACAGTACATCATGAAGTACAGTAACACAGGTGGAGGTTCCCCTAGATCCCCTCCCTGCTGAACAGGCCAACCGACCAGTAGGAGTCGCTATTGCAACGACCAGGACTCATACCCCACCGGCTTCCCACCCGCAAACACTGCCAATGTGTTTGTAGGGGCGACTGACCAAGCCGGAGGTATCGCTGCCGGGAATTGAACCCGGGTGGTTAGGCAAGTGCTTAGATCTCTACACTACCCACCCACCCGCTGTATAAATATGTTTAATATGTATGTTTTTTGCCTGATTAAAAATATCTATGGGAATTCTCATTCAAATGGTCATTACTCTAATTGGGCAGATTAGCCGCTTGGTTGACTTTTGTATCTCATGAGATTTTTATATATATTGTATATATATATTTCTTTTTACATTTATTGTCTATTCTGAGGCTATAGTTTTTTTTTAATAGTTTTTAGTTTAATGGGCTGCCCTTTAAAGGGTTAAGGAAGGAAGGGTTGCCTGCAGTGAAGCACATATCACAGAGAGCTTTGAATGGAGGAAACAGATGAATGGAATCAGTGGAAAACAGCAGCCTGTGGTTTTATTGTCCTTAATCTGCAAATAGATGCTGTTTTCAAAGGAATTCCTAATGAGGTTGTAAATAAATGCATATGGGACCAAAGAGGCTATTCTTCCAAATTCCGTGAGAGAAGTCATGCCAAGCCTATATCCTACTGAGAGCAAATGGATCTCATGTGATAGTTCTAAATGTAACAATGCTATAAACTCTACAAAAAGGGGTTCTGGTAAAAGATTCATTGATTGAAACACAACTGAAAACCCTGCCATACTGACAGCCAGGGCCGCCTCAGGGGGTGTGCGAGCAGTGCGGTCGCACAGGGCCTCGCGGGAAGGGGGGCCTCGCACAAAAAAAATTTAAAATAAATATTTTTTATTTATTATTATTTTTTTTTTATTTTTTTTTTGCGAGGCCCCCCTTCCCGCGAGGCCCTTTTTCATCACAGACCTAAAATCTAGTTTTGCTTATATGCTTATATATTTCACATTAGACACGTTTGTAGAATGTGTCTGACTTGTTCCTGGGTCTGCAGACATACTCACTATTGGAGCTCTGGGGCTCTGCAGCAGACATACTATTGGTTTCAACGAAGGGAGTGGTTACTTACATCATGTGTAGTACACCGGCGTGCGTCAGCTGCGTTTGACTATTTCGCGCGTGCAGCTTTTGACTATTATGCTTAGTTATGCCAGCCAAGACGAAGAGGTCGGTCATTATCAGTCGGTCGGTCACCAAGGAACGTTGACGAAAGGCCTCTCGCTGGCGGGACAAATGGCCGGAGCCTTGTCATGGTGCAGTCGGGATAATATAGCCATGATGATGTCGGCTAGTAGCTAGCTTAGCTAAAGGCTAACTAGCGTTAGCTAACCTAGAGACAGCGCATGCAGCCAAGATGAAGAGGATGGTCGTTTGGCAGATGAACTTCGTCAACTCCACGCGGTTGTCTCCATCCTCTTGGACGTTTGGTGAGTTTTTAACCTATTCTATTAACTCTATTCTATTCCCGCCGTGGATCTCTCTCTCTCTCTCTCTCTCTCTCTCTCTCTCTCTCTCTCTCTCTGGAGCCAAACTGGCCAACTAGCTGTTGTAGTACTACTAGTAGCTAACGGTGTGTGGCCTGGTGTCAGCACCTGTATGTAGCCGCATAGCTTGCTTCTGCGTTAGCTAATGGTTAGCGATAGCCTGGTTGAGCTAACTGTTAGCCAGTTAGCTGTTTAGCTACGACGTTAGCTGCCGGCTGCGCTCGGCTGGGAACGTTCGTTTGATGCTATCAGTTAGCCTAGAGACTAGTTAGCTGTTAGCTTGTGCTACGACCATTGACATTAGCCGTGAGAATAGCAGGGGGTTCTGGCACTCTGACTACGACATCATCTTTGACAGAAGATGTAGTCGGGCCTGCACCATGACAAGGCTCTGGCCATAGCTTATTTTTGTCCCGCCAGCGAGAGGCCTTTCGTCAACGTGGAGACCTGTGTTGCGGCCTTTCGCCCTGCGTTCCTTGGTGCAGGTAAGATTAATGAAAATGTCATGACATTACCCCACTCTTCCTTCCTTCCCCTCCCGAATGTTTTGTTAATAACGATGTTTTTTTCCAGGCAAAACATATGTTACTTCACAACATTTGGAGATACGACATGTGCTGTGTGTGAATTCATTGTCTTGGTCGTTTGTGTAGCTTGGGTAGCGTTGGGCCGTTGGCCAAAGCTGTGTGTAGCCTGGTGTCAGTAGCCTACCTGGCTAGCCTTTAGCTGATGTCGGCCATTGGCTCCTTGCTGCTTTGTTTTCTCTGGTATAGACCCTCTTCTCTTTGGATTTAAGTGTTGATCTTTGTCCTTTTGGATCTATGTATATTCATGTTGCCTTTATGAAGTTATCTTTTCCTTCTGTTTTGTTCTTTCATTAAAAGTTGAATATCCTTTAGGGGGTCATCTTTGCTTATCTCTCTCATACATGCTCTCTCTCTAACACACACACACGACAAACACACATGCTCTCTCTCTCTCTCTCTCTTTCTAACACACACAGTCTGCCTATGGCGGCCTTTCTCGATGGCTAGGCTGTGCTCGCTGAGTCTGTACTTAGTCAAGGATCTTCAGTCACAGTGCTCAGGTATTCTGCCACTGTGTACTCTCTGTTTAGGGCCAAATAGCATTTCAATTTCTTTCCAATGTGTCTCTCTCTCTGTACACTGTATATTGACTGTAGAACGGGAGCTCTCTCTCGCTCTCTCTCTTGCTATATGTTGACTGTATCATGCCCAGCCTCGGGCAGCGCTATTATTTAAGAATATGTTGACTGTATGAAAAAGAAAAAAAAATAATATATATATATATTTTTTTTTTACCTTTTGGGGGGGGGGCTCGCGTTTAAATCTCACACAGGGCCTCGCATTTCTCCCAGGCGGCCCTGCTGACAGCCTATTACAGTCATTTATATGCTTGACGTGTCTGTCTGCCTTTGGAAAAGCAAAACCAAACATTCTGCCATGGCTGATGGCTGCATCACAGGAGTCATTACCAGCCTAATCACGGGGGGTGGATGATGGCAATCAGCAAGGCAATTGTCAACAACAGCATGCTAGAAATTGGACAATTCAAAGTTGCATTTTAATATCTTGTATAGGAAGCTGAAAGGCCTTTCACCTAAGTCTAGCAGGCAGTCTATTGACTGACTGTCTTTCTGGAGCTATAGCATATCCTTGCTTTGGTTCCCAGGACACAAGGATATATAGGATACAAGAGCTGGGTATCCTGACCTGGATATAATTTGATCCACATTGTGAGTTCAATGGTCAGAGGTATACTGACAGTTGTTTGAAATACTTGTCTTTAACAATCCAAACGTGCATAACAGTCGGAATATTTATATTTATGGCTTGACGGATGCATGTGGTTTTTGAAAAAAGTCACATGCATGCAGATTTAATTATCACTGATTAATTGTTTCTTCAACTCCAAGAAAAATATCGTATTGGTCTTAGGGTTCATAAATATTGTTCATGTCTTAAAGAGACCACTGACAGTTTTGGATGTTGCATATTGCGTCATGCCAAGAAGATTTAACCACATGCTACCGGAATATACTATGATGGCAATGGAATGAAAACTCCTACTAGAACCTCCAATTTGTCATCTTTATATATAAAATATGAATTAACAGGTGTGGTGCCAATTCAACATCCTCAAATCGGATGGCATTTGGTAGTGAAACAGTGCAGACTGTGTTGGTGCTGGGTATATCCATGGTGTACAGTAGTACAATAGGTGTCAGTCTCCTAAAGCCTCCGTCATTCACTCCACCCTTCTGATGTTTCTGCCATTTAAGAGTTTTTTCTTATTCAACACAAAATGACAGATACATTAATCACACCGTAATATGACATACAGTATATCTTTTCATTATCCATGGCAAACCACCACCTATTATGAACCTAAATCTTCCCATTCTTTACTGTGTGTGTGTGTGTGTGTGTGTGTGTGTGTGTGTGTGTGTGTGTGTGTGTGTGTGTGTGTGTGTGTGTGTGTGTGTGTGTGTGTGTGTGTGTGTGTGTGTGTGTCGCAAGGGACAACAAGGATCTACCGGTCAACCAAAGGAAAATCCCCCCACTGGCCAAGAGAGACATTAGGCTCACTCAGCTTCAGGCAGGGCTCTCAGATGACTGGCTGATGCGTAAAGGAACATGCCAACGTTTGGGGAAATTAGCTTATTTGCCATCTACCCTGGAGTTAGACAAGCAGATACATACCCTTTTCTTCTCTGTGCATGCATTAGGCTTAGGCAACAGCCACACTGTTAGCCTAGCTTAGCGTCATTCACTCGAAGTAGGTGTGCCAGTGTAGCCTAGTTCCCACCAGTCACGAAATACACTCCAAATACAACTCCAAAACTTTTCTGTAAACATGTTGTGACCTGTGTATTTACCACGTGGAGAAAAATAAATACAAAATTTGACATTTTCGTTTTCTAAGCAGATATATACTCTGAATTCTTTTTTTTGCCGAACCACTGCTGCCTGGGCGCAGTGATTTCATCACCTCAAAAGCCCTGTTGTTTTTGGAAAAATATCTGCTTGTCTAACTCCAGGGTAGATGGCAAATAAGCGAATTTCCCCAAAAGTTGGCGTGTTCCTTTAAGGTCGTCCCTCGTGCACAGTCTGAACTCGGAAAGTCAGCCTTTTGTTTTAGTGCACCAACGTCTTGGAATGAACTTTCAGCACAAACTGGAAATCGATTCTCTGCTGACCTACAGTATGGACACATTTAGGGCCATGATCTAAACCTCCCTGGTACATTGTGTAACTGTGTTAACAGATTTCTTTTTAATCTGTGTTTTTATCTTTGTTTTGCTTGTATTTTATTATTTGTATTGCTACCAAATTGTTTTGATGTGGAGCTGTTTTACTGGTCTTTTTTCCTACCTTTCTTCATATGTGTTTTAATCATTTATTTTAACTGGCATGTAAACTCAGCATCGTTGCAAATTAGGGCAACATCAACAGATCTTTTTTAGTTAAAATACCCACCCACCCTCGGGGCACGGCACCACTGTAACCCACCTGGATTTGAACCCGGGTCCCCGCATGGGAAACCGAGCATCTACCGGTCAGCCAAAAGGGAAATCCCTCTACAAGAGAGACAACTAGACTTCAGAGAGCTACCATTTCTGAATGGATTCTTAAGGGAGACTCCTAAACAATTTTGGCAGCAGAATTATGAAGAATCTCTCTTAGCAAGTGATCGCCTTCTCTGGTACTCAAAGTAACCATTCACCAGGCTCGTATTCTTTCCCGAAAAGCAATAATATGAATGTTGTTCCACCTCTTGAGTTTGTTTCTGATCTAATTCTGATAATACCACAGACCGGGCGGAGATCCTACATTAGGTGGCGGCTTCAGATAAAAGAGGGAAAAGGAAAACATTCCTTCTTGATGAAATAAAGCTTTTTTTCCCTTTCTACAAAAAGTGTTTACAGATGTGCTGTCAGAATATTTTCCCTCCCCATTTGAAACGACAGCTACACTTGAGGACCTACTATTTCCCGGCGTGACGATACCCCTTGAGAAGTGTTTAAAAGGTCAACATTATTTCCATTAGGGGATCAATCTTTTGTCTTCTGTCCTTATTATTCCGCTGAGATTTTCTTATTCAAATATATGTTAGAGAGGGGTAACATAGAATTCATATGTTCCCCTGCTCTAAACCAAGCTCATACAGGTTCCAGATGTTGACGTCACAAACGCCTTATTATCATACATGTCTGTTCCTATAACCTGGGAAAATATAAAACCAAAGGATGGAACTGACCACAGACCAAAATGGATCTAGAGATGGTGGTGGAAGTGTAAAGGTTCTGTTAGGTAAAGGAACTGTGCCTCCAGCTGACTCAAATGTACAGTTTCAGCAAAGATGGGAAATATCAAGTTGTTTATTTAAACCAGTATGAATATTACTTGTATATGACATGTACCAGCATGTATCACGAAATAAAACAAATAAAGAACTGCTATCTACTATGGATTATTTAATTATTAACACTTCACTGCACCAGATCCCCAGCGGTGCTTAGGAAAAGATGGCTGACTTTAAGACTTAGCTCCTGCTCTTTCCATAAATGCAATGATTCTATCAGCTTGGATGGTTGATGGATGAAGATTGATGGGAACCTGCTAAATGATGAAAATGTGATTAAATAAAGATGTTGGTGACATAGTGATTCAGAAGGTGAAGCATCTACTGGTTTATATCTATGGGCTTTACCCTCTTAGTCAATTGACCTATCTCAAACCCCACCCCATACAAACCCACACAACATATACATTAAAAGTACAGTAAAACTGTTTGCTTTTGCTGCTGCTTGTGAGTTTCATGCTCATGTGTATAAGGTTTACATAGAAAAAGAACAAAAATGGCAGCCACCGGTAGCAAGAACAATTGTTAGTCAATGCTTCAAAAGTCTGCCTTTTTGTTTTAGTTAGCTACTAATTCAATAGAGAGGCCCCTGGTATTACTTGCTCTGTTATCTGGATTAACAAATATAGGGTATCATTGTTTCCAAATTGGCCATTGCAAACTCAGGATCCTAGTCAGTGTTGCAATGCAGGGGGTAGGCCCATAGACGCCTACGTATAAGAGCAGGCGAAGCGGGTGCTCTACCAGTATTGAACTTGGGGGAGCAAATTTGTCTCTTTGCTCCCTCACTTTTTGATCATTGATATATCACCCCCCCCAATATATAAATATTATCTAACCATAACTACGTAATTTCAATCAAATTAATAATACACAATGACACTTAATAGCAAGTTTTTAAGTTTCCAAAGATTGTGTGACCCCCCACTTTAATGGTTTGATCCAGTGCCCACGGGCCACGGTTCGTCGGCATGACGTATACGACATGTTGGGGGAGGCGGCTTTTTCGAAAGCCCTTGAAAAATTCAGGCTGGATATTGGATAACATTGTGTGAGGATTATTCTTCGGCGTTTACATCAAAATGGAGCAAATCATCACGTAAGTCGAACACTGTGACTGTATACTAAATGCGCAAACAGATTGAAACTGAATATTTCTCGTATGGTGAGCCTCGGCGGAGTCGGCGCTGCAGCGAGTGAATCCAGAGATACGGGATGGTGCGCAGGCGCTGTGATCACCCAACGGCGGAAATAATGCCGCTTTGAGCAGTTTATAAAAAAATATTAAAAATATTTATTAGCAACGCCGAGCTTTCAAACCATCCCGTATCTTTGTGCGAACCCCTCGTGCAACTGTGAGCACCTTTGTAATGTCTCTGTGATACTTGTATAACGAACGGTTCGGCCAGAACCAGTCCTTCATGGTAAATCTAGGTTGGTTTCCCATTGAGGAGCAAGTGACTGTGGATTCACTCGGTGCAGCACAGTCACGAAAGGGGACCCTGATGTAAAAAAGACAAACGTCTTTCTCTGGTCTGCATCCCCTTAACAATTGTGTGTATTGAGCCGTACTGTATTGTACCCATTCTGCAATCTGTTAAATAAAGTTTTCATTCATTCAGCCGCCGCGCTCACTGGGGCTATTGATAGCGTTAGGTTATGACTATAACCAAGTTCTGTTAGTTAGGGGCGACGCTTGGCATCACCTTCTGCACTATCTCGCGTACGTGCACGCGTACTGAATAAATTCCACAAATGTACCTCTAATACCAGTATTAGTCTGACCACACCCCTCATCAGCTTACCTTCATAAGCAGGTGTGTGGTCACCTGCTCTCCTCCTTCCCAAGCTTTCACCACAAGGTGAGGTCAAGGGCTGCAGCGGCCGTCTGATGCCAAGCGTCGCCCCTAACTAACAGAACTTGGTTATAGTCATAACCTAACGTTCTGTATCGTTAAGGGGCTCAGCTTGGCATCACCTTCTGCACAAGGGAGGCCAAGCGGAGCCGCTGGCTGACAAATACACCCCGCTGACAGCCCCCCACAACCATCAGAACAGGGAGGGCCGAGCCCCCCCGACCCCCCCTAATGGCGGGTAGCCCCCCTATTAGGGGCTTCACAGGAAGGCGACGGACCCGACCGTGCGAAGAGGCACTCAAGCAACTCAACGCACAGGGTGAGCAGACCGTGGCTTGACCCCACGACTACACACACGCACAACCCGCATGCCACCCGGGAACGAACGGAGGAACAACCTCGTTACTGCCCCCAGAAT
Organism: Notolepis coatsorum; assembly: GCF_963971535.1. Classification (NCBI taxonomy): domain Eukaryota; kingdom Metazoa; phylum Chordata; class Actinopteri; order Aulopiformes; family Paralepididae; genus Notolepis; species Notolepis coatsorum. Next base: position 128,327,414 of record NC_140169.1, read on the forward strand.
CACGGGGTCAAGAGCAAACCCAACCCCGTGGCAAGGCCGTAGCAGCGGAGCGCGAAGGAAGACCCAGATCCACCAAAGGACCGGGCTCCCTGGAATGGGGGCCCGGAGAAGTCCATGATGCCAGCATCAAGACCCCACCAGGGGGGCACCTAGTGACCCCGCCCCCCACATCGCCAGCGTATCCGGACAAGGGGCCCCTCAGCCGAGCGGGCCCTGTCCTCCCCAACAGCACACCGCCTGGAACACAAGCCCTGCAACAGGCAGACAGCACGGTTAAACACACAAGAGGTAACCAACGGAAGCAGGCAGCGCACCGGGGAAAGACCAGGCAACAGGCTGTCAACCCAAGCCTGGAAAAACTGCGGACGAGGCAGGCGCCAGAAAGGACAGCTGAACAGCCGTCCCGGCGGAAGGGGCGTATGCTGGCGTTGTCGCATAACCAAGCTTTCAAACAGCACGTCAGAAGTGGGATCCGTAGACCACTCGACCCCTGACAGCTGCCCACAGAAAAGCCCATACGATCGGCAGACGTCATGAACGTGCAGGGGCACCCTCAACCGGAGAACCGGGAGTTGACACTGCAGCAACACACCAGAGAACCAACCACCCAGGCATCACCCCATGCAATGGTTGGTCCCATAACCCCTCAGGAAAGAACCCCGAAACACACCTGCGGCACCGCCGCAGCCCGCGTTCCGGTTCCCAACAGGGCTATCCCGGGCCTACGGGTCAACGAGCATCACCCCGGACCGGGCCCGGTGATACGGGGAGCACAGGATCCCAAAGGAGGTTAACCCCACCCAACAGGCTCCTCAGCGCCAAACGCAAGAGAAGAGCGTAATATGGAAGACCAGCCCCAGCACCCCGCACTCGGTATTCCCAGGAGGTCACCCAACCAAGTACCAACCAAGACCAACCCGTACAGCGGCCGAGATCCGACGAGATCGGACGCGTACAGGTCGGCACGGCCGTAAGCCATTACGACAGTGCAGAATACAACGCACCCAACAAGGGTCCCATAACGCTCAACCCTGTGACACCCGGATCGACCTAGCATTTTTCCCCCTGAAAAAAACCCAAGTCCCTCAGGGTACCAGAACAGCAGATCTGCATCCCCAGCGGACAACGGGTGCACTGATCTGGACCAGCGCGACCAGAACCAGTCCCGTGCCCTAATCACGCCGACCTGCCAACCCCAGGAGAAGGGGCAGATATGCGCGTTTGATCCCAACATAAAAAAGAAGGCGCCACCCAGACGTGTCGGTATGAACCGCGTCCGGCGGCCCACCCCTAGGGCGTGAGACCCTTCCCCATATGTCCAGACCCATTCCGTCATCATCCCCTGACATGAACGGGAACCCATCGACAACACACAGGATGTCGGAAGAGGAAAAAAACCCCATCCCAATTGCTCCATAAAAACGCTGTTTTACCAAAGCAAACGAGGCGCGCCAGTCAGCAACGACATCCTGAGCCAGCACTATGTGTGCGTTCTGACATACCCACATCAACAATAGGCCGTTTAGACCACCATATTGAATCCCCAAGACGCCCAGGGAACGACAAGAGGGGCGAGATGCAATCAACTCCATGAATGAATGAATGAAAATATTTACCCAACAGACTGCAGTACAGGAATACATACAAAAAGATAAGGGGAGGCAGACCTGAGAAAGACGTTAGTCTTGTTTCCATCAGGGACCCTCATTTCATATCCATCAAGACACATTCAACTCTTTATAAAATAAAGAAAAGGCATCACCCGTATGACCCAACTGCACAGCTGGGAGTAAAAACCCTGTTTTTCACATGATTTTAATCCAGTCACTCCTTTTAATCAGAGTGTAAGACCAGACTCCCCCAGAAAACACCTTCCCACATGAGACCACGGTCAAGAAAAAGATATGTAAACTGTGAGACACGTGACCAACAGACTCAAGTTTGACACATAAACGGGCGCAGCAGGCCGTAAGTCCTGCGCCCAACCTCGACATCTTTAAGACACCAGCTCATGGAAGGCGTCGCCATAGCAACAACGCTACAACGGGCGGGGAAACCCACCGGATCCTGTCATAACAGGAGTCGGTAGAATACCCCCCCCCCCCCCTGTCAAGCACTGGCTTGGCCCTGACTGGCTCAGCAGAAAATATCAACAAATCCTCTAAACCAATCAAGTGGGAAAAAGGAGGGGTTTATTCGACACCCCCAACCGAAAACACACCTTTTATCCCTACACACAGAAAACAACCGTAGCCATCTTGAAAACCTCCGGTAGAATAAAGCATAGCATAAGCTAATACAATGCCTGCTACCCACAAAGTGTAAAAAAGGGTTTACAACAAAACACAAGTCGCCTGTGCGTGAATCCCATACCCGTTGCCTATGTCATACATAGGAAGAACGCTGAACGAGAGTAATGGCTAGGCCATGAAAAATGTGCGTACGAGCATTACTGCAACTAACAACACAGCGTTGTGAAAACACATATACTTAGTTAAAGCAATGGAATAACACCAGTTCTAATTGCATGTGGAGCATCAAGCTAATAGAACCTATTACCGAGTGTAAGTTGCAGACCTTGCTTAAAACCCGTAACACAACACAACTCACCCCCCAACGTAACAGGGTAGATTCATATATACACAACCCCACCATATGATTTGTATAAAGAAACACACAGTTTGTTCGGCCAAACACAGTCCCCCTCGGGGAACTTTTTTTATTAATTAAAAAAGTGTAAGGCACAAAATCACAGAGGGGCCGGGAAGGGTGTAGAGGAGGGGACACAAAGGGGAAAAAGTCACTCCTAACGGCGTCTGCCACCTCGCGCCGCTCGAGTCTTGCCACCCCGGGGAGCCCCGGAGGGACGATAGGTTACAGTCTGCTGGACACGACGTTCCCTACCGTCTCCTCCAGTCTGGGATGGGCCGGCGGTGGCCGAAGCGCCGTTTCGTCCCCTGGCCCTCTTGGCAGGGCCAGCAGCGGCGGTGGAGGTAGTGGTAGCGGCGACGGAGACAGCTCGACGTCGCGGAAGCCTTCTGCCCCCACCGGCAAGGACGGGAGGCGGAAAATGGGGTTGAAGGACGGATCTCTCCTCTGCCATTTCTCTGCATGTTGAGGTCATCAATTGCAGGGCCTTCCCGAACAGGCCAGCGTCGGAGAGGGCGGCCGTCAGAAGAGGGGCTCTCTTCTTCTCTGGCACACGGGCCTGCTCCAGCCAAAGGTGACGCTGGCCCAGGGTGGCCAGGGCGCGCACTTTCCCCATGGCTATGGCCAGCACCTGGGAAAGGTGCAGAACAGCTCCCGCAGCCTGGGTGATCTGATCGCATTTTACCTCGTTCAGATCCGTGCCGCCCGTCATTATCCCTGATACAAATCTAGCCAGGTGGGCGATGTTAGACGCCGCAGCCAGCGACTGTGTACCAGCGATGAATGACTGGTCACCCCAATAAGCCAATCGCCTAGCCGACTTCCCCTGGAGGACCGGCTTGCATAGGGGTTCCCACACCATATCCGGACAGAGGAGCGCGGCCATCGGATTGTCAAGCCGAGGTACGCCCTCCCCCATACCTTTGACTAACCCCGACACCCGCGTAACTGGTACGTAGGCGGGAGTTAGTCCCATGATGTTGGACACCGCCTGACCCCGACGAACATAGGCCCCCATCGATGGGAAAAATGGGTAGACAACGTCCACCCCTCTCACTGGGGGACGCTGCCAGGGATGGCCTATGAGGTCATCAGGGACAGGTGCAGGCAATGGCAGCGGCAGCGGCACACCGTTTGCGGTGGCGGCTACCGCCATGAGCTCGGGAAACAAGGCCCGCAGTTCCCCCTGCGAACCCTCCTCCACCGACCCCGCATCCCTCGCATACAGCAGGCTGCGACTGGTCAAGGAGCCACAATCCGATGCGGCTGACAGTAGGGCATCCTGCTGATGCGGCCAAGGTGGTTCCTCGACATCCTCGAACAAGGCACCCCATGGAGCCATTTCTCCCCCCTCCGGGGTCTCCGGAGGAGGGATACTCTCCTCCACGGGACCATCATACAAGAACCCGTCCGCCTCCTCCATGAAGTCTTCAGTTTCCATCAGAAATCCAGAGTCGGACGCGTCCTCGCTGGTCTCCAGCAATTCCCCAAACCCAGGCCGTTCGCGTCTGCACGCCACCATCTTGCGACGCGAGCGAGCAGACGCAAAAAGTTTTCGTCGCAAATCCTCCGGCTCCAAGACAATCCCCCGTTCATCAACGGGCGATTCCCCAGAACCAGAGTCGAGATCAGGCCATCGCCGGAGCGACGGCACCGAACCCTCGGCTCGTCGGTGAGGAAAACTATCCACCGGCAGTCTCCCGGGCTGGGTCGGCAACCACGAGAGTGGCAACAGCCCAGCACCGAGGCGCACAACGGAGGCGGGAATGGAGAACCGGTAGTGAAGAGTAGGTCTAGCGGGTCTACTCTCCGCGGAATACATTATGACCCAAACCTTTTCTTATACAACAAGTGAGAGAAGAAAAGGTTAAGCACAATGTAAACCAGTCACAACTCTTTTCAACTAACAACACGTCAAGTGGGGTACTACCGAGGCACTTTCCTTGTGGTGAAAGCGAGAAGGAGGAGAGCAGGTGACCACACACCTGCTTATGAAGGTAAGCTGATGAGGGGTGTGGTCAGACTAATACTGGTATTAGAGGTACATTTGTGGAATTGATTCAGTACGCGTGCACGTACGCGAGATAGTGCAGAAGGTGATGCCAAGCTGAGCCCCTTAACGATACAGAACGTCAATTAGTTGTTGTTGTTGTTGTTGGTGCTGCGGATGTGAACGGGGCTGGAGGGGCTTTGGAAGGATGGGAAAGTTATTATTATTATTATTATAATAGTAATTGGCTATCATACGTGCCTAGCTAGCGTTAGCTAAAAGAGCCCTCGCAGTGAAGTTATTATTATTATAGCTATCATACTGCAATATAAACTGAGTTTTATAGTGAAAAGAGCAGCTTTATTTTGGTCAAGATTGAAGGCTCTATATTGCAGGAAATTGCACATACAGGTGTTCATTAAATGTAAAAAAAATCAAACCACCCCTTGCAAAAAAAAAAAAAAAAAAAAAAAAAAATCTTGCACCCCCACTTTCAACTATAACTAGGCGGCCATGGGTAGGCCTACTAACTGGGCAGTGACATGGACCCCAGGAAGACTGACTGGTGTTTTCAGCTAATGCGGCTCCGTCAATGAACTATAAAACGTGCATCAGTCCTGTCATCACTGTGCTGTAGATGCCATGCAGCCTTTTCTTGTTAACATGGTGTAAAGTAGACCTGAATATCCAGGTGCCCCTCAGCATCGACGAGGCACCGGTTGAGAGAGTGAACAGTTTCAAGTACCTCGGAGCCCACATATCCGAGGACTTGACATGGACCACACACGCCTCTACTTCCTCAGGCGCCTAAGGAAGTTCCAAGTCAGTCAGAAGATCCTTAGGAACTTCTACTCATGTACAATAGAGAGCATCCTGACTGGCAACATCACCTCCTGGTTTGGGAATAGCACTGCACAAGACCGTAGCAGACTACAAATAGTGACACGTTCAGCCGAACGCACAATTGGAGGGGGGCTTCCCACCCTCCAGAACATTTACAACAAGCGGTGCAGGGGGAAGGCTAAGAGAATCATCAAGGACTCCAGCCACCCGAACAACTGCCTCTTTGAACTGCTGCGGTCAGGCAAGCGATACCGGAGTCTTAAGGCGAGCACAGAAAGACTCAGAAGAAGCTTCTATCCCCAGGCCATCAGGCTGCTAAACGAACAATAAACACTATGCAACAACCATCAAATGCACACAGCACACACACCCACACGCACACACTCACTTAAACAAACAACACACTGCAGCACCCACTCTCGACACTTTAGATCACACAAACACACTTTATATTTATTGATAAAGGATTTGCACTACAACTCGTACACCTACTGTAAATTGTACCTAAATTGCACCTCATCCCATTTCTGCCTTGCACTATATAGTATTGTATATTAGTACACTGCATAGTATATTGTATATTATATGGTAACTCAGTTACGTCTATTCTGCATCGAACATTGTACATATGTCTATACTGAACACTGTGACCTCATTTTTTTTACTTCTAATTTACATGCTATACTATGTTATTTTATTTCATACTTATCTTGTCTTGCACAGTCTCTGGAGCGTAACAGTAAGAAGCATTTTGTATAAAAGTATTCTGTACTTCTGTATGACAACTATTAAAGAAACTTGAAACTTGATATTAGTTCTGTTGCAGCCTTTGGATCGATTGAGTCTCGACTGATGCATAAGACGTTCTTTATTAAATCTCAATCCGTGATGTCATCTTTAGCACTGTGAAAACTGCATTGGAAACATACATAAACAGACAAACAAACATTTCACATAATGGTTTCCACAGTACAGTACAAACACTCATTAAATAACATTGCTATCAAACTACAAGGATTACATTACTACACAGCCATAAAATCATTAATTCGCAAATTTCACTTCACAAAGTTACAACCTTAATCAATAAACAACAAAGCATACCTCACTGTGCTCTCCAAGGAATGCAAAACACAATTCGAAATGTCCTGTCTTCTGTTTAAAACACGGTCAACATATGGGGATACAAAAGGATACAAATTTGCATCAAACGTTCCTGCTGCCGGCTACATTAAACAGGCGCCCAGATAACAATCTCAAGTGGTCCTTTACACTCCCACCAATCACTCCATGATAGCTACAACACAAAATGAATCATGAATGATTTAAGACCAAAAGACCATTTATCTTGCCTTAGAAAATTATGTAAATAAGCATTGAGTCATGTTAATGCTATGTATGCATGTCTGTGAGAATGTGTGTGACCTATTATTCGCTTTCAAGGAGAAGCATAGCTTTTGAACTGGTCTTTCTATGATTGAGCGTTTAGACTGAGCGCCAAGCCCTTTTGAGTTCCTTTCTCCGACTTGCAATCTCACTCTTCGCACTAGGCCATCACCGTCTACAGTTCTTTCCACTATTCCTATACAAAAGTCAATGCTCCAATTCCAAACGATTTCTTTCAAGAAAGGTAGGCCTACTGTTGGGACTTTATACTACCTACATAATGTCAGTCTCACTGTCAATTTCTCACCGTCAGAGAAATGTTTTATGGAAAATGGGGGACCCTAATGTAAACAAGACAAATGTATTTCTCTGGTCTGCATCCCCTTAACAATTGTGTGTATTGAGCCGTACTGTATTGTACCCATTCTGCAATCCGCTAATAATATGTTCAATCAATCAATCAATCAATCAATCAATCAATCAATCAATCAATCAATCAATCAATGTCTGTCAAAGACAAAATTCAACCTTGACCCGGTCTAATTGTAAAGGTGGTACATATTTATCCAACCTAATAAAGATGTATGGTAACTATGCTATTAGAGAAAGTAAATAATAGCTGGAGGACATTAGTGTCAAACTTTCCACAAGGTACTGTTTACTTCTTGTCGGTGGGATGCACTTTAATGCTGCCAGATCACAAATGTATTCCCCCCCCCCCATCAAACACAAATGTATCCCCCCCCATCAAACACAAATGTATTCCCCCCAATCAAACACAAATGTACCCCCTCCCCATAAAACACAAATGTACCCCCATCAAACACAAATGTATTCCCCCCAATCAAACACAAATGTACCCCCTCCCCATAAAACACAAATGTATTCCCCCCCATCAAAAACAAATGTATCCCCCCCATCAAACACAAATGTACCCCCCCCCATCAAACACAAATGTACCCCCATCAAACACAAATGTACCCCCCCCATCAAACACAATAGTACCCCCCCCATCAAACACAAATGTACCGCCCCCCCCCCATCAAACACAAATGTCTGTTGTGATAGCACATTGGGAAAGTTGATTTTTCTTCACAATGTGTTTGAAGCCAAGGTATTGTAATTCATGTTTTCTGGTTTTCTGGTTCACTCAAGTGATGCATGATTATTTTGAGGTTTGAAAAAATGTAGCAGTCTAAATGAGTCTAAATGAGAGAAAGGATAATTAGTCAACAATAGCTAATGGGGGTAACAAATAATTGATAAAACCCACCATTAGAGTAAGAATGATATTGTGCATATTGTGCATCCTGTGTAGCTACAGTATATGTCCAAGTCTTGCGAGCTCTTTGAGATCTGGAGAATTTAACAAAAGCCACTATAACAGTGAGAGGCAGAGCACTCTGGTGAACGGTTCTTTGGCAAATCTCAAGGAATGCTACCGACATGGAAACAACTACTTTGTGTATTTTAGTTAAAATTAATTACAAGTGCAAAAAAATATGATACATGATAACAAAGTGTTTCATATTATGGATACTTTTGAAATGCGTGGAAGTGAAGCTTATTCAGCTGTTTCCAAATGCTGGGGGACCATGGTTGTGTTGAAAAGGCGTAGTCCTTTGCCTGCATGGTGTGGTGTGGATTAAAACCTTTTTGGTTTCCTGGCCTCCAAAAAGAAAGCTTCCTGATTCGCTTGGAACCCGGACAGAACTCAGTAGGTAAACGAATAGCTTTGCATCGACTACACTTCTGGCACCTATTTCATACAACTTAATTAATGACCAAAAATCTGAACTATCCCTTTAATGTGTTTCGAGTTCCAAGCCTGGCATGTAATGAAAGACCATTCGGTTGCAAGCTGTTAAGATAATCTATCCTCTTGTTAATAGGATGTATTAAATTAGTTAAAAGGCTGCCAAATTCAAGATGTTTAATTTCCTCTTGAACAATCCACAGTAAATGTGATAGCTATTGAGGACAACATGTTGAAACTTGGTAAAAAGGTGCGCTCAGTAGAGCACAAATCTCCACCAGGTGGAACCCCCGGACACACAGACAGACACACAAAAACACATAGGAAGGGTGATAGGAAGAATAGGAAGGATGATAGGAGGCATAGGGAGGATGTTAGGAAGCATAGGCAGGGTGATATGAAGCATAGGAAGCATAGGAAGGGTGATAGGAAGCATGTTAGGAAGAATGTTACAAATGTTTAACCTTTATTTACCCAGGGTAGGTTCGCTGAGCACAGGTGCTCTTTTTCAGCTACGCCCTGCTTCACATTCACACAGTTCCATTCATACCTGGGAGCTGCCCAGTACAACCACAGTCTGACACCATTGGCCACTGAACAACTCCACTGGAGCAGTTGGGGGTTAAGTGCCTTGCTCAAGGGCACTTCAGCGGCAGATTTTTCCTGCCGGTCCCGGGGAACGAACAAAGCTTAGGTAAGGTGATAGAAAGCATAGGAAGGGTGATAGAAAGCATAGGAAGAGTAATAGGAAGGATATTAGGAAGCATAGGGAGGATGTTAGGAAACATAGGAAGGGTGATAGGAAGCATGTTAGGAAGGATGTTAGGAAGCTTAGGAAAGGTGATAGGAAACAAAGGAAGAGTGATAGGAACCATAGGAAGAGTGATATGAAGCACAGGCAGCTTATTAGAAAGCATAGGAAGGATGTTAGGAAGCATAGGGAGGATGTTAGGAAGGGTAATAGGAATAGGAATAGGACCGGTAACTCCCCTACATGTATCTGACCATACCTTCATATCCTTCTCACTAACTCTCATGCTTAACCGAAAGGTCTTCACCCCAACTCAAACCGTCTCACTCAGACGCAACCTGCCCTCCCTATCCCCCTCCACATACTATCCACTCTACCTTTGAGTGACACCTTCTCTGCTCTCCCCACAGAGATGGCAACCTCCACCTTCCTCTCAGCCCTTGCAACCTCCTTCGACAAGCTCTGTCCCCTCGTTGAGAAACCTGCCCGCCGTTCCCCACCCAGTCCATGGCTGACAGATGCAGTGAGAGAACAAAGACAGGTCCTGAGAGCGGCTGAGAGGAAGTATAGAAAGTCACGCCTCACTGCTGACATCGACACATATCACAACCTCTTACTAACATTCTCCAAAACCATTACTAATGCCAAAGCTTCTTTCTTTCACCATAGGATCGAGGCCTCTGCCAAGAATCTTCGCAAACTGCATGCTACCATGTCCTCCCTCATCACTCCCCCCCACCCCCTCCTCCCTCATCTTTCTCTGCCGAAGACTTTGCGATCTTCTTTGAGGAAAAAGTGGAGAACATCCGCAGCTTCTTCTCCCAACCCCCACCCATTCCAAACACTGAATCGAGAACCTCATCCTTCACTCTGTCATCTTTCTCTCCCATTACAGAAGCCGAGACCCTGACACTGGTAACGTTGAACCGTCCGACTACATGTCAGCTGGACCAGCTACCCTCCCCACTCCTCCAGACCATAGCACCGGACATCCTCCTATTCCTAACTGCAACCATCAACTCCTCACTCAACTCGGGGGTGGTCCCCACCTCCCTAAAACAAGCCAGAGTCACGCCCCTCATAAAAAAACCAACCCTGAACCCCACCGTCATAGGCAACTATCGTCCTGTCTCTCTTCTCTCCTTCCTTTCTAAAACACTTGAACGTGCTGTATCCAACCAACTTACTGCTTATCTCTTACAGAATGACCTCCTAGACCCTAACCAGTCTGGCTTCCGGACTGGCCACTCCACAGAAACGGCCATCATTGCGGTCACAGAGGCACTTCACTTAGCAAAAGCGAAAGGCCTCTCCTCTGTCCTGATTCTCCTAGATCTATCTGCAGCCTTCGACACAGTCAACCATCAGATCCTCCTTGCGGCCCTTGCAGGAATGGGAGTGGCTGGCTCTGCGCTGACATGGCTGACATCATACCTCAATGACCGCTCCTACCAAGTGTCATGGAGAGGGACCCTGTCGGCCACCCGCCCCCTGCGGACGGGTGTCCCCCAGGGCTCGGTCCTAGGACCCCTTCTCTTCTCCCTCTACACTAAATCACGGGGTAACATTATCACGTCTCATGGCTTCTCATATCATTGTTATGCCGATGATACTCAACTCTTCCTCTCCTTCCCTCCCTCAGATATCCACGTCTCAGAGTGGATCTCGGCCTGTCTGTCCGACATATCCGCCTGGATGACGACCAACCACCTCAAACTGAACCTAAGCAAAACTGAATTGCTCCACCTGCCGGCCAAATCCTTCCCCCTGACCGACCTTTCCATCACAGTCGAGAATGCAGCTGTGACCGTGTCCCCGACCGCCAAGAACCTTGGTGTTGTCCTCGACGACCAGTTGAACTTCTCTGCTCACATCGCAGCGACAACCAGACCCTGCAGATTCCTCCTGAGCAACGTCAGAAGAATCCGCCCCTTCCTGACAAAAGAAGCCACCCAACTCCTCGTCCAATCAACAGTCATCTCCTGCCTCAACTACTGCAACGCACTGCTCGCTGGCCTCCCGGCCACTGCCACCAAGCCTCTTCAACTCATTCAAAACGCAGCGGCCCGCCTGATCTCAAACCTACCGAAGTCGGCCCATGTCACTCCACTTCTTAGGGACCTGCACTGGCTCCCCATTGCTGCACGTATCCGCTTCAAGGCCCTCGACCTAGCATACCGTGCGGCAAAGGGAACCGCTCCCGCCTACCTCCGGTCAATGGTCTCTAACTACACACCCTCAAGACCCCTACACTCTGCATCTTCTGGCCGCCTCAGACCTACTCCTATCCAAGCTCCGGGAGGGTCATCAAAGAGAAGCCGCCTATTCTCAGTCCTTGCCCCACAATGGTGGAATTAACTACCCACCCCAGTTAGGACAGCCGAATCCCGTCCAATCTTTCGCTGTCGACTAAAGACGCACTTCTTCAACCATTATCTGAAATAATAAAAAATAAATAAAATAAAAAAAATATCTAACCCTAACTAACCTTACTGTCATGCACTTGTCCTAATAAACTAACCTACACACTGTAACACGCAACACTTTGATGAACATTGTTACTCAGCTGATAGAGTTGTACCCTTCCTGATGACTTGTCATACAGAACTTGTAAGTCGCTTTGGATAAAAGCGTCAGCTAAATGACTATGTAAAATGTAAATGTAATAGGAAGCATGTTGGAAATAAAGGGGCAGGACTTATTTCAATGGATGGGAATGAATTAATGCATAAATGTTTTTAATACATACAGATGGAGTGATGTATTCTTAGCACCATTCTGTCGGCGGCAATATGTGGCGCTCACGCTGTGCTGTTGTGTTGATCTTAATATAATTTCTTGTGGAAGTACTGTTATCTGCCACCAGGAGTCCCAAAGATTTTGCCATTCTGGTCTGGTGGCAGGCTGGCTATCTATCAATATCATTGTACTGTAAATATCTATCTATTAAAAGCAAATCTCTTAGTTACATCAATATTGTTCTGTCAGAATTGTCTCATATTTAGGTTAGCTCTCATCTTGTTATGTGCCAGGAAATGCTTAGTTTGAAAAAAAATTAAATAGTAAAATCTAAAATAGTTACAACAATATTGTATAAGGTAAGCAGTGTTGTTGTGTTTATTTTACAAACATTTAACAAACAATTTTACAAACATTTATCCCAGTGGAGTATTTTATTTTCAATGATTGTTTGATGCTAAATGTGAAATACTTGTTTTTCGGTCTTTGAGTGAAACGGGTTGTGTGTAGAGCAACAAATTATAGGTTCACTATGGCATGTCCATTTAGTAAACAGGGGCCAAAGAGCTGATGCGTGATTACGAAACCTAGCCGCATTTCTCGGAGACACTCTCTGATTGGCCGACGCCTGTTTCTACACTGGTTAAGCTTAGGCACTCTTCGAAGTTGGTTAAGGTTAGAGTTTGTCTTAGGCCCCGTCCACACGAACGCTGGTTTTAATATAACCATGATTGTATGTGCGCAGTTGCACTGTTCGGCCACACACAACCGGGGATTTGCTACACTGCAACCGCGGTCTTTGAAACCGGTGGCCAGGGTGAAGTTGTGCGGTTTCTCAGTTGCGTGTGGGCATAGCAACCGAGGTTATTCCCAGTGTTTACAGCAGAGCTGTCGCAATTATTCCCCATGTTCACGGCAGACCGCGGGGTAGAGAGATTAGAGCAGAGCCAACTACACCAGTGTTTACAGCAGAGCTGTCCCAAGTAGCGTTATATGAAAATGATTGTAACAAACTTTTGTTCAAAACGTATCGTCTGTGTTGAAGAGTGTTGTGATCGACTGATCGACACGCCCACACACACACACACACGCACACACACACACACACACGCGCACGCACGCACGCACGCACGCACGCACGCACGCACGCACGCACGCACGCACGCACGCACGCACGCACGCACGCACACACACACACACACACACACACACACACACACACACACACACACACACACACACACACACACACACACACACACACACACACACACACACACACACACACACACACACACACTCACGCAACCATTACGCCTGGTGGACATAACAACTGAAAAGAGCTTTAAGAGTGATCAAATTGCTCTTCATAGTTGCAATGCTGCATACTTACTTTAAAATGGCCAATGTCTACCGGCTCTCAGAGACTTTTATAATGTACTATATAAAACTGTAATTTAAAACTTGTCCGTGAGATTGATGTGTTTTCCTCTTTCTATGCAGATGTTATTGGATAGTTCCAATGAGGAGCAGACTGTGCACTCTAAGTATAAATGCTGCTTCAAAGGGCTTTTTAGGCTCTGAAGGTTTCAGGTTCAACCCTTTGAGGTTGAAGAACTTATTGACGACTCTCTAATTACCATCAAAGGTTCTTCAGAAGCATATACAATCGAATGAAATAATAATAATAAAAAGATAATAATTTATTATAAGGCCTACCTTTTGCACATTCCGTGTGCTTTATAAACATCAAAAGAAGATACATATGTATAGAAAATAACAAGATTAGTGGTAATAAAATATGAATGAATCATCTTCATGCACCTGCTCCATTGGGCTGACTTATGCATACGCACATGTCCTGATGTTGCCCTCATGATTCCAGGGAGAACTATTTCCAGATTAAGATCCTGTTTATATTCATATATACACTATACAATAATATTTCTTGTGATGACAACAAAGAAAATGTTTCTGGTTTTATGGGTGTGTCAAGATTTATATAAATCTGTATGGAATACTATAACAATCCTTGTTAAGCCCATTACTAACCACTGCAAGAAATACTGTATATCCAATATATCCTATTGATCTAGACTAGAGGTAATGGAGCTCAGACAGTAAGGAGTTTAGACACAGCTCTTAGACACAGCTGACATGAGTTTGGAGGAAGTAAATAATCTAAATCAATCAATTAGCAACCATAGACTTTATATTCCACCCATATCGTGACACATTATTATACAATGTTGCAGCCTCAAGAGCTGCAAAATATGTATTGTATAAACCGGCACTATGTTGGTGGAAAAAAGTATCTTCTTCTGTCAGTAGAAGCTGCTCCATACGCCACACCATGCTGGCTCCCTCATCCTTTTGAAAAAGCCGAACCAATGAAAGCCTGGCCAGTAAACTAATTGAAACAATTCATTGGTTAAAAACACGACTAACCAGCCGAGGCTGTGGCAGGATGGAAGCATGACATAGCACCAATGTGGTATGACATCATCAACCCCTAACCATGATGAGGACATTGTCGACTAGTCTCCCAAAAGCACTGTGGTTGAATGGGAATAGAAGTACCTGTAAAAGACATTATACAGTAATCTGCGGTTTACAAGCAGTGTAATGCATACTTCACGTTATTTAGCTTGTTCCCCGCTTGAAATTCTACGAACAAACACATAAAGTTTAATGGTTCCCTCATGGCTGGGTCCTTCTTTCTCTTTTGACTTTAGTATAGGATACATGATCTTAAGTCCCGCCCCCTGACATTAGCTTTGTTTCCATTACCTCTTCAGCCCACAGGGTATCATAGTGACTGAGACACGCTTGCCAGCTGATTACTCCTTACAGACAATGTAACATCTTGCAAATTCATTCGCTCTTTTGAAAAACCTTTTTTACAGACCCCGAGGGCCGGCCTACAATAGTCAATGTCCCTAACTGACTGACTGACTTCCGATTGTTGAGACACGCATGCATGAGTGTCATATAGCCTACTGAGCTGTAGACATCAAGCCAGAGTAGCAGAGTGGAGCTGCACAAACTTGTGAAAACAGCATAATATCTAATTATAAAGGAAGGAATATGTCTGCATGTCTCTCTATTAGGGTGACCAGATGCAAAAAGTCCAAAAGCAGGACAACAGTAAGATTTTGTTGGGACAAAGTGGGACAGATAGATAATGTAATTTTTTTAATTAGAATAACATGGTCTTCACCGAGACCAATGTTGGTCAAATGGTGGGACAGTACAACCAAAAGGGGGACACCTGGTCACCCTGCTCTCTATGTGTCTGCGTGCATGTCTGTTTGCGTGTCTGCATGTCTGTCTGCGTGTCTGTGTGTCTGCATGTCTGCGTGTCGGTCTGCGTGCATGTCTGTCTGTCTGCGTGTCTGTGTCTGCGTGTCTGTGTGTCTGCATGTCTGTGTGTCGGTCTGCGTGCATGTCGGTCTGCGTGCATGTCTGTCTGCGTGTTTGTGTGTCTGCATGTCTGTGTGCATGTCTGTCTGCGTGTCTGCGTATTTGTGTGTCTGTGTGTCTGCATGTCTGCGTGCATGTCTGTCTGCGTGTCTGCGTGTTTGTGTCTGTGTGTCTGTGTGTGTGCATGTCTGCGTGCATGTCTGTCTGCGTGTTTGCGTGTTTGTGTGTCTGCGTGCATGTCTGTCTGCGTGTCTGCGTGTTTGTGTGTCTGTGTGTCTGTGTGTCTGTGTGTCTGCATGTCTGCGTGCATGTCTGCCTGTGACTTTTGAACCGTAACTCAGAAACAAAATTACGCCCATTTGCGTCTAGATCGATTTTCTGCCATTTAGAATTTTGTCTAAATTGTCTGTAGTGCAGCCGGCAGTGAAATTCTATAACACAAGCACGCACTTTCACAAACAAAAAATAACAAAATGTAAATTGTTTGCATTATAACCTATATAGCTATACATTTTTTTTTTTTTTTTTTTTTTAAACAAAAGTGAATTACTGATTCTTAGATTTATATATGCATTGTTCTACAAGTAAACCCCAACAATAGAATACATCTCATTTGAATATCTTTCTTAGCTTTTTGAACAGTACATTTACAAACGTCTCTCAAATCATATTTTCTTTCATGTATTGAAAAAAACCTTTGCACACATTATAAGGATACTGTAATTTACCTAGCAAGTGAGTAATGTCAGACTGAATATCAGAGTCATGTCATTCTATGTATGACTTAGATCAAGCCATTGTGTGAGGTGCACACTTTAACCCTCCACAGTTTCCAAATTTGCTGACAACACACCTTTATGGTATAGCCACTTAAAGGGGCTGTAAGTGGTATTTCTTTGTTAAAATAAGTGTTATATCAGGCATCACTGATATAGTGTTTGGTCAGTAACATGGGTCTCCCAGTCCCCCCGCTCTGCAGTAAACAGAACATTTATTTTCTGGTATCCCTTCCCACGTTATCCTATCAGGAGAGAGAACCCTAGATATTTTCACTTATTTCAAGAAATCTGGCCAAGCCAGATTAGTTTACTGCACTGGCAGATTATGTGACTTGTTTCAAGCACATAATTTGCTTAAAGGGGAGATGAAGCATATAAACACATAGTCATAGCCAGGGGCGTAGCTGGGGGGGGGGGGGGGGGGTAGTTTAGGATGATTCCAAGGGCCCAGCACTGGGGGGGGGGGGGGAAACTGGAGTTTTTTTTTTTTTACTAGACATCACTCAGGTGTATTATTGATGCTCTCATTGATACTATGTTTGTTTCTGAAGTGTGTGTGTGTGTGTGTGTGTGTGTGTGTATGTGTGTGTGTGTGTGTGTGTGTGTGTGTGTGTGTGTGTGTGTGTGTGTGTGTGTGTGTGTGTGTGTGTGTGTGTGTGTGTGTGTGTGTGTGTGTGTGTGTGTGTGTGTGTGTGTGTGTGTGTGTGTGTGTGTGTGTGAGATATATAGAGAGAGAGGGGGGGCTTTGGTAGACTATTGCATTGGTCCATTCATTGAAGATGAACGCAATGCGACATCCTTTACTAGGCTCACCCACCAACAGTGCAGGTGCTGAACTGCTGATCCGAATGTATAGGTAAAAACCATATTATGCATTTTCATCAATAAAAAAATGTCAAAAAAAATGTCGCTTGCGCGCTTACGTGCGCTCGCATTCACTGGGGGCCTACAAATACATTCTTTCATGGGGCCCAGAATCTGCAGCTACACCCCTGGTCATAGCATCAAATTAGTATTTAGATAAACCACAGAAAAAAATCACGTTATAAAAATAAGACGTTTCTAAGAAAAAACTATTTGTAATGTCCATTTATGTAGCATTTATGAACATGTGCGCCGCCATTTTGTTGCTGACGTCACGGTGTTGGTTTGGTGTATACACTGCTGGTTAGCTGCATAGTAAACATGAACTGTCGGGTCAGTCAAATGTTGCCTACCAAACAACGGGACCGCGGTGGTTCTTTTTGTATTGCTCCTGGCTGTTCAAACAAATTTTACCGTGTGAAAAAGAGAGGAAAGTTGGTTAATTTCCACAAACTACCAGTGAAAAAAACAGTGTTGTTGGCACGTTGGCTCAGGCTGGCTGCACTCAGGCGGCGCGATCAGCCTGTTGGACAGGGAATGAAGATCTGCAGCGAACACTTCATTGCCTCGGATTATGTTGTTGGGGGTGGGAGGTTTGTCCAGAAGACCACTAATCAGCTGAAGCCTGGGGAGCTCCAGTAGCTCACCACGTACCGCGAGTGCTATTTCAGCGCCGTGGACAACCGTGCTCGTCACGGATCTGGGGCTGAGCGCGTTCGAATCCGGGACGGCAGCCGTGCCTTTCCCAGCGTGTCTTCCCCCCCATCTGAACCCTTTCAGCCTGCTTCTGTCGGTCGAACTTGACCAAGTATGAATGCGATGAAAAAGCGATAAACGCTAAAAGAACCAGCTGACTGGTCAAAGTTTAAAAAAAAATAAAAAATCAGCTGAAGCCTGATGCGGTTCCCTCGGTCTTCGACAGACAGACCGGCGCAGGCAGTTCAGCGTCGCGGAGCATTTAGCGTGCTGGCTACCTAGCTCCACCTAGCTCCTAGCTCCACAGCGTCGGGAGCTCCAGCAGCTTGTCGATGTGCTGGAGCCAGCTACCGTTAGCTTGCCGAGGCTCCAGCACATCGACAAGCTGCTGGAGCCAGCTACCGTTAGCTTGCCGAGGCTCCAGCACATCGACAAGCTGCTGGAGCCAGCTACCGTTAGCTTGCCGAGGCTCCAGCACATCGACAAGCTGCTGGAGCTCCCGACGCTGTGGAGCTAGGAGCTAGGTGGAGCTAGGTAGCCAGCAGGCTAAATGCTCCGCGACGCTGAACTGCCTGCGCCGGTCTGTCTGTCGAAGACCGAGGGAACCGCATCAGGCTTCAGCTGATTAGTGGTCTTCTGGACAAACCTGAAGCCTGATGCGGTTCCCTCGGTCTTCGACAGACAGACCGGCGCAGGCAGTTCAGCGTCGCGGAGCATTCAGACCATGTTTGCAGTGTGGAGTTCTCTCTCCTGATTGGATAACGTGGGAACGGGACACCAGAAAATATATTTTGTGATTACTGCAGAGCAGTAATATAAGTGATGGCTATCCAAAATGTAGCGCTATTATTTGAACATGTAGAACACTTATTTGAACAACAAAATACCACTTCCAGCACCTTTAACTCATTCTGCGCCAATGACGAAAAAAGTTGGGTTATCTCGCCGGTGGTTGAGCGCCAATCACGAGAAAAGTCGGGTTTTAATCGTTATTTATTTTATTCGCTATATCCATTCATAATTCATCCATCCAGCCTGATGTTATCATTGAGAATGGCTCTGAGATCGCAAACGGCCAATACCGCCGCCTAACGCCTTGCGGCCGGTATTGCACATAATTGGAAACTCTCTGGTTTGGGCTAAGAAGTCCGGTCCGGGTTTTCCTTCTTGGGCAAGGGGAGCGGTTATAACACACAGTTTGGGGACACTGGATCACCGTCGGTTCATGTGTTTTGGTTGATACACGTTGGAAAGACGACCGCGATCAATATTTGGAATGGCAATCAGGAATTGGATTATTCTTTTTGCAGTACATCAGATGTGAGGTAAGGACTCTATGTTACCAATCTTGGGTTAATCCGATGTTTTTTTCATAACGATCACAACGTGTCTGTGTGTGTGTATGTGTGTGCATGCCGTTGGCGCCGACCAAAGCACGGAGGGGCGACCTTTCCTCCCCCGGTTCCGTGCGTGCATGATGAAACATAATACCGATAATCTAGCGTTTATTTCAGAACGATTCATAAATCAAGCGACAAATGGCACGATTTCTAAGGAAATGCATTGAAGCGCCGTTTGCTGGAGTTTATTGGGATTCGACAGGATCACTCTAAAACTATACTCATATTCACCACGGTATAAAACTGAAATGTATGTATGAAAGAATTATCTGTTTTTTGCATGTTGACCGGAAGAAATTAACTGACAATCGACGTGTTTATTAGATCCATAGCTATAATATTTAATATAGTTTTTAGCCCTGCAAACACCGCACCCACCCCTATTATTTAAAGCGATGGCCTTCTTACCACAAGGTAAACAGCGATCTCTAGGCGCTCAATGAGTTAAGGACCAGTGTGGTCTAAAAATCATCTATGGCTATCGCTCAAGTCCGTTTCCTATTGCTATTGATTGAGTGCCGCTTTCAATTACTTCAATTGCGACTTTTAGCTGTAGATTCCCAACAGCCCACCAATTTGTCTCCTTCGCTGAAAGTGAAGTGAACAGTGAAAGTTAACAATTGGGACGGATGAGTGTGATAGTCGGTGCGGCGCGAGTGCTCTTTTAAGGTTTCTCTCGGCTTGCTCTTGATTAAGGACACCTTTGATTCTCAGGTGCGCCATAATACAAGATCCCACAGTAATGCTCCCTTCCTTACCCCACTTGAACCTGTTCTGCATCTGCTGAGATGAAAGGGAGACTATAAGTGTGGTTCTCACAGACATCAGAGTCACGCTGTGGATTAATGTTCTTGAGGTGCTCTTTCCTCACTTTCCCCTCATTTAGCCATTGTGTGTTTAAAGCATAAGTGATGACAGCTGAAGTCTAAACAGCTCTAGCGTTGCGGATACTCGCCTTTGGGGGAGATCCTGCCCAGCGCACAGCTGCAAATGACTAGGACTTAGACGTCAAGGGAAGAAGGGGGAGGCTTGGAGTTTGATCTCGAATGCTGTTTTGGGGGCCTCATTGACCACATTCACATGGTGGCCATTTTGCTCTTATGTCATGCTCAGGTTGGGTTCCTTTTCACTGTGTTCCCACCATGTCCATGTCGCCTGTGTTCAATTCCATTTATTTTAATTTACTTCAATTCAGTTAACATTAGCTGACGATATGCTAGCTTTAGCTAGCATTAGCTAGCTACCAACCAACCAACCAATCAACAAACCAACCCAAAAAAATTATATATATATATATAATTTCGTTCTATTTGTTAACAGAACTCAGCTATAGGGCGACAATAATGTGGTCAAGAGGCATGGTTTCTATCTTGAGCCTGAACTGGCGTGACTTGTCTTTATTCACATGGTAAGCAGCAGTAACACAAGTCTTCTCTCTCTGAGAGACATTGGGGGAGAGAACGAAATGGGTGTATACCTTTGCTTTTATAGTTGCCATAAGGTAGAGTACCTGGGTGGCTCCGCCTAGAGCGCCCTCCAGTGGGAACAGATATATATGCAACTAGGAAATCACAGGTGGAGACAATTATATATGCAGGTAAACAGTTACTAGTGTAAACAGCCATATGTACAGTTAGACAGTTACTAACAATCCTACACAGAGCCTCTGATCTCAACACTATTATTATAGTATTTTATTTTATTGATTATCTTTTCTCATTTGTTTACATCGGGCACAAAAAAACAAGCCAAATCCTACCAGAGCCCATTCAAGTTCTGTCCAAGTCTGGCACGGGCCCAGCCCATTGCTGCATTTTTTAGCCTGATCCATAGCTACAGTATATAAAACCACTGACTACAGTGTGCGACAACACAAGCTGTCAGAAATAGGCTACTTTAAATTTTAATAGAGGGCATATTATCTATGGAGAACAATGGATGGATACATATGAAACACACATTGACTACGATATGAAGCCACTCATTGAGCAGAGCATGGCTCTGTTTTGTGAAATCATGCAAGATATTTTGCTGGCTTGTGGTTCTCCAGGCCTATTTGGACAATTTCATTCCTAAGCTACCAATTATAGATTGGAATGTGATTACCAGTGCACTTGTAGGCCTACTACACTTCATAAATGTGCCAAGTTATGTCAACTACCAAATTCGGGAAACAAGGGCTGATCTTTTTAGTAAAGTGGAAGAATGAAGAGTGCGCACTATGCAGTTCTGAGACTGTGAGGTGCTGCTCTCCCTTTGAAATGTCGTACATTTGTCAGTCTATTTATATGGCCTAAAACCTGACAGAACTGCTCCTGTGGCTTTAACAGGATAGGCCTGTTTGAACTAATATGTGTATGATTTTTTAGATCATTAAATGTAGCAATTTGAATATCGGAGCCAGTAGCCGACTCATAGCCTATATGCATTTTAATTGGGGCAGCCCACTGTCGCAATAGACGGCCTTTATGTCTGATATCTCTATAAACCTGTTCCATAATCTATAAACAATTTCAATAGTGATGCACAAGGAAACAAAATTCCTTATATGGACTGAATACAAAATACACACATTAAATTAACATATAATTTTGTTTTGGTATCCAGATGTAGGTTATTCTCTTACAGACGGGAACATGCCGTACGCATGTTTAGCTGTGGTGATCTTGAAGAGCTCATTTTCTCTGACCTGCTTTCACTCCAGGCTTGTCTCCCCCCAGCTGTCACCTGAACAGCTGTGTGTATTGCATACAGGCGGCTCCTTTCCTAAGCCAACAACTTTGACAATACACAAGATTTGGCATAATCCCCTCCCTAATACAAAGACCACCCCCAGTCCTACAGGTGGGGGATATGTGCTCATACTTAAACACAAACTGTTGTATGTAATTATAACGTTGTAACCTTATTATGTATCATAAAGGTTACATTGTTATAATATATATAACATTCTGATTATCACACCAAATTATATTATAGTTGTGTCAATCTAATTCAAAATGTCAACATTTTCATATTTATGGTATATGTGTTAAGGTGCCAGACCTTAGCAACCCCTCCCCTATATCAACTGAAATCCAAGCCACACATCAGACAAAAACAGAAACTGTAAACAAAGCACAGTATATTGTCATAATGTCTCATTCATTACAGATTCTACCTTTAAAGTTAGGTAGCCAGAAAAATACTTGGATGTTTGTAAATGAGTGTGGTGTGCTGGAGTGTTGAGTCAGCGTGGCATTTAGCCCGTTTGGTGAGAAGACATGTCTGTAGAGGCCATGGGGCGACAGTGGCTCGGAAGGTAGAGCAGTCATCTGGCAATCCGGAGGTTCCCGGTTCGATTCCCGCTCATCCCGGGCAGCGTGTCGATGTGTCCTTGAGCAAGACACTTAACCCCTAATTGCTCCCGATGAGCAGGTTGGCACCTTGCATGGTTGCCTCCGCCATCGGTGAGTGAATGTGTGAGTGAATGGGTAAAATGTGAGGAACAAATAGAAAAGCACTTGGGATAAAAGCGCTATATAAAAAAACAGCCATTTACCATTTACCATCTCACTTACAAGCTCAAAGTCCTGGGATACACATGCAGGATACAGTATGTGATAGACAGTATGCCCTCTAGAGGCCATCTCATGAAGCCTTGATGACTGAGTGAGTGACTGATTTTCTGACCTGAAAACAGCACTTGATGCCCTGGCTGTGCCATTGGAAAAAAGAAAAGCAGTGTGAGTTTGGGACAGTTCTCATTGTTCTGTTGATGAAGTAACCCACCTCTTAAATAGACAGACCTAAATAAACAAAGGCTAGTGATATCATCTTGATAAAACGTACATTTTATAATCTGAAAGTTTATGAGATCATGGCAAAAACTTCCCAGGGATGCAGCATTAATCCATCTTAGACCTAAATAGGAAAATGGATTACAAGACTAATCTTCATGGTAGCTCACTGTCTTTCTGGGTTTTAGTTAAGCTGTTTATATATTTATATTCTGATGTAGGCAACTAAGCATTTACCGGAAAACGGCACCTCTCATTCTTATCCCTTTGTTAAAGTGTTTAATGTTCAGCGATGATGATTCCTTTGATTATGAAATACAAAAGCAAGAGCATGTGGTTGCTTAGTTACTTTTTAGGGCAGTAGTCAACATGGTTCTACCCCTAAGATGGTAACAATTCAAACACTGCTGGATTTCAGTTAACAATTTAAAAGGTCAGTGCCTGCGGCACGGAAACATTATCATGGATAATTTAATGATCATCATGACTGCTGTACAATTATTGTTCACACAACGCTTTTATCTTGGATAATACATATCCAACAAATGGGGCTCTTGGCAGATAATTGTTCATGGTTGACATTGTCTAGAAGAGTAAGTTTGATGCTAGTGTTCAGGGTTTAATCATTTTCTCAACATGTTACATGTCACAAGCAAACCTGTCACATCAAACACAATAATGGAAATAATGACAACCTCATGGCTGAGGAAGTTTCTCTTTGCATTGGAGTTAGTGTCCAGAACAATCGGAGCGCCTTGGGTGGGTTATTAGATGCTGGAAAAAATAATCCCCTCTATAATCACTATATTGGTTGGTTGGTTTATTTCACGAGTATGTTTACTTGGTAACACCTTTGTAATTAAAGCTTTCAAAACCTCTTATGACCTACTCAACCATGCGCTACCAGTGGCCAGTCTGTTGTTCTTCCATCATTTATTTTCTTTGTTGACAGAACCCAGCCGGCATTTTGGTGCCGCCTCTTTTATAAACTTGTGCATTTAAAACGTGTTTTTTTTTCAGTGAATAAGAGTGAATTTTTCCATCAATATTGTGCTGTCAGTTGTATTTATTGTAGTCTAAATCTAGTAATCCATCCACGAAAATGATTATTTTGTTTCAGTGAATCTCTTTACAAGATTGTGTATTTAAATTAATCACTTTGGCAAAACAAGACGAGGCTTTCATTTTGGGAGAAATTAAAGTTTGTTTAGAGTGGCTCCATGCTGGCTGCTAGCAGTCAGAAAATAATTATTGCAGCTTTATATAATACCATGGCATAATCAAAGGAAGAAGAAATCGTATACCAAAGCACTTTTTCCTAAGGAAAAATGCTGTTCCAAGAGCGGGGAGACCTGCTGCAGACAGAGTGGAGGAAATGTTATTAGCTAGAGTTATTACCTGGGATGTTAGAACAGAGACCGGAAGAAGTGAAACGTGAAGACAAAGGTCTCTGTAGACACAATTACAACCTGAGCCTCTCAGTGGCAACAACAAGCACTTTTAGTGGACGTACTTTGCCCCAAGGATTACATTACAGCCCATTTTGCGGTTGACGGCTGAAGCAATCTCACTCAATACTGGACCAATTCCAGAAATTGTTGTCCCTATTAGTCATTTAGACCGCAAATGATGGAAAGATAGGGTCCAGGTTTAAAAATACTGGAATTACCCTTTAAGTAGATATGAAGTCCAACAACCAGGTGTTAAGCATTATGTTTCATGGGAACAATTGAGCACAAGCATCATAGACATCAGTCCAAACGATGGCTGATCCTACATGCAGCATTATGTCCATCACAATCACGGTTGTCTCTCCAATCTGTAAGCAACTTCAAAGAAATTAGCAAGAGTGAGTTTACCTTTCCAGCTGAAATAGAGCAAGCTTTTCAAGCCCATGCGCGCGCAACAACGGTTTTCCACAGGCTCCCGGAGGCGCCAGCAGCTTTAACACATTGGCTGCCAGACCCGAGATCTCTCGGGTTAACTCGCCAGCGGTTGAGTGCCAGTGTTGACAGAATCTGGCTATGGGGCGACAATAATGTGGTCAAGAGGCATGGTTTCTATCTTTAGCCTTTGGCGTGGTTTATTTCATTCACATGTTTAAACAGCAGCACATGAGCCCTCCTCTCCGTGAGAGGTAGGTGGGGAAGAAGAGATAGAGGGGGAGGAGACATCTCTTTTTATACTCGCCACCTGGTGGTATCATGAGTGGCTCCGCCTAGAGCGCCCTCTATTGGAAACAGTTATATATGCAGTTAGACAGTTACTAGCAATCCTACATAGAACCTCTAACTTTAACACTCCCAATTAGGGTTGTATTAGCATACTGGATAACTTATCCGAAAAACATTTTACAAAGAAAATAATACAATCCAAAACATCAAAAAGAATATGGCAGTCAATATCTACACACCAAACATGACCTCTGCAAATCTCTTCAATTTCAATTTGGAAGCAGGTTTCATCATAGCGTCTGCTACCATGTCGTCCGTTGGACAATAAATCAGTGTCATCCTTTCTTCTCTGATGACAGATCTGATGAAATTATATTTTATATCGACATGTTTACATCTCTGCCGGCACACAGGGTTTCTAGCAATCGCAATGGTTCCCTGGTTGTCCTCGTAAACAACAGTCTTCTTATATACATAGGTATCCATTCCTTCTAGCAGTTGTTCTAGATAAATACACTCCTGTATGGTCATAGCTAGAGCCATATATTCGGCTTCACAAGTTGATAGTGCCACTGTGGGCTGCTTCTTTGTTTTCCACGAAACCAGTGAGCTGTCTGTGTTCAAACTCACACAATATCCTGTGGTACTTCTTCTATCTGTGGTGTCAGCTGCCCAGTCTGCATCACTGTAGGCTTTAAGTCCTAAACCCTCGCTGCTCTTTCTGAAACACAGCTGTTTATCTGCTGTACCTTTGAGCTAATGAAAGACATGTTTTGCTGTAATCCAATGCTCCTCTGTGGGGTCAGCAAAATGCTGTGACAGTTTACTCACTACAAAACATAGGTCAGGGTGGGTACATGTTGTTAAATAAATGAGGCTACCCACAGCTTCTCTGTACATTTTTACATCTGTCAGTTTCTGAGCATCCTCCTGGTATTTTTGATCACATGGTGTTTCCCTTGATCTGCATTCTTGCATGTCAAAACGTTTCAGGATCTTTTCCACATATGTGACCCGACGTGACCAAACCCGATTTGATCCGGTGAGAAACAAGTGCCAGAAAAGGAACAATTGTCTTGCTCTTCAGAAAATCGAAAAAAATCGAAATCTGTTTTTTTTTACATCTTTGAAATGTCAATAATGTGTTCTATTATTTGCTCTTATTTGCAAACTTAAATACAACTTGTAAATGAGGTAATTATTGTTATATAGTTCGACAGTATTGTCTCTCAATACTGTGGAAAAACTACAGGTGAGGGGATTTACGTGTGGGTCTGTCAGCTTAACAGGTACTTAAGAGGTGTTGAAACACACACAGCCAAACGCTCTCCTTTCTTAGCAGGGAGAAGAACAATGTTTATACACTTTATCTTAATGTTATAAGTTATAGCAACGCAACAAACGCAGTGTCCTGTCCATATAAAAAAGATTAAAAAAAAACGCGAGTCGGCGCGGGTGTATTGTCATTAAATTAAACAACATTAAAACACATTTAGAATGTCACGAATTTGATGAGCGAACGAATTTAATTCGAGTGAATTTATTGCAACCCAATTCATTCAATAGGGAAACTCAAAGAAAATAACAAACAAGTTATTATTATTATAGGACGCGTTGGTTGTTGTTGTAGACGAACGCGCGCTGGCAATTCATTTGATGACAAGACAAACGTCTTTCTGGGTCTGCATCCCCTTAACAATTGTGTGTATTGAGCTGTACTGTATTATTGCAACTTGGCTTGAATCCGCAGCAATAAGCCAGATAAACAAAATTTTATTAACGCGCCTCGTTAAATCATCCGCCGTTTCCTCTCTCTCAGTGCTCCACTGTCCGGCTGGCTGCTCTGCCTGTCTGTCTGGCTACTCTGATCCAATCACATTCAGCGTTTCTCCCCCCCACCCACAGTCTCCGAATCAGAGCAGAGTAGGGCGGGTTTTCACGGAATGGAAAGTCTCTTTGCTTGTGAAGAGTGGCAGAAACCTTTCACTACCACACTACAGAAGGTTAACCCTTTCACTGCCACACTACAGAAGGTTAACTTGATTGATTGATTGAAAACTTTATTAACAGATTGCAGAATGGGTACAATACAGTACAGCTCAATACACACAATTGTTAAGGGGATGCAGACCAGAGAAAGACTTTCATCTTGTTTACATCAGGATCCCCCATTTTCAATTCATCATAGAAAATAATGTTATGAATGCCCGAAAACATTTGTGATGTCACAGTATGATGTCATAATCAAACATTCTAGAACATTTGTGTATCTATTCAACAATTCTCTCACAGCTACAGAAGGTTAACCCTTTCACTGCCACACTACAGAAGGTTAACCTTTAAATCTAAACATTTAAATGCTTATTGATGTAGCCTTTCCTTCAGCCAATACCTTGACCCCCAACATTACATGGCTTATGTGAGGCTTCCAACAAACCTTTCACTACCACACTACAGACGGTTAACCCTTTCACTACCACACTACAGAAAGTTAACCTTTCCTTATAATACATTTACATTTAGTAATTTAGCTTTTAGACTTACAAGGCAAATACTTCAACTGCCACAACAACTTGCCACAAGACAGAGTCATTGCCATAACAAAAGAGCCTGATGCAAGGTGTTAATGTCCCCAGAGAGAGGGGGGCCATGGAATACAATGCATTCTGGGTAAGGTTGTAGTTGATTAAATCACAGGTGTGAACCTCTCCACAAGTTCGAAGACCATTCATCTCTGAATGCGTTTACTGATATCTCCATGATTCATAGGATGTAGCTTGAAAAATATCCCACCAAAATGTTCAAGTGATGGCTTATTTTTAAGGTATGAATCTGTACTTTCACAATATGTAAAAAAAAGAAAAATGAAGATCCCTCAACATGACCCTGAAGTCCATACCTGGTCACATATCTCTTCTGGGATATTTTTACACAATTGGCAGACTGTTCAAAGTCCATGCCTAGAAAATGCTTTAACCTTCCAAGGTCTTACATTTTGAATCTGGTGGAGAGCCTTTCACCTGTGCTAGGTTTTTAGTGTTGTCTGCTGCGATGATCAAATCATCCACCCAAATGACGATGATCACTTTTCCTGACTCTTTTGACTCCCTTGAGTAAACACAGGGGTCTACTGGGTTCTGTAGGAAGTGATCTTCAATGAGACATGTATGAAGCATCTCGTTCCAATTTCGCCCAGACTGTTTCAGGCCGTAAATGGATTTTTCCAGCTTACACACTAGCTTCTCTCCTTTCTTTTCGTAACCTTCAGGTTGTTCCATATATATCTCCCTATCTATGGGTGCGTGCAGATAGGCTGTCTTCACATCCATCTGATGTAAAATCAAATTGTCCTCAGCTGCTTTCTGCATCACTACCCTTATACTGGTCAGATTGGCTGTGGGGGAGAATGTTTCACCGTAGTCTATCCCCTCCCTCTGACTGTAACCTTTAGCTACAAACCTCGCTTTGTACTTGTCGTGGCCTTCAATACCCTCCTTGATTGAGTACACCCATTTCCCTCCCACTGTCTGTCTGCCCTCTGGTAACTTGGTTAGAGTAAAGGTGTGGTTGTCCTCTAGGGCAGGGGTTCCCAAACGTTTCAGGCCGGGACCCAGAAAATAAGGCGTCAGAGAGCCGCGGCCCAATGCACATCGTCAGGCTTTTTTTCTTATTTTTTTTTGCCAGGCGACCGATTTTTTAAGCCAAATATCACTTCAATCCTATTAAGTTAGTTGATAATAATAATAGCCTCATTAAAATAATATTGTTGCTTCGGTTGTTTTCAGCGTTTTATGTGCATAATCTGTTATTTAGTTTGAAATGTTCGTTGAAATAAGTAGATTTTTCGTTTTTGTTTATTTATTAAGTTAATATAAAACCATATAGTCACATTTTAGAATACAATAGAATAGAATTTTAGAATACAACTACTGGCCTGCTTCTAAGTTCAGTGGCCTGACAATTTTTTTTTTTTTTTTTTTTTTTTTTAAATCATCTCGCGGCCCTCCCGTGGCTGCTCGCGGCCCACCTTTGGGTCGCGACCCCGACTTAGGGAACCACTGCTCTAGGGACCTCATCTCCTCATCCATTGCTCTCTCCCATTTACTTAATTCAGGGGACACTCTGGCCTCTTTAAAGGGCTGAGGTACCCCACTGACTACCCTGTAGCAGTAATCAATGGTGGTAAGTGTACTGTCCTCCTCGTCACTTCCTCTCCGGGCATAGTCTGTCAGGTACTTTGGGGGTTTGTGTTCCCTTGAGGGATACCTCCCACTGCTTGGGGCACTTGACGTCACCCTCGGGTGCTCCTCGTCATCGCCCTCCGGGGGTGGCTGACTGTCTGCCTGCACGGCCGTGCTAAGTACACTGGGCTAAGTACACCTTACTCTGGAATCCAGCTCTGGCTCCTCTGTCTGTGTCTCGCTCTCACATGTTGTCTTTGTGACAAACTTGACCAGCCTGTGTTTCTGCACTCCCCCTTTACCGGGATAATAAACCAGGAAAGCGGGGCTTCCCTTGTCGTGCCCTACAAAGAGTCCTTTTTCACATCTGGACTCGAGCTTTCCTCTGTCCTGCAGGTACGCATAACACACTGATCCAAATTTGTGCATTCTAGCTAGATTACACTTCTTTCCTGTCAGTGCTGTATACGGGGTGGTGCCCGTGTGCTTATTAAAGCACCTGTTTCTGGTGTACGTGGCTTCTTGTACCGCATAGTGCCATATACTCTTAGGTAAGTTACTGTCTACTAGCTTACACCTAGTCATTTCGAAAAGAGTGCGCCATTCCCTCTCTGCCACTCCGTTCTGGTGTGGGGAATATGGACATGACGTCTCCTGTCTTATCTTGTTCGTCCTCAACAGTGATTGGAACTCTCTGTTTGTGAACTCGGTTCCGTTGTCGGACCTCAAGCATCTTACGTTACCATAAGGGGCTATGTCTGCCAGGAATTTTTCTGTGGCCTGGAGTGTGTCACTCTTTGTTTTGAGAAAGTAAACAAACACTGCCCCTGTGCACACATCTGTAAAAGACTGTACATATCTAAAGCCTCCTATGGACTAGTTTCTTACTGGACCGGAAAGATCTGTGTTAACTAGCGCAAGTGGTACCTTTACTTTTTCTGTGGGATTTCTGTTTCTCGATTGAGCAAACTTCCCCTTTATGCACACTACACATTCTTTATCAGGTCTACGCTTTTCACCTTCAATGTGCATGCCTTCTGTCACTGCTTGCAGTTTCAGTAAATCTTCGTAATTACAATGACCCATAATCTCATGCCATGTCTGAATATCGTGACTGACAGTCACTTTACACATTATCATTGTCATCATTACACTCTGTTTGCAGGTAATACATTCTCTGGTACACCTCTATGTTAAATCGCGTACCGTTGGGCTCTACAAGAAAATGTTTACCTTCAATGAAGAACACTCTGGCACCGTTTGCAGTAGCAGCTATTACAGAGAATAGTCCTTGTGGGAACGATGGTACGTAGAGAGCGTTCTTTAACGTCACTGTACACCGGCGCCCCCCGCTGTCCGTGAGGCATACCTGTGCGTCTCCTCTCTCTTTCGCCAACCCGTAGGTGCGCTTCCCGTCTGCCAGCTCCATGCTGTGTCTCTCCGGGCGGAAAGTGTTGTCAAAGTTCTTGAACCGACTCCTGTCGTTGATGACGTGGGACGACGCACCTGTGTCCACGATCAGTCCCTTCCTTTGGGCCTGCTGCAGCTGTGTTGGCCTGGTGACGTACGCTGTCTGCGCCCTGGGGATGAAGCCCTCTCGTCCCGCTACTCTCCGGGCAGCTCCCTGGTCGCGTTTCTTCATGCACGCTCTGTCTGTGTGCCTCGTGGATCTGCAGAAGCCACACCAGACAGTCCTTGTGCAGTTACCTCTCCGATGGCCTTTCTCTCCGCATCGCCAACACGCCAGCTCCGTCGTGGGCCTGGTCTTCACCGTTGGCGTCGCTCGGGCCTTCAGCACCCTCTCTCCCGCCTCCGCGGTGGCTGGGTGGGTATCTTCTGAGGCCTCGAAGTTTCTTAACTTGGCCTTGAACTGTCCCAGCGTCATGTCCGCTGAACCGTGTGTTACCAGGAGTGTGAACGGTTTGTACAGCTCCGGTAGTCCTCTCATCACCATCGCCATCATTAGCCCATCGCTTAGTGCTTCTCCTGCACGCCTCAATGGCGTCGTGATCTGCTCCGCTCTGTTGACGTATTCGGTCACAGTCTCGGTGTGCCCCTTCTTCAGGGCTGTTAGTGCTATGTAGAGGGCCACGACTCGGGGTCTTCCTTGCTCGATGTAATGCTCTCTCAACACCCCCAGGCTTTCTGGGCCTTTGTCTTTAGAGTCGCGGAATATCAGCCCCAAGCTTGTGTCGTCGAGCAGTGGCGCTAACTCACAGTACGCGTCTGCGTTACGCTGGTCGTCCAGGGCTTGCTCTTCCGCCGTCAGTGGTCCCGTGGGGGCTGTCAAGATCGTCGCCTTCAGTCCTGCACCGTGCATGCAGCATAACATGCACTCTTCCCAGAGCTCGTAGTCCTCTGCCTTTCCATTAAATGAGGGCCATTTGCTCCTTCCCTTGGTCGCCACGAGTTCTAAGACGGGGTTCTCCCCCTCGCCTCCGTTGGGCTCAGCAGGCTCCGTCTCCCCCGGTGCCGCCTCCCCGGGGCTCTGCGCGCTGCTCTCCGGGCGGGTCCGCTTGCGCTCCAGCAGCTCGTCGGTGGGGTCGGTGCCCCGCTTCCTCTTGACGCGCAGGATCATCGTGTTGGATTCCATGTTGCTCTTTGATGGTGGGTGTAGCTTTAGCTCCTGTTGGCCTAGCGTCTGGCCACGCGGTACTCCCGGTGCTAACCTAGCCTATACTTTAGCTAAACTTGCTACCCTTATTATTTCGCCCCGGCGTGATCTGGGCCCATAACCTGTTGACAGAATCTGGCTATGGGGCGACAATAATGTGGTCAAGAGGCATGGTTTCTATCTTTAGCCTTTGGCGTGGTTTATTTCATTCACATGTTTAAACAGCAGCACATGAGCCCTCCTCTCCGTGAGAGGTAGGTGGGGAAGAAGAGATAGAGGGGGAGGAGACATCTCTTTTTATACTCGCCACCTGGTGGTATCATGAGTGGCTCCGCCTAGAGCGCCCTCTATTGGAAACATTTATATATGCAGTTAGACAGTTACTAGCAATCCTACATAGAACCTCTAACTTTAACAGCCAGTAGTTTTTTTCTTTTATTCGATTTTTTTTATTCATTCATTACAGGTTCACGGACCTCGGTGTTACCATAGGAAATCATTCTGAAATCCCAAAAGGGCAATACCGGCCGCATCCTGCTAGGTGGCCCTGCAAACACAGCAACGCACAGTGAAAATCCCTATACTTTACAGCGGTGGCACACAAGATACAAGATACTGAGTACAAAGATGGCTAACGCCGCTGGCCTGACTGATCAGCAGGTGGTTTTGTACTTTTGACAAGGAACATAATGGTGGTCTTAGTTTTCTGTGAACCCTGGAACACGCCAATAACATCTAATTCTCTCTCTCAGAGAGAACTCCACACTGCAAAAATGAAAAGATAAAAACTAGTTTTAAGCAAATATGAGCTTGAAACTAGTAAAATAATCTGCCAGTGCAGTAAACTAATTTGGCTTGACAAGATTTCTTGAAATAAGTCAAATAAATTATATATATCTATAAGGTTCTCTCTCCTAATTGGATAATGTGGGAAGGGATACCAGAAAACTCTATTTCTGCTGGGGAGGTAAACTCACAAAAATATCTCCAAGGTTGCCTACTGCAGCTTTACCTCCAATCGCCCCCAAGTGGCCATTTTAGTTTTAGTTTTTGAGGACTGTATACTTCTTTTGCAACCCAAAATACTATACTTTATACTTATAGCACATGCATGAGCCTGGTCTCGTTTGAAAGATGACCTTCAAAGGTTTCTGATACAATAAAGAAAATTCACTTTTAGTGCTAATGAAATAGAGTAACATACAGTAGGTCTGAACTTGAGTTGTAGAAAAACGTTTTTCTGTAGTAGTTAGTTGTCCAGAAGTAGTATCTCCAAGAAAATTGGTATGGCTGAAAAAAAGTCCTTAGCCTGAAGTCTTGTGTAGTACATGTCCAATTTTCATAGAAATCCGTTCAGAAATGAGTGATTAGAAGCGGTTTTGGTAAAAAGTGAGAGAGCTCAGAAAACGATTTTCTACTTCAATGCATTCGACGGATAATTCTCTTCCTGTTTTGGCTCATGACTTTTCACCTAGATCCCTGATTCGCTCATTCCCAATTGGGGTACCATTGGAAAGCCCTACTCATTGTTTACAACCCTGTCCAATAGTTTTCGAGATCGCCAAATGATTGACGGAGGTAGAGGCTTGAGAGTCGGGAGTGGTATTTGAAAACATTTAAAGTCTGCCGTCTACTTCGGCGCATGTAACTCCAGAACCGCTGAACGGATTTTGTCGCCTGAAACGGCTATCAACGGGCAACAAATAGATATATGCTTTAATTCAATATATATATATATTGTATTAAGAAATATGCACAGCCGAGCCACTAGAGGTCGCCAAAGTGCCGGTGGGAAAATCGTCCTCAAGAGAGCCCACCTGTGGGCCGTTGCATGTTAAGAGGAGATAACATGATATCAAGATACAGCAAGATAGATGAATGTGTGTGTATATGTTTGTGTGTGAGTGTTTATGAAAGCACAAGCATGTGTGTGTGTGTATTTGTGAGTGTTTGTGTACAAGCGTGTGAGTGTGTGTATGTGTTTGTGTGTGTGAGTGTGAGTGTTTGTGCCATATGTCTGTCCACACAGAAGCAACCAGTAGGCCTACTGACAAATAATATATTTAACAGTTTCTGCACCAATAACGAGTATACTAGATATAACGAGTATACTCGTTATTGGCCGCCATGCGTTGAGCGCCAGAAACGAGTTAACTCGTTTTTATGATCGTTATTTCCTTTATTCGCTATTGCCATTCATAATTCATCCAGCAAGGCTCCGGGAGACTCTGGACTCTGTCGGATATTGCAACGGCTCAATACCGCCGCCTGTTGGATTTCGGGCGAGTTGCACTCCACTCTCAACCGGATGGTGCGTTCTGTGCATCGGTGAAAATGTTCCGGGCAGAGCTCTCTTGTTATGTGGATCCAGACAAACACTAGTGCATTGGATCGCTTTCGAGACACAAGAATCAATATACTTTCAGCGTTTATTGCGTCATACAAACGGAAAAAGGATCTAGCAGATGGAAATCAAATAATTGGAATATTTTTTCTCCAGACTCATCGGCCACAGGTAAGAGGAATCTAACGTTAATTCCAGCTCGATTGTCCATTTATTTCATTGCAATCCATCTGATCAACGTATGATGTCGTACTAAAGAAAGCCGTTACTGACAATCAAGGAATCATAAACGACCCCCCCCCGCCTTTCCTTCACGCATGATGGAGCATAATGTATACCGATCATATGCATTTGAATTTTTTAATATAGCGTGTATAGGAACGAAACGCCAATCGATTATGTATAA
Organism: Notolepis coatsorum; assembly: GCF_963971535.1. Classification (NCBI taxonomy): domain Eukaryota; kingdom Metazoa; phylum Chordata; class Actinopteri; order Aulopiformes; family Paralepididae; genus Notolepis; species Notolepis coatsorum. Next base: position 128,362,188 of record NC_140169.1, read on the forward strand.
TATGCATCGGGCCTATAACTCGCGTTCTAGGAATTACTGCAGACCACTCTAAAAACATACTTATATTCACGACGGTATTAACACGACAATGTATGAATGGAAAAGAGGCTACAATAATGGGCAAACGTGCACATCAAAGTATGTCCACTAAAATAGCTTTTTTCTTGCCACTGACTCAGACTCAGACTGTGTCTGAAGACTCTTCTCTTCCTTTCAGTATAGTCTGGCTGAAAGAGAAGTCTTGCTCTGAAATCTCGTGAGGTGAGAGTTGTTGCAGGACTTTTTTTTATTTTTGTATACAGCAGAGACATTAGTTGGTGAGAAAGATTTGGTTGTCTTGTTGGAATACAGAAAGCATTACAGTACGTTATCTAAAATATATAAAACAATGGTGTTTGCACATATACAAATTGTACCAAGAAAATGTTGAGCCACATTTCACGTTTTCATAGACTACTGATGAAACACACGTCCATTTTACCCTGATGACTACTGCCAGTCCAAGAGAAGAAATACTATACCAAAGCACCTTTTGCAAAAGACAATGGGTCTCATTCTCCAACGGACTTAAGACAAAAAATTGCTCTTAGGACCATTTAAGACATCTTAGGGCCGATTTTGGGATTCCCCAACCGTCCCTAAGCTTGGATTCGGCCCTGACTAAGAGCAGGATTTAGCAACAGTCTTAACTTGACAGACTGTTGTGCTCTGTGTTCTTAAGGACTTTATTTGGGAGGAATCATAGTGATTCCTTCATGTCAACTCTACAGGCCTCCTTGGAATTAATTAATCATAATTTAAATAAATATGACAATGTGTTATATTTATTTAAACCTTGTATTTACTGTTGTGTTAGTAGGGACGGTTGGGGAATCCCAAAATCGGCCCTAAGATGTCTTAAATGGCCCTAAAAGCAATTTATTTGTCTTAAGTCCGTTGGAGAATGAGACCCAATGTTGTTCCAAGAGTGGAGAGACCTGTTGCAGACAGAGGTACAAATGGAGCAGACAGGTCTGTCTACCATTCTACCGCCGGCAAACGTGGTTGATTTTGCGGTTGTTCTGTTGTATGCCACCAGGAGGCGCAAAGCCTGACAGAATGCCGCAGCGGTGATACTTCAGAAATAGGTCTCGAAAGTCATAGCACACAATGAATATTTTTATATATACAGGGCCGTCTCAGGGGGTGTGCGAGCAGTGCGTTTTTTTTTTAATTTTTTTTTCTTTTTTGCGAGGCCCCCCTTCCCGCGAGGCCCTATTTCATCACAGACCTAAAATCTAGTTTTGCTTATATGCTTATATATTTCACATTAGACACGTTTGTAGAATGTTCCTGGCTCTGCGACTCTGCAGCAGACATACTCACTATTGGAGCTCTGGGGCTCTGCAGCAGACATACTATTGGTTTCAACGAAGGGAGGGGTTACATCATGTGTACGCCGGCATGCGTCAGCTGCGTTTGACTATTTCGCGCATGCAGCTTTGGAGGTTATGCTTAGTTATGCCAGCCAAAATGAAGAGGACGGTCATTCGGCAGATGGACTGAAGATGAAAGTTGTTGCATGTTAGACAGTTCAGTCAGGCTAGCCATCCCGGCTAAAGGCAGGGACAGCTAGTTAGCTTTAGCTACGTTATAATATCGAGTGCTAACGTGTGGTTCAGTCGGGATAGCCATGATGATGTCGGCTAGTAGCTAGCTTAGCTAAAGGCTAACTAGCGTTAGCTAACCTAGAGAGAGCGCGTGCAGCATTGTTATGCCAAGATGAAGAGGACGGTCATTCGGCAGATGAACTTCGTCAACTCCACGCGGTTGTCTCCATCCTCTTGGACGTTTGGTGAGTTTTTAATGCACTCTATTCTATTCCCGCCGTGGATATATCTCTCTCTCTCTCGGGAGCCAAACGGGCTGGCTAGCTGTTGTAGTAGCTAACGGTGTGTGGCCTGGTGTCAGTACCTGGCTACTCTATTTGCAGTTAGCCTATTTAGCTGATGTCGGCCATTGGCTCCTTGCTACTTTGTTTTCTCTGGTATAGACCCTCTTCTCTTTGGATTTAAGTGTTGATCTTTGTCCTTTTGGATCTATATATATTCATGTTGCCTTTGTGAAGTTATCTTTTCCTTCTGTTTTGTTCTTCCATTAAAAGTTGAATATCCTTTAGGGGCTAATCTTTGCTTATCTCTCTCATACATGCTCTCTCTCTAACACACACACACACACAGACATGCTCTCTCTCTCTAACACACAAACACACATGCTCTCTCTCTCTTTCTAACACACACAGACATGCTCTATATCTCTCTCCAACACACAAAATGACATGCTCTCTCTCTATATTTCTCTCTCTTTCTAACACACATATACATGCTATCTCTCTAACACACACACAAACAGACATGCTCTCTCTATATCTCTCTCTTTCTAACACACACAGACATGCTCTATCTATCTCTCTCTCTTCAATTCAAATGGGCTTTATTTCACATTCTTGTATTTCTCTCAGTAGGTATGGGAGTTTTGAGTTATTGTCGATGTTTTCAAAGTCTCTTTGGGTGTTTGCAATTTGTGGGAAGTATGTCTTGGTATAGTGGGCAGGTTGTTAAGAAGTGGAGCTCGGTTTCCACCTCATCTTGTGTGCAGTGGGTCTGTCTTCGCTTGGGAGCCAGGTCTGCCTATGGCGGCCTTTCTCGATGGCTAGGCTGTGCTCGCTGAGTCTGTACCTAGTCAAGGATCTTCAGTCACAGTGCTCAGGTATTCTGCCACTGTGTACTCTCTGTTTAGGGCCAAATAGCATTTAAATGTTCTCTGGTTTTGGGTTGTTTCTTTCCAATGTGTCTCTCTCTCTCTGGCCTTGCTCTGGTGGAGGGTCAGGGGCATTGCCGGGTCTGTGCAGCGATAACACTGTATATTGACTGTAGAACGGGAGCTCTCTCTCGCTCTCTCTCTTGCTATATGTTGACTGAATTGAAAATGGAGGAAGGGAAAAACTGCCCGGTTAAGTTGCTCCGTTGCGCTTGTCATCATGAATCTACAAGCGTTTTATGTATCATCTGAATTTGATTGTTATTATTAGCTAAAGTTATTGTGATGACCTGGCATCAGTACACACGAAAGATTGGCAGGATAACGGTAAAAACAATCACTCAAAAAGCCAGTAGTATGTACAAAATAAAGAGTCATGGCTGATTATAAAATATCTATATAGATTTATTTATATAATAACTTCTTTTACAAATCACATTTTACTAAATAAATAGTGGAATGGATAAACAGAGACAGGAAGAAGCATAAACACAAAGGTCTATCTCTGTAAGGATCCTTCACATAATGTTGTCAGACACATAATGACAATCTGAGCCTTTTAGTGGCAAAATAAGCTCTTTTAGTGGACGTTCTTTGACGAGAATGCCCTGTGTGATTACATTGCAGCCCATTTTGCGGCTGCCAGCTGAAGCGATCTCCCTCAATACTGGACCAATTACAAAAATGTTTGTCTCTATTATTCATTTAGACCCCACACAATGGAAAAGATTGTCCATGTTTAAACATGTCCATGTTTAAAACTCTTGACTTGACTTGACTTGAAACATACCGATGTTATCCTTTAAGTATGTACATTATTAGAGGTTGCTTGTGATTGTTAGCCTTATCTTAGAACTGTACGCTTTTTTGGCAGAATTGATCATGGATAAGATCTAATTGGTTAAAATCTGCCTGAATATGATACATTTAAAACTGGGAGATAGTATTTCTTTTTCATTGATCGCCAAGAAGATCCGACTACCAGGCCATGTAGAAATAAGCTAGGACCACAAGGGCCTCTGGGGAAACTGTTTCTCATTAAGAATTCTGGTCAAGTCAACATTGAAAGAAAAATAGATAAGTCATTCCAAAAAAGGATACAGGAAAAAGGAGAACAGTGTGAGTGATGACAAATGAAAAGGGACATTTGGAAGTTCAGAGCTTACCTGCCAATACTGAGCTACGCCAAAATTCCCTCAGAAATGTCGATTTATGTGTCCTTCAAGGAGTCTATAATGATTGACATAATCATTTCAGATTAATGGTATGAATATGGTTTCTAACTAAATAAGACAATTACACGCATCATTGCAGAAATGTTCCATAAATATACAAAGCATTGGAAAGAAATGCAGAAGCTGTTAGGATAATTATATCAATTAGCTAAGGATGCTGGCTTTATGAAGCTCCCTTTGGGAACCAAACCTCAATAAATCTCATTGGCTTTTCCTGCCAAAATATATTGGTGACCCTCAGTTCCCATGGTTCTACTTCAAGGGCAGAACCCAAATAGCTCTTGAAAATCAAAAATCTCATAACTCCAATTTTGATACGTTGAAATGTTTTATTCGAATTGACTCTTTACGGTGGTAAATATATTTTCTTTTTACATGTATTTAACCAGGGTAAATTATGTGAGAACACGTGTTTGTGCTGACATGACTGCACTGACCTGAACGGTCTTCTACTGTTGCGGCCCTCCTTTCGTCATCTTCCAATTGCCTTTTCTTTCTTGCTTATTTCTGCATATGATGCCCCCTAAACAGTCTTGTAATTGCATGCATTGAGTCTGGCTGTAAATCTGAGACTCTTATGGATCCAAAGAGCCCAACTGCATTAATGTGTGATGATGTGAGTACTCAATGTTCTCTTTTTAACTTGACCTCACTGTATGACATATAGTGCCGTCTAGGTTAATCACATCATCATATCAAACCCATAAACTAGAGATCTGGACCAATAACAATGAGATCTGCACCAACCAGAGTGTATGGTTTGTCTATATGCATTGTCTATGTGGACTTTTATATGTCAAAAGTTATTGATAACCAAATCACGTTTTATTAAGCGATGCAACTAATGGTATCAAACCAAAACCTGCTGCAGGAATCAATTACACAACATGATGTTTCCTTAATGTCCCAAGCCATACACCCAAAACGTCACTCAAATTTGAATGAGCACAATTCAAGACATATTTATTGCATATTTATGACCATAAAGTATTGACACTCAGGGCTGAGCTGCCTCTCAAATTAATCTCTGGGGTCCCAGCTTCCACGTGGCATTTACAGTTCCCCCCTGAAGATCTCCTATTCCCCCCCAAAACCACAAATATTTATCTATTGGCAGTCTATTTAGCAGTTTGGACTTGTATTTTGCTCTCACCCATAACTCACTAGTTAATAAAAACCCTCATCTTGACATTATGTCGAAATATAGCCACCGCAGCTAACGAACAGTTTGATAGCAAAACAGAAAAACTTTTCAGCTATAAAAACCTTCATCAGTAAAAGTCAGGTTTTGGTATCCCTCCCCCCTTCCTCAAAGGGAACGGGCTTCTTTCCTTAATAGCACATGGGAATTATAAATGATAAACATTCATCATTTGGTTGGGGCAGGTAGAGGCGCATCCATCACATGGATGGGGCTTCTCAGGTTTTCCAGGGGGGGTTTTAATCTCCAGACGTACTCCCAGTGTGGTGTGTAGGAGGCAGCCGTCCCTCTGAGCTTCACGTAGAGGCGTATTTCATCGCCGACAACACATTTCATTGTGTTCCCCCCAAAAAACGCTGCACTCTAAACAATGCCTTACATGTTTTCTCCGCCAAAAATTTTACGCAATTATCTCTGTTAATGGTTTGGGGGAAGGGGGGGGGGGGGGGTGGAAGTGAGGTCATGTGCAATCATATTTGTGCAGGCTAAACATTTTCTGAAACCATTGTTTCACAGATGGCATGACATTTTTTTTAAACAAGACTTGGTAGGAGATAAATAGCCCCCAGGTACTCCAGGAGGATGAACAGAAAACAGCATGCGGGGAGGATAAGGATAAAGCCTGTCCTGTTGAAACGATTGCAACCCTAATGGTGTCTTCACAGTGGTGGTCTAGTAAGCAGCAGCATGCACCCCTCTGGCCAGCACCACTGTCTACGCTCATTACTTGAACTCTGATCACTCTTTTTCTGTTGACTCGTGAGGCCAAGGATACACGGAAAACAACTCCAGGCCATGTATGGGGGGAGTTTGCCAGCAATTATGACCAATCATATTTTTCCATTATCACTTTGTTTTCTTTTAGACTGTCTATGCTCACTAGTGATGTGACATTAAAACGATCCAATTATTTTGAACGGCTCTTCTGGTACGAAGGAAGGGAATCGAGTCGTACTACTTGGTGGGAGCTGTTATTTATTTATTTCATTTTAATCCCACATTGCAACTTAAGTATGATGCATTTACAATCTAATTACCCCTTCTGCCTCCTATAACGTGATCAGCCGAGCATACTACGGGTATTGCACTACCACCCCTGCAGGACTTATATAACAAGAGGTGCAAATCCAGAGCCTGCAGAATAATGAAAGACCCTCACCACCCCAACAACAGCCTGTTCAAGCTGCTGCAGTCAGGCAAACGCCTGCGCACACCAGCAACTAGGACAGAGAGACTTCGGCTCAGCTTCTTCCCCCAGGCCATCAGAGTCTTGAACACTGAACTCTCCACACACAAGCACACACACACAACACACATACTGTATACACTCACACACTAACAGTCACTTTAGCACGAACACACACACACACACACACACACACACACACACACACACACACACACACACACACACACACACACACACACACACACACGTGCACACACACGCACACACGCACGCAAACGGTCACTTTACACAATGAAAAGGTCACTTTAAAAAAAATTATAACAAAAATTAAAAGAACAGGAGTGGTTCTTGTATAGTAGCCTAAATAGATGGATATACCAAGATAGCATAAGGATATATAGTATAACTGTATATTGTATAGTATAGTATTGTATAGTAGTGTACATAAGACCCAGTGCCTCATCCATATCTAACACTGTATTGCACTATCGCAGGACCTTAGGTCTTTTACCATGCATTTTTTAAACGTATGTACATTATACCTGTTATGTCTTATTCTTATTACTTGTATTATTGCACAATCGCTGCGGGCATGTATGCCGTGACAAATAAAACTCTTGACTCTTGAGGATATAAGCGTTTTAAAAAATGTTTTACTGTAAGAATGAATCCGAGTATAGTTGGGTTTTCATCGTTATTTCTTTTATTCAATATTTCCATTCATTACAGGCACACGGACTCTGGGTTAACATGGGAAATCATCCTGAGAATGCCAAAGTGCAATACCGGCCGCATCCACAGAGGTGGCAGTATCGAGCACCCTTTGAAACATTATATCTTGGCCAGTGCGTCGATCAAATGTCTCCGGTCGGACTTTTCTTTGTCGGGCAAGTGGAGCGGTTGTCCCGATCGGATTGAGAAGTGCCGATGCTCCCGATGCATGATGTGTGGCGGATTATGTTGGCGACACGATCGACACCAATACTGGGACTCGCGATCAGATAATTGGAATATTCTTTTTGGGTACATCCTAGTGAAGGTAAGGGCTATATGATATCAATCCTGCTGTGATCCAACCATGACTTCACCTCGATCACAACATGCGTGTGTAATGTTTCTCCACAACGTATGCCGTTGGTGACGATCAAAGCATAAAAAATCGACCCGCTCCACACTTTCATGCATTCATGATGAAACATAATACAGATAATATAAAGATTTGATTTCGAAATAGTAGCGTGTACAGGCGAGAAACGGCAATGCTTTTAGTGAAATGCACGTATTGCTGCATAGCGTTTTCTGGGATTAGACAGGATCACTCTAAAACTATACTCACATTCACCACGGTATAAAACGGGAATGTATGGATATTTTTTTTTTTTTCACATATTGAACGATAGATAGTCGATGTCAAATGGGCCATAGTCATAGTATTGTATCCATAGCTATAATATAGAATATAGTTATAGCCCTGCAAACACCGCCACTTATTCCTATCTCTTAGAGCTTGGCATGGTAAGTACAAACGATGCTCAACTGCGTGGCGTCCAATGAGTTAATATAGGCCTATATTTTTTCATTCAAACTAGAATATGTTTGAATCTGATCCAAATCTTATCCTAGCATTATCCTAATGATTATTCCACGGATAAACCAAAGATTTCGATGTTGGGGACTGACCATTAGTTTAATCTGTCTAGTTTAGTTAGGATGTCTGTTATCTGCTCCCATGTCTGCTTTTCTGCATTTCTTAACCCCTGTCCCTGTCTCTCTGAGTGTATATATCGATATAGACATTCCAGTGACCTTCTACCTCATACTGGACATGAGCAACACCGGTCCCATGGATCAGCTTCATATCGCCTCCTGTCTGACCTGCAGCATCGAACCATACCTGCTCTGCCACAACCTATTCTGATTGGTTCTCCTGCCCCCTGGGGCAAATGGCCCTGAGCCATCGTTTTGTATCTCATCCTGTATACCAACACTTGCTGTAGTTCTTAGTTCCATTTACCACTTAATTTCACAATTCTCTTACAGACTTTGATTCTATTGTCACCATGTATGCATATATATGCTTATTACATGTATTTATTGCTCCAATTCCGCCCACTACAAACACGGGAACTCTCTAACCCCTGTCCCCAGCTCCCTATCTCTCTAAGTGGTTGTCTCGTAGTGTTGGCCAAGGTGGTGGATGTCTGTCTCGGGGTGATGGCCAAGATCGCAGTGACTATTCTACCCCCACATTGGTTATGTGCACCATTGAGGTCATGGATCAGCTTCATAATCATACCATCTTCTGTCCAACCTACAACGTCTAAACCATGCCTGTTTTAGTTCATTGCTGGGTTAAGTACTTATATTCCATTCACATAATATTCTTACTACATGTATCTATTGCTATGTCCGACCCCACCACAAACACGCAAACTGTCTAACGCCTGTCCCCGTCTCCCTGTCTTTCTGTGAGTGGATGTCTTGTGGTGATGACCAAGGTGGTGGGATGCCCCGTGGTGATGGCCAACTTGTCCTTGATCCTCTCTACGTCGCCCCCATACGTCAAATGGATCCGAACGGAATACATACTGATGTGCAAACGAAGCTCCGAGCCTAGACACTAAGCCTTTATCCTATTATCACACTAGCGCTCGTCTCCCTATGCGTTCTCTCTTGTTGTTGCTGTTCTTAGCTCTATTCTATTTAAATCTTTCAAAAAATCTTCTTATATACCCCAGTTGCTATTGCATGTAGATATTTGTGTTTTATTACACATATATGTTCATACATACCAACTATTTCGCACCGACACGGACATCCAACGGCCCTTCTAAGTTTTCTCTGCTCCACATTGCCTGTGGTGCTTTTTTCTTATTGCTACTGTAGGTTTTTAGTGAGTTATTCCTTACCTTCTCTGGGGTATGTCTGGGGGTGTTGTTTTGGATTTCACGATGGTTTTTTTTTTGTTCTTGATTTATTGTGATGTTTCTTCTTGACTTGTTTAAAGAATAATTGTCCAGCCCATGGGGATATTAACCTGTGATTGCAGGCTTTACAAATACATTTGATTTGATTTGATTTGATTTAAGACTGATTAACCAAGTATAACCTCCGCCCCATAAAAAAATAAAAGAACAATGAGCCATTCGAAAGAACAGCTCTTGGAAAGGAACGGAGCCAAATGATCCGGCTCCCTTCAAAGAGCCGTAATTTCCATCACTAATGCCCTCCCATTTGCCAGTTTACTCCCATTTGTCAGTCCGCACCTCTGCTGAAGCAGGCACTCCCTTGCGAGTAAAATATTGCCTGTGAAATCGTTGCCCTCAAAGTTGTGTCCTGTGTGTGCACCTCTAAGCCTTTCTGAGTGTGGCATTACTCACTGGTAACAGTAGCTCCAAGGGAGATCGATCATGGTCTGACAGTTTAGCCACAAATCCCATATGACGTCATTTACTTCTATACTTTGGGTTTTTGCAAAATGTCTGCTCTGTGGAAGAAAGGGTTGGCAAAAAGAAAGAGAAAGGATTTGCAAAAAAGCTGTTATACTACACCAAAGAGGTTATACTACATCCTACAGTAACTACTCAAAAAGAAAGAAATTAGTATGTCGAATTAACACCCGAGTTTGGAACTGTGCAATGAGAGACATGTGATACGTTGTGAATACATTTTCAATTGACAGTTGGGCATTGCTCCAAGAAAATGGCCTAATAGCAGTTGACGGCGCATTACCTTATTATATACCACGATACATTCGGTGCCCCACAGATGTGGAAAATAAATACAGCAAATGTAATTTGTCAGCCAGTACAAGTTAAACAGAAGTTAGCATTGCAGACACAGAGGAAGCGGTGGAAGCAACGGTTTAGAATGTAGTTTGTGGTATTTGAGGTATGCAATTCTCACATCTTTGTATCGTTAAGGTTGTGTTATGCCTCTGTGTGTAACAGAGCGTATCCACCTATCAACATAATTACCACAGACTTTATTTGATGATGAAGTAAAAAATAAAAAATAGCCACTGCCTCTTCAAATACCATTTCTTGGCCGGTACAGCCCGCTTCAATCGCAAGGCGGTGGCATGTTGGAGTTGTAGGGGGTTGTAATTGGAACAATGTCATCCGATGGAATCATTTCAACTTCTACCCGGGAGTCTGGACCCACGTGAAGAAAATGTGGTTTTGCCTCTGGAGACATTGCTCATTGCCACTCGTGACATCTGGGAACCCGCCAGAAAACAGACCCGCAATCCAGTTGGGGTCCCAACCCATAGATTATAACATTACGTAACCCACTTAGACGGGCTGCCTTGTACACTAAAGCACACAGACCTTTGAGTGTTATAATACGTATCACACCTGTCACGTTTTTGTTGTAAGAAGTGAGTGTATCCCTCTTATATATATGGAAAACGCAGCCTCAAATGACCTGCTTTTGAAAAATCACTGCATCATACATTTGGCAAACCTGTTTGGCAAAAACGCAGTGTATCGGCGGGAGAGCTCGGCTTTGGCCATCGTCCTAAAATGTTTGATCACAGTGATATTATGTCAGGGCAGATGCTGTGTATATTGGGAGGCGTGTTTGGCGGCGTTTCTCAGAACGAGGGACCAATGACGCATTTGTAGTTTTATCCTCACAACTGGGGGAAACATTTATCCATTAAGGGAAATTGTGAGTATTATTTAAACATTTGCACATCCAGTAGGCCATACATCACGGATGAACAATGTCTGATTATATAACCACCTACTCCAGACGCTTTAGAGGTATTTAATGGGGTACAGGATATTCTCGACAATTCACTGACTATACACATGCACCCACCCACCCACACACACACACACACACACACACACACACACACACACACACGTGCACACACACACACACACACACACACACACACACACACACACACACACACACGCACGCACACACACACACACACACACACACACACACACACACACACACACACACACACACACACACACACACACACACACACTCTTGTCGCTGAGTGGAGACTGACATCCCTTAATGTGTGTCTCTTTTAATTAAAGCAGCGTGAGGTGCGCTCCAGACAGAGATCACTGGCACCCCGGTAGTGTTATTGGGCGAATGTTGTTCGTTCTGACAGATGACCTCTTTGGGAGATATTGCCTTTCCAGACGCGGTCGCCTTGAGGTGAAATGCGGTAGTGGAAAAATATCCTCCTCTCTCGCGTCTGCGTGCCTGTCAGAATGTTCTGCGCGGCGGACTGGGGGTTGTGGGGGCTGATGGAAAATGCCTTGAAATGATATCATGTAGAAAAGGCCAAATGTAGCAGTCCCTATCACACGCCTCTGTACCACCACCCCCACATACACCCTCCACTCCCCTCGCAGTGTGAGTCCCTTTAAGGAGCTATGCTGACACCTAATGGTAGCGTAGGACCAACCTAACGGACAGAAGCAGGGCTGGACCAGCTCCCTTTTTCAGAGCGAGGACTGCTAGGGCCTCATCCAGGGGCCACATCCAGGGGCCACATCCAGGGGCCTCGTACAGGGGCCTTGTACAGGGGCCTCAT